>NC_065420.1:5681133-6019704 GCF_024362695.1 Pectinophora gossypiella | reverse complement strand
TGGCCAATAGACGCAGCGAATACTTTCTACGTCGATATTCTTTGCGCCGCAACCCGAGCCGCCGCAGCAATCGAATCATTCATATATTATACAGAATCATTCATTCACAAGTTGACATGGATCTGTTATATGATTAGTAATCAATTCAGAGACAATTGACCGCTAACTTCAAAGTCGGAGGCTGTTTTCTACGACATTCTTGCATATTAATTAAGCATAATATGCACACTATAGGGCTTAGATAATTTCATTTCGTTTACATTTCATAAGGTCCGATTTCTATACCCGATGTGACATTTTGAGCAACACTTACCCGTGCTTAGGGATAGATACTTTATAAAGGGAAACAACAGAAAAAATCTGACTAAGACGGTATAGTATCCAAAATCTGGTGTAATGATTTTCAGAATTCTATATTTCATTTCAAAAATCACTTTTTCATGGCTTTATAAGCTAACCTTTATAAGTCGGCCTCTGGATTTCGACCTAAGATCAATTCGCTATTTCACTCACTTCCAGTTCTTCATTCATTGCACATAACATACATAACACTATTATTATTAAGCACTAATTATCCACTCCCCAGGTCCGGGACGACTTTGAGTCCCTCAAGTCCTCTCTGCACCCGCACCTGTCTTCGTTGGCGTCGCTTGCGCAAGGGGCCCCTCTATCCACCCCTTCGAGTGTGTTCGCACTAGCCGGTGCGGGGGGAGCAGGGGGCTTCCCTTACGCGCCCCCCGCGTTCCTCGCGCCGGCGCCCCCGCCGCCTGCGCAGCCCGCGGGCTCTGCTTCATCGTCATCATCCGAAGGCAGCGCTGCGGGATGGAGCTTCGAAGAACAGTACAAGCAGGTCCGTCAGGTAAGGTCGTTTTGTTTCAGAATCTCAACAGATGAATTTGCAACTAACTTGTTAACGGTCATAAGCCGCCACCGGAATTTCATGTTTTGAAATTGCATATGAAAACGATGAGCAAAAATTACAGATAAGTAACGAAAGTGGGTACCGAAAAATACTGTGATTGCAACAGTAGTTTATACTTTAATTGGTAGCCCTACAATGTAATACCCTTATGTCTCTTCAAGATATGTCTTCAATAATTGACTTAACAATGTTATGCTGTGAGGGTGGAAGTCAAATCGTATAATTTTCGAACAATTTAACAACATGCCACGAAGTTGATTCTAACCACTATAAACGCGAGGCGACATTTCCCACCGCACACAATAAAAAATCGAAAATATTTACCCTAACGACATAATCGGTGCAAATCAACCCTTAGTCTCTGATAAACAATTCAGCCAGCCGCACACGGGCCAATAAAATCGTTTCAATATAATCGTCGCGTAATGGCCGGCCTAACCTGTTTCCTTTGTTTCATATTTCATTGGTTATGCAGGGATTTCACGAGGGGTCATTCCTGCGCGGTCTACCCTAGTGGAATGAGAACAACCCTTTAAGTGATGGCTATTGTCAATTGTTATGTATGACTGGTTTATCCTGCACGTTATGAAGATATTATTATTTCCGTTCGTTTATTTGAAGTTGGACATTTTTCCGTGACATCAGTCACAATTTTATACATAATTTCGCACACGTTAGAAGCAACGAGATAAATTTAAGATGTAGGTACTTACTATGTGGTTGCTAAGGACTTTACAGCCATTTTAAAAGCTGTCACTAGTCATCGATGCAAAGGGGAATATTTTCTTATAAACCGCGTTTTGGATATACAATAAAATTAAGCAATTTATGAATTTTATGAAAGTTGATTATTACGTATTGTAAGTACTGACAGGCAGTATAGTTAGCAACAAGGTTGTATAAAAAGTTTTCATGTGAAATGAATGCAATATTCGGCAACTGCTTCGTGGTTTGACCGATACTCACGATTCTGGAACTCGAGTTCACACTTCCACTGAAAATTGCAAAGAATTAAAAATCGACCACGCTTGTTACCTTGTTAAGATATATAAGAGATCGTGGTTTACGCGTGTGTATCCGAATGCATAATAAACATTGTACGCGTATCCGAACGCTTAATAAGGATACATTGTTCTGCTATTCACAGGCCGACGTTTTTATTATTCTGTCAAAAGAGCAATGCGTGTGAGGCTTTCACATCTCGTACAGTAAAAGCAGATTTGACATAACCGACTTTCAATTGATATCACATACGCATAGAATAAGGAATAAAACTACGTATATAACGGCAACTCCCTGCTCCCCACCAGCGGCTGAGTTTGGTTTACCTCACCCCCTCTCGGTCTTACTTTAGTCTTCAATCGTATGGGCGTCAGACGTCACATAGATGCGCGTGTACGATAACGTCAATGTGTAGTGTCTGTGTAAAACGAGGAGTTTTGTATGAAGTGTCCGTATAGTGTGATGTGGTATATAATCAATTTATAATCAATATTTGCTAAATATCCGAAATAGTGTCAAGGGAGTTTTTGATTTTGAAGTCTACTATACAGAGAAAAGAGTTTTAAACCATTATTATAACATCATCACCACCAGCCCATTAACGTCCCCACTGCTGGGGCACGGGCCTTCCCTATGGATGGATAGGGAGATCGGGCCTTAAACCACCACGCGGGCCCAGTGCGGATTGGTGGTTTTTAACGACTGCTAATGCAGCCGGGACCAACGGCTTAACGTGCCTTCCGAAGCACGGAGGACTCGAGATGAAAACTTTTTTTTTATGGTCACCCATCCTATGACCGGCCTTTTTTATTATAACATACTTGTAATGAAATACCTATGTAACTTTTAGTGTTATGTGTGGTAATTGAATAATTGATTGCAAGCAACTGACTTGACTGCCTGTTGCCATTTTATTCTTGAATAATAAGTAGCTTTACCACATTCATATTTTAATGTTGCTTCTTTATTGATCGTTCTCCTTTTCATAAGTCGATTATAGAACCGCATGTAGGTATTATTAAGTCGTCCGGTAGTTCAGTTCAATTTAGTTGTTCAGTCTGATAATAGATAGTTTTATATTGCTCGATATTATGGTCATTGTTATCCAAAATTAAATAATTTGGCATTGAAGGAACGCTAAAGAAAGGTTTTTGTTTTTGCACCTTAAATAATAACTTAAGTAAGTCATTCTTCATTAGTTCATTTATCTGCTCGGATTTTGCTTACTTTTTCCATTAAATTTTACAAGTGTTTGTTTGGACTGTAGTATACTTAATTACTTAATCTTTAATAATACATAGCGTAATTCTAAAAAAAAATACATAATACATATTGTAATTGTAGTGGCAGATAGAAAATGTTACATATACTTACAAAAACGTGGCTTATGTTAAAGAAAATTGAAAAATATACAATAGATCAAACAATTACATTACAAATTGATAATCTCCTTTTTTCGAAGTCGGTTAAAAATGTTGGCAACCCTGCTCCCAACACTATCGGAAACAAAACGCGCGTTCAAAAGCGGCGATTACGCGTAATTTGCGAATTAACGTCAGTTTGGCATCGCATTGTCTCTGGTGTGGTTCTGCTCCTCATCCACCCTGTTATGACAAAGGCTATGCAGACAATGGCCGTGCCATAAGGTGGGGGTCACGCGCTGTGGGTGCTCTTATTGAGCACGTGGTAATACTGGTTATAGGTGAACGAGCAACTGCTCGAAGCTTTTGTTTCTCCAACTTTTCATTATGTCTTTAATTATGATTGGGTTTATAGAATCAGCCTATTATGAACTAATAAACTTTTAACGCTAATAAATGCACACTTTAACACATGCAAGCGATGTGTTAAGATATCTTAAAGGCTGATTTTTTGTTGCTGGGGATTAAAATGGCCACATCGAAGCAATTCATCCAAGAAAGCAATATTGCTATTCGACATTTGTTTGCATTGCGCACTTACTGTTATATGCGCAAATGTCAAATTGTAATATTGCTTTCTTAGATGAATTGCTTCGATGTTGCCATTTTAACCCCCCTGATACCTAATAAAGGATGGTAGGTACACTCGGAAGATATTAATACACTTAAAATCGTGAAAAGTACTTTATCTACCAAAAAAACATTACACTTACAAGTCTGAAAGCACTGAATGTACCTACATACCTCAGTCGTCATATTTATATTATGCAAGTAAGTTAATATTGCTCGTAAGCCAAAGGCTTGTGCCTTCGAGCCAAATTACTCTTGCATTCTACGATATTATTGTATTTATTTTATTCCCGAGCGAACTTTTCACACTATTGTTCTAGTTAGACGGACGTTACGCTGCGATTATAAAGGTAAACCGCGACTTGCGCGGTGTGCGACTGCGCGATAATCGCACGATTTGCACGGCGCGCGGTGCGTTTGATCAGCCAATTGCGCGCGCCACTGCGCACGGTCGTTTCACCGATCAATGTTTGTTCTATATTTGAATCGGATTTTATTGGCTAGTAGCACCTTTACTAATTCCTTCTCTGATATCACATGTGTTGTGAACACTGTGAACTAGAATGTTTATTTTGCATCGTAAAACTCAATCTTAAATGTACTTATATCCTATGCGGTTATGTGATTTATGCCGTGCCGTGTTTAAGTAGTTATTGGTAACTGAGAAACAATTTGGAAAAGCGGCGGCAATTTATATTACTTGTTTAGAATTTTTTGAATTTGAATATGGAACACGCAGGGAAAACGAGCCATTTTCCCACTCGCCCCTCCTTCGACATATTTTCTCCCTTTCGCACAGAATGCTAATACGAAAATTATTACTTACCGGGCCCACCCTCGATTTATAAACATTATTCGTGTGCCTCCACCGACCAATTAGCTATCCCTCTATAATGTGCAGAAATTACTATGCTTTTCGCTACTGCTATTTACGAAATTCTTTCAATTTTCTTTCTTACTCCTTTGTTTTAAGGGTTTACGGTAGCTCCTTAGGGATAGCCCATAAACGTCGCTTCGTACAAATGTTTCCCTTTCTAAATCATCGTGGCGAATTGTTGTTCCGTCCTTTTATTAGTAATTCTTGTTGGCTTGCGCTAGCTCTGCCTGTCAGATAGTATATTTATAGCGCTGGTTATTTTAGCCGTTGGCTTAAAACAATGACATTGCGAAGCTTTGCATATTATATTTATAGTAATTTGGATGCCTTGTAGTTATTGCAATCACTGTAAACGTCTATTTAGATTGGATGGGTGTCGCTATTAGTGTCACTGTCAAATTAAATTTATTAATTTGTTTTTTCAATTGTTTGACTTTAAACAGTTCCATTTCCATATGAATAACCACGCCTTTATCGCTACCGGGGCATGCAGAGGTGATGACTGTGATCAGCGAAAGAAACGAAATATTCGAAAGGATATTTTGTGGCCGCATTAAGGTTGAAGTCCTAAGATCGATATGATATAACATTGCATCACGCTTATGTCCCCGCTGGGGTAGGCAGAGTTGTATAGTATACACACGCACTCCTCACCAGCTTTGTTTGACAAAACTTACTTAGTAATGTAAATATTGGGGTGAAGAAATAAAATAATTTGCAATAAATTCAATCACGTATTTGCAAAGTTGTCTCGGGTACGGCGCATGCGCATTTATTTCATTTGTTCAAAATGGCGGAACCCGCTAGGGGGCGCTCTTGTTTATGGCGCACACGTCTGATTGTATCCATTTTATCGTGATCGTAGTAAATATAATCTGATATAGTAACTTTTTATCGGCCAAGATATCAGCTATTGCACGAGATTACTATCTATATTTTAAAGATTTATATTCAAGGTGTGTTCGAAAACTAATAACACTGCAACTTTTATTGCAATGCGTTTTTCACAGATATATAATAAAGATTAGTTTCGCCTTAGTCATTTCTGAGTCACCAATAAAAGGGGTTAGATCATCGAATTTCTTTTTTCCTAAAACAACAAAACGTTGCACCATAATATTGTGAAGCAGGGGAGCACCTTTAAAAGTAAAAGTGGCCACTATCATGTACCACACCCGTCGCCTAATCTCAAAACACGCTCGTTTAAATGCCTCAAATGCACGTGTCCTATTAGATTCGCCTCTGCCTTTTAAAGCAGTAGGTTACGGTAGAAAAAAAAGCTAATGTTGTTTTTTAACGATTAGCCAAGTGAACCATCGACTTGGTATTCGAGTGCTCGGATATTTATTTCGTCTAGACGATGCTGTTATCTGTGCCTTTCGATGCCTTTATCGCGGGGTGGAATGTTTTATACTTAATACACTTGAAATACTCGTAATTTTGAAACTTATTGAGTTATATGGGTTTGTGGGTCGCTTGAGCGCTGGGTGAGACAAAAAGTGCACCCACATTTTACATTACATTAACTTAATACTGTATGGGGCGTCTAGTAGAAGGCAAACAAGGAATCGTATCCTCTTAATGTGGTTGACTTATTCATAATGTGCGTAAGAGGAGTTGGTAACCAGGACCAGTGTTGACACCAGGGTTGATGGGGTTGGTAATCAACCTTACAACCCACACGATAGAAGAAGAAGAAGGACCAGTGATATGCCGTTCCCGGGAATGTACCCCAACTGGGAATGTTGCTATTCACCACTTGATATTAACTCAGAATAATGAGCTGAATCATCTGGGTGTTATTGACACCGTAACAAATACTGAGGGAGATGATTCATACTATGATTCAGAGTTGATATCAAGTGAATTTTCCTGTCATAAAATTCATGAAAACTTTTATTTTTCATTTTCAGTTCCATACTTTTGCGATGGAAAATTCCGCTTGATATTAACTCAGAATCATGGCCTGAATCATCCCCTTTAGTATTCGTTACGATGTCACTAACACTCTGTCTACTTACTAAGGACTGCGATAAATCTACTGAGCAGTATTAACGGTTTTTGCAATTTACACCTGCACCAGAACCATAAGCAAGGATCACGACTATGCTTTGGAAATTACGTGAAGACTGTTAAGGTACGTGTAAAGTTCATTGATGTTGAATACGTAACATGATAAATAGGTAATCGTAGACAAGGGGCTTGTTGCTTTTACTTTTCTTATAGATAAGTAGCTTTTCGTTTTCTTTTTCTCATCTCACTCTCTCATTTCGCTAATAAGGTCGGTACACAGAGCCCGGAAAAGAATACGGATTACGATATTATTCTACAAAATTTTCCAGCTTATCTAGCTTTGTTTCTCGAGTAACAAGTCTCTGTTGTCAATCAAGAATTCATAACATTACTACCGAAAATATTCAGTCTAAATAGTAGTCAACCTTTGAGACTTGAAAACTGTTTTTACAATCTCTCTTACACAAGAATGAAACTAAAAAAAATATTTCTCCAGTTGAATATTTTAACTAGTCATTTCACAGCAATTAAGCAAAACGTAAAACTAGCTACGAACTAACAAACAAATTAGTGAGAGACATTAAAAAGCATTCGTCGACTTCCGATCCTAATTAAGGTGTGTTCACACTCGTTATTTTACTCCGATTTAGATGCGGCTATTGTCGTTAAATAGCCGATTTGTAGACGCAATTAGCCTTAAAATGGCCGGTTCATAAAACTGTACGATTATGTGTCTATCGGTCTCATTACTTGCAGACGTCGACGCACTGATATTCGTTATAATACTTACACGTGCTTTAATGGCTAGCGGCTACTGACGAAATTATTTAAATCAATATCTACAAGGTTATTTTGTGGCGATTTTTTCTGTGTACTTTGTGCCTGTCAATTCTGTTTGCATAGACGACGTTGCTTAAATATCAGAAACCCAGGTTCTAATTAAACAGTTATCATTTATTATTATTATTTATTTGAACTGTATCGTGTACCTCTACATTTATGTTATATACAATTCGAAATTCAAAATCAAAAAAATAATTATTAAGTAGGAAACACAGTTAGACTTTGAAACGTATTTTTTACTTAACGAACGTCTCATCCGCATAAAACTACTGCAGTTTCTTACAACCTGTATAGCCGAGGAAAAGAAAGCTGCAACAAAAACCTCAACACAGGCGCCTGGACGTTCTTAAAAAAAGAACATAAAATTATGATATACACTTTCGTACCTCATTTATCTATACCTGTGTTATAATATACTACATTAATTGAACACAGACAATAAATGCCCGTCTTAGAAGTCACACGTGTTTTGTTTGACTCTACATCTCATCTGTCCCAAAGCGCATAACCACTGTAAACATTTCTAACATTCTGCACTAACAAAACTATATAACTACATATATAGGTACCTAGACTTATTAGTAGGGCACTTCTGGCAAACTTATTGCTTATATTAAGGTACTCACAGAACCTATCTAGAAACACGCCGAGGATATTAATATATTAAGCACATTTATGTGATGGTGTAAGTGGTAGAGTTGAAAGAGGAAGGCCTAGGCGTACGTACCGCGAACAGATGCAGGATGTTTTGAAGAAAGACCACGTCAAGAGTACCATAAACCGGCGAGCAAGCATGAAGTCTTTGATGAGAGTTAACCCCGATACCGACCCCGCCGGCGCGGTCGACGATTTCCCTCATTCAGCGCTTATCGCTATCGACCCACTATGGTCTAATTCTTTCAAATATTCGTCCTCTCAGACGATGCCCTGAGCCGAGGTCCCAACCCCAACAGGACACCCTCAGGCCTGTTGTCTTAAATTTTGTACCGGGTGAGAGCCCTCAGCGCTCCCCATTTGTCCGGTCGAGTAGTTAAATTTGCGACAAATCTACAATAAGTCACGTCAAAAAAAAATGATGAGAGTGAAGGTAGCGAAAGTATCAGGATCTTAGTGTGTGGAATTCCGTGTTTTTTTTTAATTACTCTCACTATTCATATTAAATTGCATTTTGCAACGCACGCAACGCAACATTATGCGCTGTGCGCTATCGCCTGACGCACCCCAGCTGACTGACTATTTCCGTGCGTCAGATCAGTGCGTGAGGTCCTTTCGACACAAACTATGTGCGATTAGAGATTCGATGGCTGCATTTCGTCGCCTTACAGTAAACATCGCGTAAGCGACTTTTTGAGAAATCACATTCTCATGTTATTTTTCTTTACAAAACCTCGCAATAAACACGCTAATTTCCAGCCAGATAAAAATAGTGGTGTTTTTTACCCGGATTACAATAATTTTAAAGAAATCCTGGTTTGGTTAAAGAAATCACATTGTTTTATCAAAAAAAAAAAAAACACTTACTTGGTTTTCATTATAACGCGACGATTTGTAATTTGATAATTCACAAACACATCCCACATGTTAAAATAATCCTATTTGGATTATCGTAGATTAAATATTATTTTAGTGTTTTAAGGATTTGCCTCGGACGGCATTCGCTACTTGACAGGACAAATATAATGAAATATTTATTTATATATTTGAATATATCCATAATACAATGTCGCCGACTTGTAAGTCAATTCCTTTAAAATACCTGTTGATTTGCTTCAAGTACGAACATACTTACATAATAAGCAATGTGTGGGATTAACTTATTACGAAATTATTTAGCACCTACCATAATATCACATACTTCATAGATCGTGTCATTTATGGAATTGGTATCCATTATTTAGTCAGTAGTAAATAACAATTTACTTTATCCGAAAAAATAAGATATTGTGTAGATTCATAAATCTACTTATAAAAATAATCCATCGAATGAGAAATGTTGCATGCTGAGATACAAGTTTCACCTAGTTCGGCCGCATAGGCTTATGAAATTAACTTAAAAATGTATATTTTGCTTAAGAAATTTATAATGCACTGTACTAAATTTTTTGTGGAAATAAACGTTAATATTATTTATAGATAAAATGCGTTTATTAAAATAGTGTGGTCTTACTTAATGTATTTTCTTTATTCTGGCCAAAATCAAGACTAACTTAGGAACCCCTGAAGCGAAACCCATAATATCCCGATTAGAAATAGTTATTTGTATGGAAGAGACTGCATCTGATATGTTCGCCATATGTATCGGCTCACCATACATTACCGTCTCGGGTGACCCGGCTAGTGTTGCCATACCTAATAATTGGAAATTACGAGTTTATTTTTGCAATTTCTTTATGAAGTAATATTTAAAATAATATTTACGTTTCTTCTTCTTCATTGTATTTCATATTAAGTTCGATGGCAAATTTCGGAAAGCTTCAAAGACCACAGAAAGTATTTTGATATTTAGAAATTTCAGTTAAATTTCACAAATACCTAATTAATACTTAGGTACACTGGGGCCTCCGCTCAATCAACTGGAGGGGGTATGGTGGCTTATACTGCATACTCCACCACCGCTGCTCCTGCGCTGCGTTGTGTGCAATGTACACCACATTGCGGTGTGGGTAAGAATTAATAATAATTGAAAATTACCATGTTGCAAGATATCGAAAAGGCCATTTGTTGATTATATTGGTCAAGTTATAACTCTACACCAATAAGCAAATTACGTTCACATAAAAAAAAAAACATACCCTGGTTCCGGATTTGAAATGAAATGAAATGAAATGAAATGAAATGAAATGAAATGAAATGAAATGAAATGAAATGAAATGAAATTTATTCTGTGCATGGTATTCAGGTTACAAACAGCTGTTATTTTTCCTTGAGTATCACCAAATACTGCCTTTTCAGGCATACACACAGATTATTTAAAAACAATAACAAATAATAATATCAATTTTACAAATAATCTACACACTTAATACATGCTTTAAATTATATACATAAAACCTGTTATTTGTAATCTAAATATTCTTTTACGCTGTAAAAGCATCTATCTGCAAGCCAGAGTTTAACTGCTACGCGAAACTTATTGAGTTTGCAGTCTTTGAAAGTATCCGGTAATTTATTAAATATTTTTATACACATGGGAAAGCAGTTATTAGAGGCAAGCGTTAATTTTGACAATGGCTTATACAACTTGTGCCTGTATTGAGACCGCAGAACACGAGTACTGACCTCTTGGCATTGTTGAAAGAGACTTTTGTATTTATAAACAAAAATACAGACATCTAAAATGTAAAGACTTGGCAAAGTTAGTAATTTATATTGTCTAAAATATGGACGACATGAATCAGTGACTTTAAGGCCGAAGATAGCTCGAAGACATCTTTTCTGTACTATAAAAACTTTCTCGCTTTGACAACAATTTCCCCAGATAATGATGCCATAGCGTAATACAGAACTGACATATCCGTTATAGGCTATTATAGCGGCCTCAACAGAGACAATTTGGCTAACACGTCTCAGCGCATACACAAACCTATTTACTTTAGAACAGACGCCATCTACGTGCGCTTTCCAATTACAATGACAGTCTATAGTTATGCCCAAAAATGTTATGTTCTGAACCTCTTCCACCGGTTGCCCTTCATAGTTTATATTTAATTTCAATGGTTTGCCTTTATAAGTACGGTATTGCATGTATTTTGTTTTAGGTATATTTACTTTTAAGTTATTAATCGTGAGCCAATTTGTAATTTTTAATAACGCGTCATTAATTTCTTGTTCGTAAAGGTCTAATTTTGTGCCCTTTACAATTACGGTCGTATCATCCGCGAATAAAATACATTCGTGGGGAACCACATCAGGCAAGTCGTTAATATAGACCAGAAAAAGAAGTGGACCCAGCAAACTGCCCTGTGGGACGCCATAATTATTGTATAAAAAGGTTGAGTTGAATTTTTGTATGTCATTACTATCGGGACAAAATTTCTGAATTTCCACACATTGCTTTCTGTCACTAAGATAGCTTTTTAACCAGTCGTAGGCTGGTCCTCTGATACCATATTTATATAACTTGCAGAGGAGGCGCTTATGACAAACAAAATCAAAGGCCTTACTCATGTCCATAAATAATACTGATACAGGTTGTTTTTCATTTAAACAGTCCATTATTGTTTTTATTAATTTAAATGTTGCAAGCGATGTACTCTTACCCCTCCGAAAACCATTTTGTTGTTCTTTAAGAATTTTGTTACGTTCTAAAAAGTTAAGCAATCTCACAAACATAACCTTTTCAAAAATTTTAGAAAGAACTGGAATTAAAGTTACTGGACGGTAGTTATCCATGTACTGATGATCTCCTTTTTTGTATAGTGGCTTTACGACTGACTTTTTCAATGCATCCGGAAAGATTCCTTCTGTTAAGCATCTGTTAATTACCCAATGCAATGGCTGTGCAATTACATTTATAGTCATTTTAATGATATCAGTACAGATATCGTCATATCCAGAAGCTTTAGAATTTTTTAATGACATTACTATTTTCACTAACTCATCACAGCTAACCGGGGTTACGAAGATGCTTTGCTCTAACGTGTTTACATTTGTATCTATATCAACTAAGTTCGTGTTAGACGTACAATTGTCGGCTATTATATTTATAAAGAAATTATTAAAATTTTCAGATATTAACAGTGGGTCGTTTATAATTTTATTGTTAACACATATTTTTGAAATAGAGTTCTTGTTTTTGACAGTTGTATATTTTTTTATAACATTCCATGTGGCCTTACATTTATTTTCTACCTTGTTTATATATTTAAGATTAATATTCTTTTGAGAATTAGTCAAGCACTTTCGTAATATCCGAGTGTAATTCAAATAGTTAGGTTTTTGTGATTTATCATATCGACACTTCAGATACAATTGGCGTTTTCTGATACAACTCTTTTTTATTCCTTTTGTCAGCCACATTGTTTTTCGATAGTTTGATGTTTTGCGAAATCTACGTATAGGAAAACATAAGTTATATAAGAGAACAAACCATTCATAGAAAATATTAAATGAGTCAGTAGCACCAATGCTGTCATTATATAATTCACTGAACGAGAGGCTTGACAGATAATTTAGGAATTTAGATTTGTTCTCCGAACTAAAATCCCGATTAAATTCATACCACCATTTAACAGGAGGTAGTCGAGGCATTTTCAGCGGAAAATGAAAAGTTTGTGCTGTGTGATCTGACAACCCTAAGTCATGTACTTTGCCTTTATCGCCGTCAACGTTTGTGATTATGTTGTCTATACAAGTCATTGATGTATTTGTTATTCTAGTTGGTTCATGAACTTTGAATTTAAGGTTATAATTATCTAAAATCCTAGAAAATTCCTTAGAAATGTTACTTTGTATCAGAGTGTCAATATTAAAATCTCCGCATATTATATACTTTTTACGTTTGCTCTTACATACCTTGGACAATAATTCATTCAATTTCATAAAAAATATTGAATTCGCGGAAGTGGGGGTCTTATGTGTATAAATGCATATTATTGTAATACCGTGATTGGTGAGTTCAACTCCACAGCATTCAAAGACGTAACACTGCGCTATTGATTCCAGATCCTTCAAAGCCTTACAATCATAGCAGTCCCTTACTAAGATGGCGACTCCGCCTTTGTTACCTTTTACTTTATTCCTAGAAAACGATGATACTACATTAAAGTCTTTCAATTTTAGATTTTGCTCTGTACCTTTTGTAAGATTAGTTTCACTTAAGCAAATTATATCTACAGGTGTGTTATTGGATCTATCTTCCAGGTTTATAATTGCACAATGTAGCTCATCCTGTTTGTTTAAAGCACCCGCAATGTTCTGATGGAAAATGCCGATAGTATTAACGAAAAAACAATTTTGTTGCATCATCATCTGTTGCAATACTAGATTTATTACTGGGCATGGATGTACCATCTGAAGCAGATTGATTTATTTTTTGGAAATAGTATGGTATCGTACCTTTAATTTGCTTTTTCGCTGTATCTTTGAGTGGCAACTGAGCGTTAATTTTAGTTTGTGAAAGTATGCGATTTACGTTAATTTTTCTCGAGTATTCCAGCCTTAAAATCTCGCGTAGAAGGTTCTGACTAATATGTCTGCTAGTGTTGCGAGGTTTACCTAAATAGGAGTACCTTAAATCTAAATAATTTACGTAGGGCATTTGGTTGCTAAACAATCTATAAAAGTAGTTTATTTGTACTGTATTTAGATGTCTGTTATGAGGCGATTCACATATTATAACATTCGTGTTTTTCAAATGAGTTAGATGGAAATAAAGAAACGAACTCAGCTTTGTAGGGTTAACATCATTTTGGCCTGAAATAATTACAACATAATCAGATTTGGTATAATTTTCACACATTACATTAATTGAATCAAGTACTTTGTCAGAGCTTGCTCCAGGTTTCAGTTGGGAGTAGACATTATAATTTTCCCCTAGAAGTTCTTGTAGTGTCCTGCCTACATTTCTCCCTTGTTCATCTCCTAGTATGAGAATTTTTGGTATTTGGCACGATGCATCTCTCTTGACGTTTGCCGTGGATAGATACCCCGATTTCTTTCTTTTTGCAGGTGTTACATCCGGACTACCTTCATTGTATTCTTGATACCTATTTATTTCATCATTGTCTTTGATATATCCACGCAGAATCTCTAATTCCTTATTGGCCTTTTGTAATGCAGTTTCTAAATTATTTATTTTTTCTTGCAGGTTTACAATATGAAATTCATTTGACAGTTGCGGTTTCGTTGAAAGTGGGTTAATAAATTGAATTTCTGAGTTATGGTTGATAGCCAAACTTTGCCCTCTTTTATTGGCACTCGATGGCGAGCTAGGTGACGAGGGTGAGCGATTCAAGCATGTAAGATGTGTGTCTCTTAATTTCAATTTTAATTGCTCTATTTCCCTTTTTAATTCAAGGTTTTCCGATAGTTTACATTTAATTTCGGTTTCTGCAGTTTTCAATTGTTCCGTTACATTGTTTAATTTGGCCTTTGTACTTTCCAATTCTTCGCGCACTTCAGGTGTAATTTCAGCGCAGCTTCGGTTCAGTAAGGTCGTAGTAAAATCCTGTGACTCATCCTCATCGGAGAGAGATGCGAAGCTATTATCCGTAGAGATATTGATACGATATTTTCGTCTCTGAGTAATTTGTGGGGTGCATGGGGAATTTTCTTTACTAGTCACAGGAGTACGGTAGGAGTCCATTTTTGTTGTATTAGTTCCTCGATGTAAATGTAAATAGTAAAAAAAAGTAAATAAAAAAAAAAGTCAAAATGAGATTCAAAAAGAGTAGTGGTGGCGACAGGTTTCGAACTCGCATCTATTTTCCTGCACAGTAGTAAGTACCATAAACCGCTAGACCAAAGAGACTGACAAGCGCCTACTTGAAATTATCGGTCCATAGGTTATTACGAATGTCAAATAGTAATAACAGTATTGACAAAAAATAACGGTAGGACGGTATTCTATCCGTTATACTAAAAATTTTAAAATTATTACTTTTACACTGCACGAATCTTCACAATTTGTTAACATTTAGTTGGATCTACACATAAACGTAGTTTTTGCACAAAAATATTTAACGAAGAACTTTTAATTCACAGTTTCGTGATCATTTACTGTTTTTGTTTATATCTTCCAGAATCACCAATAAAAATCTTCACCAACAGTATCACAATGGATTTACAACACACTTATTAGGTTTTCACAGTAATTTTGTGTTTATAGTCATTAATTATTCAAATTTTTAAATAATTGCGTAGGAGTGATGTTTACTATTGAGCGCCCTCTGGCGGAAAAAAGATTTGCACCAGTGAGTTATTAATTTATCTTAAGTGCAGTTTTCACTAACTCAGCTGGCTCGATCATTATAGACGGCGATACGGCTCACTACGTTGTTCTAACAGAAAGCTCGGTGACGTGTGGGTACAGTCATGAGCAATATAATGTACCCACTTTAGGACTCTGTCGCACTAACATATTTGACATTTAGTGAGACTTACAGTTCACTTTGTCAAAAAAGTTAATGTGACACGGTACCAAAGTATATACATATTAATGCTCGTGACCGTACTTAGATCAGGGATATAGTCGTGAGCTTATGTTATAGTATAAAAAAAATACATGTCCCGAAACCCGTACACATGGCAACACTATCGCCGCTGTCGCCGCGTGCGTCCGCGCACTCCGTGCAACTCAGATGCAACTATAAATACGGCCGCGTTCGGTTTCTGATTGAAATGTTCGCTAAATTATTCAAGTTAGGCATGATTTATTTATAAATTATCTGTCAAATAAAGAATACGTTCCGTTCCAAGCATTAAATATTTATTACAAATTGTAATATGTACATCGTACTTGAATAATACAATGGATTTTTATAAAACATTTTCCGAATTAGGTAAAGTCATCGATTGAAATCAGCGAGGTTGAATATAAATGTACATACTAGGATGCTCAGTAGACAAGTCATCGGAGCAAGCTATAATATAATGGCTGCGAAAGATCGGAGGAATTGAAATCTGTTATTCGAGCCTTACATTCCAACTAGGTATTAAAGGATTAGAAGGAAGAAGAAGACGTACTAGGAGGTTCATTCCGCTTATTACGTACCAACTGAACCCACTAGGATATCTCAATGAAATAATGAGCTTGAAATGGGTGTTTATCAAAGATGCTTGTTGTTCCTGTTGCCTGAGTTAGGTACCTATACACTTACTCTATTCTTTATAAAATGTAATAAAACCATCAGACTTTACGTTAATCAGCATCTTCCTTAAGTATTCCGCGGTCATTCAAACAGGAAACGAAACCTAATTCTCTTCTTCGCAAATTCCAGCATCCAGCCAAATATGACAAAAAGTGTTAGCATAAACTTCCTGAGACATAAACACGATCGGCCTTGATACTACATTGAGGGTGCTATTTATATCTGGCAGATGCTCCTCGCCCCGTGCCGGCTATTTCAGGAGGGTAGAGAGGGAAGAGGGCCCAGAGGTACGCGTGGCCCTCCTAACGGGTAATACGAGCTCTCAGGGTTTTTATACGGGCACGTGTCAGAGGTTACGAATACGATTACCTATTGAATGTCCGAATGTATGTACGAATTCTGTGAAACTTTGGATTCTTGAAGTTTAAACAGTAGCGTATGTTTTATTCTTATTGTCCATCGTATTCTTTAGTTTTGTCTACAATGTCATTCTTCTTCTATCGTGTGGGTTGAGATGGATCAAACTCATCAACCCTGGTGTCAGGGTTACTATTGAGCCGCCAAAATCACGCACTCAGGGCACGTTAAGTGCACGTTGGTCTCGGCTATTAGTCGTAAAACCCGCGCGGTGGAGTATGCTCCATACCCCCTCCGGTTGATTGAGGGAAGGCCTGTGCCCAGCAGTGGGACGTATATAGGCTGTTTATGTTATGTTAAAACATATATTGGGTAGGTGTGTTGTGTATAGATAATTATCAAAATACGACCAAAGAAAATAATGCAGAGTTTGTATTAGTACAGTCATGAGCAATATAATGTACCCACTTTAGGACTCTGTCGCACTAACATATTTGACATTTAGTGAGACTTACAGTTCAATTTGTCAAAAAAGTTAATGTGACATGGTACCAAAGTGTATACATATTGTGACCGTATACTGTAATTATCAAACAAACATGATGATCATCGATTCCCCCAACGCCATGCATCTAACGGCGTATTTATATCACGACTTCCTTCGAACCCTCTAAATCAAATCCCACATTTGGCCAGAAGTTTTTGCTCCAAACATTCCTATAAAATGTTTATCGCCGAACACATGTGGCAGCAGCCCTCTTCAGGAGATTATTCCAAAATTTCCAGATTGCCACCCCGGCACAAAAAATAAATAAATCCATACCCTAAACAAAAAAACTCCCGAATCCTTGAGATTAGAATACCCTTGAAATCCCGATTTACAGTTATCGCAGTCACGAATGAAAAATAACTGTTGACTTTTTCAGTTGCTAGAGGGAGACAAATATATATCCTGAGTGCATAATTAATTATGTGCAACTGTGTGCGTAATTTAATCGAGTCTGTGAGTGTGTGGGTGTCGAGTTATATTTCGTTTGTGGTTGCATGTGGGAAGAAAAGGGAGCGAATTATAAATGTTTTTATGCGACATCGTTATTTTAATTATTATTTATTTTCATGTGTGAATAGAGTTACGAATAGTTTACGAGGCTTTGTAAATTTTTGATATAGTCGTAATAAAGATCTGTAAAATAAAGGTTTTATAGGTATAAGCAAACGTGTACCTATTTGATTAAATAGCATACACTTGTCAATAGGGCAGGCATTTTAAGTTTAAAAGTATTCCACATTGTAAGTAGGTACTGTTGCTAACAAATCAAACGAACTTACCACTTTGATTCTCAAAAATCCTTTTATGTTTATGCACATTTTATTGACATTCAAATCAAATCAAAAATACTTGCCAGCACAAGAACAAAACATACAAACATTTATAAAACCGGCGGCGTTATTGTTCTGAAGCAATTTCTTCCAGGCCATCGTTACCAGGAAACAGCTATAAAAAAACTTGCGACAACTTGACATTGCGTTTGTTCGTATGTGTGTATTCGCGTGTGTAGCCACAGGGGTGCCGAGGGGGCGGCGCGGGCGCAGCCGACCCGCGGGTTATCATTTCCTGCGCTCATTTTAAATTTACAACATAATATTTTTTGCTTACGGCATCGACTGAAGTTTTATACCTCCTGAACTTTGGGGGACGGCTATTTTTGGATAATTATGAGTGCTATGTTATCCTTATGCATAACGCATGATCATGGCATCATGCTCTTGATTTTCGTTGGCGTAGCGATTTATTGATTGAAAATTGCGAGTTCGAGAACATTGTTTTCAACTTTCAATCTGTGAATTTGTTAACTAAAACAAAACAATTATTGTTGACGTTACAACTTTGTTAAGTTTTTTTAAGCGGCGTGCACAATGTCGGCGCGATTCGCTCGATAAAATACCGAACAACAATTTTACTGTTTATAATCGTAATTGTTTATTAGGGCGGGACGGCGGCGGGCGCGCCGCTTTGTCGGTGGCGTGGCGACAATATCGGTTTTACAGCAGCGATTCGATCCACGCGTGTGTATGTGCCTTTAAAATCGCACGCATCGCTTCCTCAAGCGTGATAAGCGCCTGCGTTTCTCGTACCTATAATGTTTTGATTGATTCAATTCTCTTGCGCAGTTCGTTGTTTGTTACGGTTAGCTGTTAACATTTTTCGATTGGTTACAAAAGCCAAATGCGAACACATGAACGTCGGAGTTGAAGCAGTCGCCGTAGCCGAAATCAGCTGAATTACATCATCATCCAAATTAGGCCGCAGTTAAGTTTTATCAATAATATTTAATTCATAGGTTTTACGACACTGTGTATAAGTATTTTAAGATAATCTTAGTATAAATAGTAGCTCGATGTAAACATAAAAATTAAAACAAGATTAGGTACTTACATTGTTCAATCGAAACCTACACAACCTGTCTACCTACTAATATAGAACGACTACTTTACTAAAATTTGTGTTTACATTTCAATATAGATAACATTTTACTATAGCTTAATTCGCGGTACGAATTAGATTTAGCATAGTGATGTATCAATCGAGATTAGGTCGATCGATTCTGTTATATTTAATACTAGTCAAACACTAGCACTCACAGCCAAACAAACTGGACATAGAAAGCTGTAGACCCTCAAAGCGCTGATACAAGGAATCTACCAGGGGCTGTCAAAACATACTCCCTTTGATCACGTTCTAATTACAATCGTACGAGGAAATCACTTAATGAGTTACGTGTAAACAAAGCACTTACTACTGAGCGATACAGACTGGATTGCAGTTGGTTGGTTCTTAAAAACAGGAGTAGAAAAAGTCAACATGGTAGATATCCTTCTTTGTCTCAGTGGCATAATATCTTCTTTGAATTTATTTAGTCTTGCCATTGGGTTGAAAAATTCGCCAATTGTTTTTGTTTGTCCAGAGTAGTCTGGATGCTACGATAGCATGTATTGTAGGAAATACATTATACGTTACTTGTGGACTTTAAAAGAACATCTAGTTCAGTATAATTAGCGATTATATTACAATAGCTTGGAACAACTTAGATCTGTCAAAGTACAGAAACGAGTAATCAGAAATTAGAATCATTTATTCAACGTAATTACCATAGATAAACTTGGTGAAGGTCAATTTAACATTTTTGAATCTACATTTCGCAAGGTGTTACGGCTGAGGAGAAGAAATGTCAAGAAAGTATGTAGGTATATATTACAAGTTATTTAATAACTAGTAAATATTTAATACCCTGCGAGCGTCGTGGCGTTCATTAGCAAAGATGTACGAATCTATCGCAATTAGGCCGGTCGATTCTGTTCTATGTAAAATTAGGTACTACTTGTGCTAGTATCTTATATAGTAATATAACGCTGAGTGTAGGTACTTGCGATGAGATATTCCAATATTCAAATTAATTAAAAGCGATATATCAAGTCTTCATATTTTAAAATAATTGTTTTAGTTATGCATGATGGATTGCTTTCGAATTGACTTGACTATTTATAATTGATTACAGATTATGAACCTTACTTTGAAATTAATTAAAATAATAGACGATGCGGCTCATCACCCATCACTTTGGTCTAGCAGACAGCTCAGTGACGTGTGGGTACTTAGTTCATATTTCTGGATGGACCTCTGACTGGCCCAGTTGGGAAGGTAGTCATGACCTTTGGGGGTTACAATGGCCACATCGAAACTATTCATTTAAGAAAGCAATATTGCTATTTGACAGTTGTTTGCATTGCGCACTTACTTTTATAGGCGCAAATGTCAAATTGCAATATTGCTTTCTTAGATGAATTGCTTCGATTTGGCCATTTTAACCCCCTTATAAATAATAAATAAATAAATAAATAAATAACACTTTCAAGGATAATGTGGTTGACGGAAACATACATTGTCCGGTCAAGTAGTTAATGCCATCTGTGGCAAATCGTTTACGTTAATAAAAAAAAAGATAGAAATATTTATTTATTTATTAGGTTTGCCAACAGAACAGTCTGCAGTTCTACTTAATTACGGCTTTCATGTCAGTTAGTAGTCGTTACATGAGCCATGTCAGGTGCCTTTGGCGGCTCAATAGTAACCCTGACACCAGGGTTGGTGGGATTGGTAATACACTTCACAAGCCACACGATAGAAGAAGGGACGGCTTTCATGGATTGATGTATAATATTTTACTATGTAGTAGGTTCTACAAAACATACTTCATGGCCACTTTTTCACGCATTTTACTTTTGGTTGTTTATTTTACTTATTTGTAGTACAATGTGTTTTCTCAGGAAGAGCGGAGTCTCCTGATACAGGCGCTACGCTTAAAAGGAGGCTCCAATCATCTATAATAGTGTATTGGTTTTCTACAAATAAAGTATTTTGTATTTGTACTGTTATTGTGCTAAAGTATCAAGGAGTTTTAAAAGCTTTATCTTTATTAATGTGCAGTTCATCTTTTTTTGCCCACTGTACACTGATTCTGATTATAGTGCTGTAGTATGCTGTTGTTCTAGTGTACTCTCACTCTGATTTGTTTAGACAGCGGCGTTCACAAAGCTCGGTATGTTCCATCTCGCGTTTACGACCTCCCCAACTGGCCCACTTTGTATCATCCATTGTTTTATCAATTTCAATAATTTATCTCCTAGCGAGAACGGAACGCGTCTCTCCTCACATAAAATACCGTGTGATTCTTGATTTTCTAAGAAGTAAACACTGGGCTTTTTCTTGTTAGGTTGGTTCTTGGTGTATGCAGTTTTTGTTCCTGCGTATGTATGTACAGTCATGAGCAATATCATGTAAACACTTTAGAACCCTGTCGCACTACGTTATTCGACATTTAATGAGACTTACGGTTTAATTTGTCAAAAAAGTTAATGTGATATGGTTTCAAAGTGTATACATATTAGTACTCGTGACCGTATGTATGGTAGGATAAGATTGCTTGTTGACAAACATGTCCCAAAGTTCAAGGCCTTAGCCAATTTGTAACGGTTTTGTAATCGACAGTATTTTTTTTAGACGTGACTTATTGTAGATTTGTATATAATGAGGTGGGATGAAAGAATAACGACGAAAGTTATGAGTATGAATGTGGATGGATTTTGTAGAGAAGGATATGTGTGTGAAAAGTGAGTATTGAAATGATAACAGAAATGAATGGGGAATGTTGTACCTGTTCGGTTCTTGTTGTGTGGACTGTGGGTGTAGTAGATGGTGAGAGGTCGAGGGTTCTACTTCCAAGTGCAAAACACCAGTTTGTTCCTTGTCACTATTAATTTATGTTTTTATAATTGTTACTGTTGTTGTTATTGAGGAGCTCGGGGGCGCAGCGGTTAACGCGCTCGGTCTGCGATTGTTGAAGTTAAGCAACTTTCGCAAAGGCCATAGGATAAAGGTCATAGGATGGGTGACCACAAAAAACAAGTTTTCATCTTGAGCTCCTCCGTGCTTCGGAAGGCACGTTAAGCCGTTGGTCCCGGCTGCATTAGCAGTCGTAAATAAGCATCAATCCGCACTGGGCCCGCGTGATGGTTTAAGGCCCGACCTCCCTATCCATCCATAGGGAAGGCCCGTGCCCCAGCAGCGGGGACGTTAATGGGCTGATGATGATGATAATTGTTACACTTTCGCGAGACGCGTCGGCCATTCAATTCGGTGCAATATTGTCATGTAAAATATTGTTATAAATATTTTATACTTGTGTTGCCAGCAACAGTGCCGACTACAACTGCAGTGGGAAAGGGCAAGAGAATGATTATGACTTATTGTAGATTTTCCGCATGTACCAGTGATAAAAATAATCGGATTGACATGACCCTTTGTTACTTTATGTGAATCCCATACATTTTATCACTGTCACTGTCGATTGATACCGACCCCGCCGGCGTGGTCGACGATTTTCCGCATTCAGCGCTTATCGCTATCGGCCCATTAGGGTCGATTAATTCTTTCAAATATTTTTCCTCTCAGACGACGTCTTGAGCCGAGGTTCGCGCCAACTGGGCACCCTCAGGCCTGTTGTCTTAAACGTTGTACCGGGTGAGAGCCTTCAGCGCTCCCCATTTGTCCGGCCAAGTAGATAATGCCATCTGCGGCAAATCTACAATAAGTCAGGTCATAAAAAAAACTGTCGATTGTCATAATCAGGTTTTTTCATTGGTTGACAGACTTTAAAGAACTAAATGTTGGTTTTTGACAAATAACAGATATAACAGTATTAGTACACCGGGTCACGTAGAAAATACTCTCGTTAAGTGATAAATGCCGATGGTGGCAAATCATCAAAAATATGATAACGAAAATACAAATCTTATGATACAAGGTGCAAAAGGTGTTTTTGCAAATCATACGTTGGTTGCGTTGCCCTATAAGCCACATCAACCCCTTAACTTCCGTTCCCATTCCAATCGGAACAATCACATCATACGTAATTAACACAAAGTTTTACACCTCCATCGGACATTAGGATTCCCAGTATCAGAGTCAATCAATCAAATTGATTCCAAAGGAGTCGATAAAACGAGCTGCAGCCGATAGGGTTGCCTACCACCCATAGAACCCAGTCATGACATAAATAGTCTAGGTTATACGGTCCACTGCTGGGCACAACCCTTCTCTCAGTCAGCTCCACTGTGGGGTTGGTGGAAGTTTTTCGGTTAGTAGCCGGGACAAATAGCCTAAGATGCCTTCCAAACATGACACTGACTGATGATTTATGACCTGTAATGCCCTAAGTCTCACAAAGTAATTTTAACAATATCAAATCTGGAATGGAACTCGAACCTCAAGACATTGAGCCTAACAATCTAACTACAAGACCTTAAAAGATAAATAAAAAAAAAAAACAAAAAAAGAACAATACTATCTATTTAGTGGTAATTTATAAAGCGGCAACCCTGATGCAGCCGCGCCTATACCAGCGCCACCTTGCGGGGCGTGCCGCAATAATGGACCGCCATTAAAAGTTTACTAGCAGTTTATAGGTGTTTTGCAGGCTGCTTTAATTATTGTGAAACGTGGCGCGTATGAGTGATGACCGCGGATCACTCTGGATTGAGGTTTTATTGTGATAACGCTAATTGCTGGCCTGATTGCTCTCGCTGTTCTGCAGAGGAATACCCGGGATGGTGCTAACTTATACCTTATCTATAAGTCCGATGGTACTCGCTGTCACTTGGGACCTATAACGTACCCACACGTATGTTATGACACTGTTGGCAACCCCAATATTATATTTATATTTATTATTTCTATGACAACTTTTTGTCTCGTCACTACCGACCTTCTTGTACTCCATTGAACTACCGTATCATACTGTTTGTACGAATTTAAATTAAATTCAGTGAGGTTTTGGATGTTTTCATCTCAACCTTATCCTCAGACCTCACAGCCATTAGGAACTTTACACCCCAATCCTAACAGACACGTAGGTCACAAGCAGGTACTTATACCTATTAATCTATATAATTATGTTTTTTTAAATGACGTCTAGGGCCCTGTGCCGAGGTTATCTTAAAGCTTCTTTTCCCTGACTATACAGGTTGTGAGAAACTGCAGTAGTTTTAGGCGGATGAGACGGTTGTTATGTAAAAAAATGACGATTAATAGTGTAACAACTATGTTACCTACTAAATAAAAATATTTTAGAATTGTAGATACCAAATTTAGTAACTCTTGAATACGCTTAGAAATCTCGGTGGGGTGTGGATACATAGTTCATTTTCCGATGGATATACCTCTGAGTACCCCATTGAGTCGTGTGCTTTTGTTATGTTTACTTCATTATGTATAAATAATATCACATAATTATCGATAACCAAAACACGATGTGAATATTCTTTAAAAGTGACTGTCTTTAATAAGTTGTAGGAAAAACACCCTTTGCATTTTCATTATCTTGCTTCTCTTAAAATATTTCTAGTAGGTATCTACCAATGTGAGTCTTGCATTGATATAATGTACTACTACTTTTTGCTGGGATCGAAAAATTTCAGTGCACACCACATACAACTACAATTATGTATTTTTATGGGTACACCTACGTAGCTCTCCTTAAATCACCCCAAATACTAAAGTACACTTCAACAACGAAAATTAAGCCATCGCTACATAATCACCATGAGGGCTATTCCGCGACCATTCGAATTGAGGGTCCATTGACTATCGAGTGTTAATTAAAACAGTCGATAAATCTTCCACCGTGCGAATCAACGTGTGGTGCGTCAATACACCCCGTGTAATTACGAGAAACGATCTGTTCTCAATTTAAACCGTGATGATGTCATCATAGACAAAAGTTTGGGGTGTGTGAACAAAGGCGGTACGGTTCGTTTCGTGGAAAGGAACGTTGGAGCTTCATTTTGAAATTCTCTGTCTGCAATTGGTACCTACATACTGAAGTACAAATGCGTAGAATTACTACAAGTAGAATACGTTTTGGCTTTATAACGCCATCAGATTAGATGATGTTAAAAGACCGATCTATCAGTATTGAAACAAACTTTAAAGTTTGTTTTTGCTTATTAAGTAATGACCATTTTGTTTTTAACGATTCAAGCGCATTTGACTTCTTATCACATTTTAATCGAGATTTGCTCTTCCTGATAAAGTAAAGTTATCGTTATAAAGTCTTTTGTCTCCTTATGATGCTCGGTGTGTCATTTGTCTATGGAACCTAATTGCTACTTTACATAATCTTTTCAATTCCATTCAAAGATAAGCACATTACTCATTACAAATAGGTAGGTAAGTACTTTATGCTTCCTTCATTACTTGTATACTTCGTCCCGACATGTCTTACAATAATAAGAATGTTAATTACAAAAGTCTTTACGATAACCCACGATAAAGTATTGTAACAAACTCTATGAATAACTTCATAAAATTACCTATTATTTACTAATACGGAAAATTCCAGACGTTAGTTTAAAACGCATTTATTTCATGCATGAGTATGACTTCTTTTCTTAATCCATCAAGTTGCCATAGGCTAGTAGTTTCTTGAATAATACATTTGCGTTTGTAAAAATATTCCTTTGGTCCTTCCCAAAAGAAGTGATAAATTTAAATTCTCAACGACTCTTACCTACTTTAAAACCGTTTATCTGCACATGTTAAATAATAAAAACTATTGCTCCATCCCTTCCATTGTTTCATTATTTCACAGGCTATTCGTAGAAATGCGCTCAATAATGCACAGTATCTATTCACTTCCTTTCCGATAATAAAATCTTTGCCAGCCTATTGTTTGAAGCACCAAAAATATTATTATAAGCGTTATTTTAAATATATCTTTTGGCTGAATAGCTCTTCGGGCTCTTGCTATTGTAATTTTTATTGCAGTTTCATATTTTAGTAATAACAAGTGTTTGCCGGCGATACCGGCCGGCGCACTCATTTTTCGAATTAAACATTTTTATGGCGACGGTGGAGTTGTAAAAAACACCTTTACTCATCGTAATGGTGATATTATCTTACAATAACAGGAATTCCGAAACAATATAAAGATAATAAGTAAGTAAGTGGTAATTAGACTTTAATATTGAAAGATATGAATAGAGCATATCAGCATTAAGCAGAATGAAAGACGCAAGAATGTTGAAAAAGATTAGCAAAACCAATCTGCGACTATTGCCACGTGTGATTTGATTAGTATTTTCGCTGACCAGTTTAAAAGCTTTTATTAACCTTGATATTCCGAAGGGTGCAATGACGTCATTCACATTTCTGAAATGTCAGTTTCTCAGAATTGCCTGCCGGAACCAATGATTCTTGAGATACCCAGAAAAAGTGGGAATGTCCGTCGAGAAATTACAGAATAGACACAAAAAGGTCAACAATATAGATGGTTTTAGGACTTTTATGTTATCTTACTATTTAATACTGCTACGAAACCATTTTCTATCGGTTTGGGAATATTTAGAATATTGAATAGCCAGCTGGATCAATACGAAAACACACAAAACTTGTTCTTTTTGGATTTTTAGATCCGTTCATCTAGAGTCAGTACCTGTTAGTTTTGTATAAATTTCTGTACTTGTTTTTAGTTTGTGGTGGAGTCAGTTTGTCCGGCCAAGTAGTTAATGCCATCTGCGGCAAATCTACAATAAGTCATGTCAAAAAAAATGTGTGGTTAGTATAGAAGATGAACTCTGTAATTTGCAAGACCGTGAAAATACCTGCTGAAAGTTGTATTTTGCAAAATATTTCTACGTTCACGTTTCAAAAATATCAATTCAACGTCAAATTCTTCCATTTGTGTCACTTAACAAGTCTTTTTAGATTTACCCTTTTGTCAATCTACAGAGCTGTCACAACACAACAGTGGCAAATTCCAAATTCTAATCCCAAATCCACCCGTATCAATTGAACTGCCCGTATGGCCAAATCTGCCACTTTACCCCATTTATAAAGATATCAATAACAAGATATTCGCCCCATACCATCAATAGGCGGATTTTAATTGATTATTTGTGAAATAATTTTGTGCCGAACACAATTTATTGCCCCTTCTCAATTTGGGCAAAATTTTAGGGTGTGTGGGATCTGATCACTTGTTAGGGGTAGTTTCGCAGGTCATCGTTGAAATTATGTTTTCTTAAAGTAATTTGAAATGTGTTAAGCTTTAAATTACATTTAATTTAACAAAATGACCAATATATCACGATTATCAATATGAATAACAACTTCAATGTTGTTTTAAATGTGTGTGTTTACTCTTTCGATGGCAAATTGATTATGTGCTACTGATCTGATGACTGACTTGTTTTCTACATTGTTCTCGTGTGCATAATGTTTCATTTTTGTTATTATAATTTTCATACAGACCAATCTTTCAATCATCGAGTACTAATATAAAAACAGTTGAATTCTCAGAATAACCTTGCTCATTGTAACCACGCGTTTGCTATTTATAATTACAACTTTAAATAGGTCGTGTAAAAAGCTTTATCTCTTCACATTCTCGAGATATTATTTCGCTTTAGTAATTTGTAATAAAGTTCAAAATTGCTTGGTTGCTAGTGTGATGTAAGCTGTTAGTAAGCAGGTAGGAATTTTGAATTTCGAAGCGATCTCGTCTGGCGACAACCCCTGCGCGGCGCTGCCATGGGGTGGAGCGGAGCCGTCTAGTCGTCGTGCCGTCCCACTTACTCTCGTTCGTTGGCGTTATCTCTGTCTCGCCTATTATTGTCATATCAAGATTCGAACATTGCATTTTGTTTCCAATTTTCAATTTAGTTTATATCGGATGTTGGAAGGAGTAAGACGTCTGGCGTGTCGCCATCGTGTTTGCGCACGTGTTCTCGCGCGCTCGACTAACATCTCCTTAAGACTTTGGAATTAGCGCGGTGTTTTTATTTTATTTTTGTGTAACATTGGACTGATAACCTTTTAAATGGAATTCATGGAGTTCTTCAACAACCTGATGGAGGGGCAGCATCACACGACGACTCATTCCGAACCTCCGAAGATGCCAAACTTTTTTGAGGTTGATAAGAAGAAGGTAGGTGTTTTGTTTAGTTTGATTTTATCTATTTTTAATTTTGGTTTAGATTATAATTTATAATTAAATAGATTTAGTTTATGTCAGTCTTAGATTGATTAATTACTACCCTCATTTAATACTTCTATTCTTCTGTGTTATGTAGTGTCATTATCGACTTTATTAGGTATATGTAATTTGTAGGCAGTTGAATTGATTTTGTTTGGCCTAATTCGCAGATATTTTGTTTTGGAATCTTCATTGTTTTTAACTTTAATACTTTGCTTATTATATTGTCTACTTTAATGTGTTTGTTTTACAGACTATTTACTTGTTTTACGATACGAATTCTTGGAACTTATCGCATTATTGAACGCATATCATTGTTAAATTCGATAGGTATCATTTAGATATGAGTGTGAAATTATATTTATTTGATAATTAATGATAGATTTTATTTATTTATTTAAATAAATGATTAGTTAACGAACTCGATGTTATACATGGTATGTATTTGTGATAATATGAGGAAAAATCACCGTATTAAGTTGGTAGGTATATTTTTATACCTGTTGAAGTTTTCTTGACATAGACAAATTTGAAGAATATGTTTTATGAGACATAATTTGTCACAATTACGATTATTATATTCGATTGGTAGGTATAATATTTGCAAATAATACAACGTTATAAATGAAACAAAAACCAGTGCGACCTTCGAAATCAATCATAAACCAAGCATTAAAAATACTTACCACATTTGTAATAAAATAGAAAAATGACCATAAAAGACGTTATGAATAATAAAAACGCTTTTAAAATCTGTCGATCAGCTTAAGGGAAGTTTTTTATGTTATTTAAATTATAGATTTAATATAAAACGAATTAATATTTTGAACGTGATAAAAAACTGATTTGATATAAATTTATATTATTTATGAGTCCTAAAAGGTGTTTAATTTGTGACGGTAGGTACCTACCTACCTACATTTGGGCATAAAACAGATCGGCTATTAATTATTGTAGTTGAAAAACCTTTTATTTTGGTTGATTTATATATTTTAATCGATTTCACATTTTATAATGGTTATTATAGGAACGTTGCTACTTACTTTGAATCGTTTTTTGTATGACTTATTAATGGATGCAAATACGATGGGGTGTAAACAAACAATATCTTTAAGTGATATACTTTGATAATTTATTTAAAATACAATAAATTAGTAGTACCTATCTAAATAGCAAGTCTGAATAGGTAATACAGCTTGGTATCAATAATGAGGTTTTACAAATACAATTATTATACTTTATTGCACACAACATACAAAGCAAGTTATACACACACAGACGAAAGATACAGTACAATCTGGCGGCTTATTGTTAAGCAGCAATTTCTTCCAGGTCTTCTTCAACTTTCGTGTGGATTGTGAGGTGGACAACCAACTTCATCAATGAGGTCAACTGCCGATTCAAAAAAATACACAACTTTTTTTTAGTCTTTTTGTAATTATTTCTTTTTATTTTGGTGCAATAAAGTATATTTGTATTTGTATAACTTAAGCTCACGATTGTATTTGCAATTGGGCTAGTTAGATGAACATACACACACACAGACAACATATATATTAAATACAACAACATATATATAGTTGTATATATAATAACATAAAACAAATAAATACCACATGCGCTAAACTGATGCCTTATTTGGTCTTTGAGTCATCACGCCTTTGATCCCTATTGAGAATTTTGAGATAGACAAGCAAGACCCACAGTCTTTACCTTCTTTTGTTTTTTTTTAAGTCAATGTCAACCTCTCTGCCAGGGGTGGCCAACCTACCCGATTACTTTTTACGGCATCGTTTTTATTGCCATATAATGCGTGAAGAGGTTGATTTTATGCCAGTTTATACCGATACCATGTCGTAATAGCCGGATTAAAGCATATTTTATCCACATTGATTTATAACTTGATTGCCATACAGTTTTATAGTAAGATTTACTTTTTAATAAGCTAAATAATTTAATGGTGTCAATAAAATAGATCCTCATTTTATTCGAGACCCTTGGTCAGATACTGATGACATTTACTTCGTACTAATTCTTATTGATGCTCGAGGGTTATGGAGAATAAAAAATAAGTAGGTACCTGTTTTATGTAAGATTTTATGTAAAATTATGGATGTTCATAATTACTTACCTCTAGCAAATGAATAGAATAGAAATAGTTTATTATGAAAGGGCGCCACACACGAAAAAAAATGGACGTCCTGATATAAAAGGGCCTCACTCAGCATAAGTCGCGGCGTGAACCACGACGCTGATATTATGTGGACCCTGCGTTATAGCAAGTCTGTTATAGATTTAGAAATATGTTTTTTGTATTTATGGATTGTAAGAAACTCCCAATAAACATAGTACCTACGTGAAATATTTCTTCGAATTCCACTGTTCTTAGACACATACATACATAAACTCACGCCCGTAATCGCTAATGGGGTGGGCAGAGCCACAAGTAATCAAAGACAACTTGCAGCCACTCTTGATACGATGTCGTAAGCTGGATATGATAAACCTTAATGTGATAAGAGATCAGCCTATCGCCCATAACATTAGTCCATCATGTTAGAGGGCACAATCCCTCTGTCAGATTTTACGACATACCCGGGAAGACAAGCAGCTGAATGTGTTCTATGTTTTTTATTTGCTCCTTGAATAGCATAGAAGCACACAGTTCTTGGACACATTATCTTTAATCGTGTGAAACGTAAGGCGATGTGGGTACCATTTGTCGGTTTAGCGTCAAGAAGTGGTTGCTATCTATAAAATATACCATTATAAGTGGCATTTTCCTCTGTTTCTACTATTATTAACCCTCCCCTATAATTACTGGTACATGTAATAGCCCGTATAAGTTTAATATCGTCACTATAGAACTACACGTGTATCTTTTGCTATAGATTATATACATATATATGTATATATATAATATATTGAGTTTTTATGTTCATTATTACTGATAATAACTCATACTTACACTTACTACTACTATTTCCTTTTTTAAAAGCTATATGTAGACGATATTTTTTTAAACATTTTTGAAGGGTTTTTCTGTTATAGGTACGTTAATATTTCGTTCGGAATGTCGAGAATATACCAACCAGTAATTTCAATATATAAAAAAAATATTAAAAGCTCTACACACCTACAACGTAGGTATAAACCTCAAAAACATAAAAAAATTGCATGGGGTAGGCGAAGACCACGGAATTCCATTTACTACGATCCTAACACACCACTTTCGCGTTTTCTACTCTCATCAAAACTAAAAAAGAATAATATAAATATATAATCCAATTCCTTAAACAACTAGATATAAGTTGTGACATGTCACTTAGTATTTCGCAATTCAAGCATGCGTTTAGTATGAAAGGGCTGAGAAATTAGCATGTGCTGGTACCTGTGTGAGTAAACTGTAAACACATCTCCGTTTACAACAGAGGATGTGTTTTGCATATAGGGCTGCCACTTATGGCATTTTTAATTTTTCTTTTTTTTTACCTGTCTTATTGTTTTCTGTTCTATTCGCTTCGTAATGCAAATGCAAATGAAGTAAATACTTCTTTTCTTTTGTGGATTGTGAGATCAATGACCGATCTCATCAGCATTGGTATCTGGGTTACTATTAAGCTGCTAAAGGCCCTTTTTAGGGTCAAGTAAGGTTATGCTGTACCCTGGACACTTCATACAAACAACCTCGTTTTACACAGACACATTGACATTATCGTACATGCGCATCTGTGTGTGTGACATCTGACGCTATACGATTAAAGTCTAAACTGTGTTCGAGGGGGGTGAGGTAAACCTAGCTCAGACGCTGGTGGGAAGCGGAGAGTTGCCGTTCTATACGTAGTATTATTTCTTATTCTATGGTTATGCTATCTTTTTACGGACCATTAGGAAATCGGCACCTAATATAATTTCATACCGGTATAATAACGGTAGCGTATTTTTACCGCTTGTATACCTTAACCGCTTTGAAGCTCTAGTTTAGACAGTATCAATGAATTATTCTTAAGAATTAATGCAATGCGGGCTCTTTATAGAATCTATTTTGCTTATATTTTCCACGATAAATTATAATATTTATTAACCAATACAATTAATGGGAATTGTAAAAATATACCTATTTAAATGATTTATTTGTATCTATTATAAATAAACGCCAATATAAAATTGTTGTGCCAAAAATATATAATTATACTGATGGCCCGTTGTCAACTGCCTACAATACCTTAAAAACAAAATGTACTAATTCTCACCTTAGTTCATAAAAAAGGCAAAACAACCACCACAGCCAAAAAAAAAAATGCCAAGCGCGCCAGAATTCAGCCAGTAGTTGTCAACCCTATAGCGCACAAGGAAACTGGCGTGCGTTGACCGCACGTTGTTACACCTGCAAATAAACGTCCACTCCTCGACCAATAAACGATGTTTCCGTGTGCCCGTGCGCACGCTGCATGGTGAAAATCTTCGCCGAATTTTACATTACAACACATTAATAATTTATCGCACAAAATCATTAAGATACAAAACAGATTTAATAAACAAGGGACTTTCCTGTCAAAATAAATATAGAACTCCGACGGGATAATTACCTGTTTTCTCATTGCTCAGGTACATAATTATTCAAAAATATAATAACAATAACAATCTTTTTTTACCTAGGCACTACTGCTTGGCACTATAAGTAGTGCCATGAGAGATTTTTCTGATAATATTTTTTCTATTATTATTTTTTTGAAATACTAGTAGTTCTAAAGGAGATATTGTTCCCCTGTGACCCAAAAATCATTACCCAAGGCACTATTAGCTGGTGGCACTACTGTTGATACTATTTATGTATATAAATAAATGTTACTTGATATTTGGATCAAAGTATAGAATTATGTTGTTGCCTATTGCTTCTCTTTTATTTTGATCAGAATAGTAATGGGTGGAAATTCAAAATTCAAAAATATATTTACTTTGAATCGTCAATTTTTACATAACGAACGTCTCATCCGCCTAAAACTACTGCAGCTTCTCACAACCTGTATAGCAGGGGAAAAGAAGCTGCAAGAAAAACCTCGGAAAATGTGTTGTGTCTAGGTGTAACAACAAAGATGATCATTTAATACTCAAAAACAAAAGACGCATGCCTGGAATCTGGAGGTAATATGAATGGCAATGTAGTAAAGCGCCATCTACATTATTAGTGAACGAGTAATGGAAAATCTCTTCTTGAAAATTCATTGATGTTTTAGTCAATCATAGGGTAGGATTCTATTTGTCATGATTACCCACCCTGACGTCTATGTCACAGTGATATTTACCTCACACTATCTACAAGTACTTTACGCATTCTAATCCCATCATAAGTTATCTGACCGCGGTTCGTAATAAAGTGGACCGTGTTAGCGGCGAGCGTGTCGGAGACATTAGCGAGCGCCCGCCATCTGCGTCTACGCATGTGAGCGTGCGTGCGCCCATTCAGGACGATGCGTGTGCTTGTGGATTTGTCTTCTGCTGGACTGTGAGTATAGAAGTGGAGAACAGTTTGGGTTAGGAGGTACTAATGCAAGACGATATCGCCGCTTTATAGGTACCCAACAGCCTCCATGGTCTAGTGGTTAGAGCATTAGGCTCACGATCTGGAGGTCCGGGTTCAATTCCCGATGGGGACATTGTCGAAATCACTTTGTGACTTTTCAGGCTTGAATCACCTGATTTTCCGAAAAAGTAAGATGATTCCGTGTTTCGGAGGGCACGTTAAGCCGTTGGTCCCGGATATTAGCCGTAAAACACCTCCACCAACCCGCATTGGCGATGGTGGTGGAGTATGCTCCTTACCCTCTCCGGTTGATTGAGGGGAGGCCTGTGCCCAACAGTGGGACGTATATAGGCTGTTTATGTTATGTTATAGGTTCCTAGTGAAATCCCCATAAAGTGTCTTTTTGAAAAATCTCACATACCGATGTGAAACCTCGAAACGGACAAAATAGTTTCAGTTCAGGTAAAAACTGAGACTACGACAGTAAATTCCCCTTGACATTAACTCAGAATCATGGCCTGAATCATCCCCCTCAGTATTACGTTACGATTTCACTAACATCCTGTATACTAGAACGCTGTCTGTCAGCGTAATGGCATAAAATATAGGTTTTGGAAAAATACGTAGGTGCTTAGGTACGCGAATGAACTATGTATATGTTGTATGTTAGAGAGGTGCCTACTTAATTCGCACGGGTAATCACGGGTTATACTTACCTACGATTTCCGAAACAGTTCGTTAACTGTATAGGTCAAGCTATGAACCTATAGGGTTTGTGCAAACATTAGGTGCTTCTATAATGACCAGGGCATTATTCCGGGCAAGTAATCGTGTAATCGACAAAAACAATGCGTGGTTATGGTCATCAACGCATGGGGTTGTGGAGTTTAGAGGGCTGGAAGCGATAAAGAAGGTATGCGAGCGTAGATGGGAACAAGAAAGGGGGTAGAATAGATAAGGTCGTGAATGGCACAGTTCCGCGGCTTTTTATTTGGTAATAATTATGTCAGTAACTGTACTTTGATATATTACACTTTTTCCGTCTCATTTTACCGTAAACAATTACGTTGTCTATTTATTTTTGGTAAAGTTATTTTTAAATCTTATCTCAATGTCAGTCAAATAGATTTCTGTATGATATTTTTAAATTGCATTGCAATATCGTACGGATTTACAGAATATTTTTTGCTGAAAAAACAAAAGGAAGGTTGCGTATTAACAAAATATAATCTGCTGCCACATCCAGTAGTCATCACGAGCTTTCCACTCCACTATCGAGCATACACAAAGTATATGCGATTACACGCCCTCCTTTGATCTCCAATTAGATGAACATTTTGGGGTGATTATCTAGGCGAGCAGGGGCGACGATTGCTCGTAAATAAATATGTTAGGTGTTTGGAGTTGCGCGGCAGGGGTTGGGCTATTGTATAGATTGTGCAGATTTATTATACTATGTGATGGTGGTTTGATTATTAATATTATTTAGTGCTGGTACCCTTTGTATAGGCTGTTTGTAAACCTTTCGGTGACATTTTATGTTGTCTAATATTGAGTCTACTGTTTGTAATAAGAGCACACTTATCAATAGAATTATCAATAGAAATAAACATAACATAACATAAGGTCACGACTATATCCCAATTGGGCTAGTGAGAGGTACATCCATGGCAAGATAAACTAAGTACCCACACCTCACCGGGTTTTGTGTTAGAGCTTTGTGTTACAATTATCTACTGAGATGAAAATTAAGTTACTTTAAACTGATATAATAGTAAAAAATATTTTTTTTTACTTATTTATATTAACAAATAAGCTAGATGGCATATGCGTTGCCCATTTTTTGATGAATTGATTTCTCAAACTACGAAAGAATTATCAGCAGTCGCGATTATTCTACTAGATACTTATTAAAAAGTATCTAAAACGTAAAACAATTACCAATCAATTGGGGATGTCAACCGATAGGGCGGACGCAACGCCCGCCACATAGAGGGGGTAATCCCCCACAAAGCCAGTATTGCCACCCGCAATTATCTGCGGGGATTAAGCGGCTTACAGACGTGACCGGCCCGGACGGATCCGACCGCACTGGTGTAAATGAAATAGGACGGAATACCGGATTTATGGCAAATTGATGACAGATCTTTCCTAATATAGGAATTTCTGCGTTGGATAGATAATTTATTTTACAACTTTGATTCTTCTTTCCACCTGTTTTTTAAAAGTAAAATTTATGAAGGTATACATTATCAAGATAATACATCGTCGTTGCCAATTTAAAAGCTCTTATGTATCGCGCTCACCAAATTTATTTTTTGTCAGGACTGAATTGTATTTTGCTTCTAAAACATTCAGTACAAACTCACAGTTAGACAATAAACGATTATATTATCTTATCTTATCTTAACTCTTATATACGTAAATGTAAACTATCTTTTAATATTTTTAACACACAGTCATAAAAAAAATTCAGACGGAAGCTTTTTTCATTTCTGTAAAATTCACCCGATTGCACATAATAGATTTTCAATTGGCAACGACGATATTTAATATTTAATTTACTTTATTTAAATATAAACACATGCATTTATTAAGGATTAAGTATCTAATTACGATTGTATATTATATATTCTTTTGATAAAAATAAATTATCTAATCGGCTGGTAGGTAAAATTATTCAAATCGTTAGAAATTCTTGTAAATACGTCATCAATCAACATGTCAAAGTTAACATTTGACATCACTGAGTATTGATGAGCTTTTAATGGCTAAACGAATAAATGTATTCTTATTTTTGTTTATTTTTAAACCGCTGTTTGAAGGCACCTTTATAATATGAAATATACCAACTTTGGCAACACTTAAGTACTTCAATATAGTTTTTTCAATACGAGAAAAATGGAAACTAAAATTACTGCAGACTATTCGTTGGTTGTAAGAGTTCTTTCGAATCAGTTTGACCGATAAATTAAGGATTAAGAAAGTGAAATAGGTATTTCTTAGTTTGAAAGGATCTATCAACTGGTGAAAGAAATTTTGTGAACGTCCATTTTCTCACACGGTTTTCCTCCATTGATAAAATCGACACCCTCTTTTGAGAATGGCAGCTTTTAAAAGTTTGAACGTAAAAATTATTAAATTAAACACGAAATTACATAAATAATTAACAAAAATAATGCTATTTACTGCACTCGTCACGTAGAAATAGTTTCCATTAAAAAGGAGATTTTAATTTGGTTTCATTGTTTCAAATGGTGCAAATACTTATACAAAACGTAAGCAACAGAATGTTTTGGTAATTTATTAATTCGTAGACGGTATTTGAATTTGTCGAGATAATTAAAATGGCTTTTATTATTGAATTTCCGTGATATAATAGCTACGGTAGCTACACTACTTCAATTTAATGCACACGGTAGTTCAATGTTCTAAACAGTCTAACAAGCCGACAAACAACTAAATATGGACGTCACTTAGCACGCGGCCCGTTTCTTATCAAATCAACCCGTTCGATCTTAATTGAATAATGCGAAGTTATTATACATGAACTTAGATTTTAACACTTTCACGGACATAGCCATGTTTTGGCCATTGATTGATCGACCTTTCACGTTTTTTTTCGATGACAAAAACGTTTTCTTTTTTCTATTTATTTATGAATTTTAATAAAGAAAAAATGTAATAATAAGTTCGACATTTTGTCTCGTTTTTCTATCACGTCATAGGTTGCTTTTTCATACAAATTCCATAGTAATTTCCGTGTTTTCACGTTTAGTAAAAAGTGACTGATTTCACTAGTTGGAACGAATATCAGAAGTTACTAGTTGCGGCTAGTCTTATTGCTAGTCCTTTAGAGATTTTTTTTATAATTTTTAACGAGGCTTTGAACACCCTGAGTCATCATGCCAGCCTCATAGGTGCTTTCGTGTACCTACCCCTTTTTTTTTGATTGGTCCACCAGATATAATAAACTAAAAGCCTTACATGATAGTGGCCTTGCCATCCAGCAATTGACTTTTCCGTTTTAGAGATTTTACGCGTGATTTTATGAAAGTATGTGTAACTTCTTAATGCATTTACCTGTCTATATACGGTTAAGGTAACTAATCGGCGTCCATTAGTGGAATCCGTTGTTATTTCGACAGTGCGCGTATCAATCGGGGCTTTGTCTTGCGGCCATCGCCCTCGACCACTTTGCTGTGTTTTACATACTGCCACATTGTGGTGCAAAGCGATAGCTTCGAGCGAGTCGCATATAGAACTGTTATAAGATCAGATAACAAGGAAGTGCTTCAATAGGGCACTGACGCATGGCTGATATTGTCAAAGTTCAGTTCACTACTTTTGACCCGTGGAGCCGCGGTAGCCCAGTTGGTAGAACGCTTGCTTCTTTGAGGTAGCAGTTTCGAATCCAGCACAAGCCGAAACCAATGATTGTCGAATTTGTTTTCGAATTCATATTTGGATCATAAATGATTATCACATGCTCAGCGGTGAAGGAAAACGTCGTGAAAACGTCGTGAGGAAACCCACATTCCCGGGAAATGCATTTTCGGAGGTATGTGACCTAACCTGACAAATCTTCAGGTTAGGTAAGCGGACCCTGTGAAAGACGGGATAATACTAGGATGATGACGATGAGTTCAATACTTTTACATAGGCTATAAAGTTTATGTCAACCCGCCTTCTGCTTGGAGCTGACACACCTCACAACCTACGTTTCGACGGCAGCTGAAATAAAGTCAAGACAGCTTTGCTAATAATCGTGTTTGAGATTTTTTCTGACACTCAGTTGGCGCCGCTTTGGCAAGAGGTCTCCCATCTCAACAGTAGGTACTGTTAAGCGCTTTTAGAAAACCCTTATTGTAAGAAGTAATTGAACAAATTCTACCAGTATTATCTATTAGGGCAGTCAGAGGTACATCAAATCCATCGCAAGATGAACTAAGTACCCACACACACCGAGCTTTCTGTGAGACCAACGTGTTAGGTGGTGAGCCGTATAGCCGTCTATAATGGTCGAGCCAACTGTGTTAGTAAAAACTGCACTTAAGACAAATTAATAACTCGTTGGTGCAAGATCCATCACTGCCAATATGCCAAGAAGTCTTGTCAAAATAAGTTTTGGTATTCACCATCTACCCGCTGTGATCTCAACGCTTACGCCCCGCAGAAGCGTATTTGTTTACCTCATTACAGAGCTGGTTAAAACTATGTTACAAACTGTGAATCCGACCGCACCTGCGTCCCCCACCGTCCTCTCATAGTCCCCACTGTCCCCTTAATTACTTTATTCTTTAGAAGTCTTTGTTCAATCGTGAAAGTTTAACACTTGATGTAAAGTCATTCTTTTTGGGACTTTTCAATATTTACATGTACGTACAATTTTGAATGTTCTCTTTTCTTGATGTTTTTTGAATATTTCGCTGTACTTGTTATTTTTAGGGAAATTAACAAGGTTAGCTCTGTAAAAAGTGCGATGCACATAGAAAAATCTTCTTCAGAAGTCTGAAACGTCAGGAGCCATACGTAGTCATACTTTGTTCGATATAGAGCAATCTATTAACAACCTTTTTGTGCTTACTAACTAAACGTAGCTTAGCATACGTGATGATGATGATGCTTCACTATGTTGCGACTACAGCGAATATTTCATACATATTAGTAACTAAAAATTATAACATGTTTTCATGACTACATTCCGAATTGATGAACTCTTAGATACATCTATCGCATGACGAACTAACCCACGCTTCAAAGAGCTTTTTGTTACACCAGCTTGATATTATAAAGGAAGAAAAGGTTTACCATGGTCATAAGATGTAACCAATACAGCTGGAAAGGCAATCTCGTTGATCGCTGGAGCGGTATTTATCTCCTTAGCTCATTACCAGCCTTTAAACGTCATTCTGTGGTATTAGAGGCATGCGAACCGTTGAAATGGAGCCGTGGAATGACGGATTGCAATAATACAACGCTAGAAGGTAACGAAGTGAGCTTTTAAGGTAAACGCAGGATTAGAGGAGCTTCAATCGTGACTTGGTTAATGTGTATCCTATTGTGATGAAAATTTTTGCTCTTACTTACGTAGGTGTATCGGCTTGTCAGAGCCACACACTTTTAGTATGAAGTCCTAAGATGCATATTAGCAATTAATCTAAAACAGCAATATTGCTATTTGACATTTGTGTGTGGTACGCGCTTACTTTTATATACGCAAATGGCAATATGGAATATTGCTTTTTTAGGCCCCATCTCCCTATCCATCCATAGGGAAGGCCCGTGCCCTAGTAGTGGGGACGTTAATGGGCTGGTGATGATGAGATAAATTGCTTCGATGTCATTTTGGTTTACATTGGAGTGTGTGTTTAGATTTAGCAGAAATATTTTATAGCTTCTTCATAGTGGTGGTGCAATTAACAACAAAATGTTAGTGTATTTTTCAATCATCGGCTTCTATGCTGGAGCGAATAAAAAAAATGCTGTCTTCTCAGGCTTGTCGTGAAATAAGACAGAGAAATTGTGTCGTATCTGACATGATGGACAGTTGTTATCTTAGGACCTCGAATCACTAGCTGCAAGTTGTCTTTGGTTGCTTGTGGCTCTACTCACCCCTTGAGAGCCCAATTGTAATGTTTACTAAATAAACAGGTCTATCGCCAATAATATTGGACATTTGTGGATAGCTCTAAATAGGTATATTTAGTCTACCAGTAATATATATATCTCTCTCTTTATTTAAGAGCTGCGCTCTTGTCAGTGTAGTAATCGCCATTCCTCTCTTCTTTCCGTCAAATCCTTCACCTGATACCACACGACCTGCACCTTCTCTTTTATTTGTTTCATAAATGTTCTCCCTTCCTCTCTGTCCTTCAATTTTTCCTTCTATGATGTTAATATAATATAAGTATATATCATTTAGTACTTCTACCGTTATCCAAAAGCGTACGATGAAATGAGACAAAAAAGCCTATGTTTATGTACCTACTTATTTATATACTTGTATGAATTGTGCAAAAATATGACTCATAACTGTATGTATGTAACCAATGTTTGTACACAATATTAGCATAGATACTAGTACTACATAGAATTGACTGGTTGCTGGTAGGTACTTTATTTTCCTGTTGTCACTTTTCCGCTATTTTATGTATTATCAGTGCTATAATTATTGGTTGACATAGATATGATGTTGGCAATAATGGTGCAATATTTTCAAGAAGGTTCCATGTATGTAAGCCTTTTCGTTCCTAGGTCATTGACTCTTGTATCATCATATTTACGTACTTATTTGTAATAGGTATTTAAAAACTTTTAACCACGCTTAGTCGTGACAAATTGTTTCGTTTATTTTTTTTTTGTAGTCTATTTAATCAATTACAGATGAAAATTCTGTGTAGAGTCAAACACGTCTGTTTTATTAATTAAAAAATGGTTTTGTTGCCATTTTCCTTGTCTAACAAAAGTTGGGTCTGCATTGGAGATATGATACTTATTCACTCAACCTTATTTTCGATATACCATTAAATGACATTCTATAGTTTCTGTTTACCGCGGTGGGATATAGGTGTGTGTTTATATATTGGTGGTTGCCTGGAACAGATAGCTACTTAGCATTAGGGCCGTTTATTGTACTCTTCTATTTCTCTATTAAAGAGAAAATTAAATTGAAAAAATTCTGACTCGGAATGCGTAGTTCTTCGATCTGTATCGTCATGGACAGGAGGAGGACCAGGTGATGTAATGGTTACCACCCTCGTCCCGGTTTGACAAGAGGTGCGGGTTCAAGTCTCGTTCGAGTCTGAATTTTTAAGCACTGTGCTATAAAAACAAAAAACCCTATATTTCTCTTTTGTTTGTAATTTTGCTTTTGCTGTGTGTTCAATAAAGTATCTATTTGTGATGTTATGTGTATGATATACCGCCACCATCTCATGTTTCGGCATTATGTGTTTCGCTCGTTATCGAAGTGTGACCACGACTAGATATTACACGGTTTTATGATAGATGACCACAATGGTATGGAGTGACAGGCAACATTTGTGAATGTTGGCAAATGTCTCGCCTGCAGCGCTTTATGCGTGCGCTGTAATTACGATTATTTAGCTTGATACAGCCTGCGTATAAACGTGAAATGACATTCTCAAATTATGCTTCGGATTCTCTACTTATTATTATATTATTAACTTTAACGCGAGAATTGAATGGTTAAAATTCTCAATTTTTCAACGACAACCTATCTTCTATTTATTTTATTTCTCATTCTATTTATTTTATTTGGTTAACTCCATCATCAACATCTCCCTAGCATTGTCGCATTTTCACGGCGTCCGCTTACCTTACCTAATCCGGAGATTTGAAATGTATGTTTTTTTTACAAAAGCGACTGCCTGGAAACCAGTCCAGTACAGGTTTGGTCACATAATCTCTTATTTATTTTAGGGTTTCCTATCAATGTTTTCCTTCAGCACTGAGCACGTGGTAATAATTTAGGGACTCGCACTGGATTCGAACGTGCGACATTACAGTGAGAGTCAAGCGTTCTTTCAACTAGGCTATTACGGCTCTGTTTCCAGTCGCATTCGGATACTAATAGTAAAACTATTCAACTCATGTACCAATAAACACAACCGCCTCTAACACAACATAATTCCGATCTGAAGTGAGGACAAGTGGATGCTGACATTAAATAACGTTATAGACAGCATTCGACAGAGGTACGACCACGTACTTCGCCGCAAGACAATTTCAAATTGCTAGTAATAACTCAAGCGCATAATATAAGGGATGGATTTATAAATAAACCTCGAAGGACTATCGGCAAAGTAACAGCGTTTATGGAAATGCCATAGATTTACACTTATTGAGTCGGGCGAAAATGTAATGGGGTCCCAGGGAGTTATTGGAACGGCCAATGCTTGATATATATACATATACTGATCATAGTACGTTAAATTATATATTATCAATACTTATTTGAGTTGACGATTGACTAGTGAGTCGATCTTTACTACTTTATAAACCTATTATTTGTAGTGACAAATAATAGGTTTATAAAGTTGAAGCAAAGATCGTCCGAAGAAAAGAACCTCTCTCTTCTTTTTATTTTGGTGCAATAAAGTGTATTTGTATTGTATTGTAAAGAACCTGTATTGAACGATGTACACATGCACAAAAATGTTAATTAATTTGAATAAGATGAAAGCTATGTACTATTTACGAGTACATACACACAAATATATTGCAAATAATTCCAATGTTTTATCTAATATTTGCAGTCTGCAAACGTCAAGAAACTTATTCGATTGTTGGATCAACATGCTGGTAATTTCTACAGACCGGTTGCTAAAGAAAAGTAATTTATAGTGCTTAAAGGATATTATAAAATGAATTACAATATGCTATGTAAAGCCGTCACGTATTGGATATTATGAGTAACACGAACGAAAGCGAGGATCTTTATTCGTCTCCCTCATACGTGCACTATAACTAAATAGAGTGAAAGAAACGGTAGCCAACGCCATTACGTGTGATAGCGTTCATACAAAATCCGCATCAAGGAATTTATTGTCGTAGGTTCATGTACACGTCTTACTACTTATTGTGTCATGTGCAGTAGTAATTTTCCTTTCATGCCAGTAGGCCTTCCAAGGTTTTGTAATCAAATTTGGGAGTTTATAAATTCGAATTTTGGCTATTTAAAAGTATTCCTGTTTTCACTACCTATTACGAATCACGCTGGAATTGGTATTTCATTTATATTTTTAATTAACAGAAAGAGATATAACGATAAATAATAACGGAAAGTCTGCTAATAAATAATAATCGAAATGAGTCATCTATCAACACAAATAACGAGTAGGCACTTGCAAGATACTAAACACTGGTTTTACATAGTAACATGTTGCTTATCGATGTATCTAGCAATATAACATACACAATTTGCGATAACTTGCGCAACGAAGGTCGTCATAAAAACGAATATAAGCGTAAATCGATCTAAGTCAGAATACAATAGTCTATCAAACGGTTCGCCTACATGATTTCAAATTTAAACACGAAGTAATACAAGCAGACACCTTGTCCTATTTGCTAAGACACGTTGATTTATATCCTCTTGATACATCATTGTGACTGCATCAACCTTGCCTGTGGTGTGGTCATTATTTGCTTTATAAATGTGACGTGTCGCGGTACCATTTTGTCTAAAGACTTGTGCTGTAATTCTTCCAATTACTGGCAACTATTTCCGAACATAATGGATGGTGTCAAGATATCTTCATCGGAGATTTTTTAAATATATTTACCATATATGACAACATTCAGCAAATTTGGTTTATCTTGTTTCAAAGATTTACTAAGAGAGCTCTTAGTAAACCCCGTTTTTATAAGACGTTTGGTCTTCCTAGAGTGCCTTCGCTATCATAATTCCCGTGCACTACACCCACCCGATCTATACAAATACGTTATCCTAGATATTGTATTAGTTCTTTGACAACTATAAACAGAAGTTTATGATAATGTGTATTGATGATGATTAAATCTGCTGCAACGACTGGCTCATGCAAATGTCATGTCAATCAAAATATATTTTATTGTACATTTTAATACCAGTTACCATCGCAACGACTGGTTTATAAAATTATTGAATCGCTCATAAGAATACATTAATTAAAAAATATATTATATTTGTGTTTTCGTAAATATTTTGAAATTGTCTTTCAATTATTATTGATTCTAATAAACTGATAGTGTTACTCATTAGTTGCAAGTCGAGTATTGGCATAAGCGTTGGGTACAATGAACTGATTGAAATTCTTATACATGTAGTTAGTTATATATTAACTTAGCTGTATTATGATTCTGAAAGCTCGATGAAGCGTCGGTACTTAGTTCATATTGCGATGGATGTACCTCTGACTGCCTTATGGAAATATAGACGTGAGCGTGTTTTATGGTTATGATGTTAAAGCTTATTTAATAAGTAGATATAACTTTATTATATTATTTAACAATTTTGCTTCACATAATAGATATCAGAGTAAGAGACTGGGCGAGTCACAACTCGCTGATAAACTGTCTGATAGCCTATTATATTATACTACTATCTGACTGATAATTTCTGAACAGGGGGATTAAAATAGCCACATCGAAGCAATTTATCTAAGAAAGCAATATTGCAATTTGACATTTGCCCATATAAAAGTAAGTGCGCAATGCAAACAAATGCTTTTTTAGATGAATTGCTTCAATGTGGCCATTTTAACCCCCCCAGTAGTGTTGAACCTGGCGCTAAGAGCGTTGAGTCAACTCTGTGTATCGCCATAAAAAGTTATATCAACAACATTCGACAAAGTTTAAGATATAACTATTTCCACAACAGTAGCACACCTATTATCCTCCAACAAAGCAGTATTCTGGTAAACCAGAGCGCGTTCATGCGTCCCATATTCCACGCAGATGATATTTTGACAATATTTATTTATTCGAGCGGAAGGGGAGAGTCAGTAATTGGCACAACACAATGGACATTAAGCAGCTTACCCGAGTTTTGTGATTCAAATATCTACGGTCCTGTAGGCGACAATCGCGGCCTGTTATGATAATTCTGTTGTAATATTCTCGTCGTTTCGTACAATAATTTGCTCGGGGACCGCAGACACCCTTAGTTCGGTTGAAGACTGTTTTGTGATAATTGGAATGCATAATGTAATGGTACCTTTTAGAGTTATGGTCTTCGAGTGGCGTAAGATGTTCTTAGTGTGACTTTTTAAGAGAGATTTTGTATTTTTATTCAAATTACGGAGTTCTATTGACGAAATGTTAATTGCTTATGATTACCTGTATGATGTTAATAATGTGGGCAAAACTTAAAATTCTTCCTAAAAATATCTCCGTTTTCCTGTGTTCTCTCTTCAAATCAAATATATTTTATTGCATACAAACAGAACATACTTACAAATTCTACAATATGTAATTACAAATAAATGAGCGGCCTTATTGCTCTAAAGCATTTTTTCCAGGCAACCACTACCAGGAATTAGCCATAAAAGCCTCTCTTCTTTGCTAATATTCTTCTTTTACTTACTAACTACAATGAATCTTCATCACTTGCGATTCTGTTTCTGATTTTATCGAAACTATAATTATTCATGTGATCAATTGACAGTTTAGTCGTATGCGCCTTCAGGACAGCGCATGCGTGTTACCGCGTGACGTGCCGTGTCAATGCTCTGACATGCGCATTACGGTGGTCAGAGATTGACGTTTACCTGGCTTGGCGTTTTGTTAAACTTATTGCTTTGGCAATCTTGTGTTTTCGATTTAAGTGTTATTGAATATTTGCTTAACAGTTTTAAAAGAATAATATATTTCTTTCAAAATTTAAAAGAGTCGCCATTGTTTTGATTTCAACACCGTCGTGAAATAATTACATATTTTGCCAATATGTAAGAAAGTATAGCTCTAGTAGATACACGGCTTAACACTTTTTAAAGTTTTAATTGCTTTACGTCGCAATTACATAATTTAAGAAAAAGTTCGATAATCGACGCATGTAAAACTACAAAACCGCGGTCCATTCAGCCAACGAGCGACTCACGCGCATCAATCTTACGATCGTCACTGTCGGCCCGACGCGCCCCGCGCGATTAATCACAAGCGGTTTCGATTAGCGCCCTATAACACGGTAAAACAAAAAAACGATCTCCAATTATGAACCATCAGCGCCGAACATTTGTTTAGCATTGGTCACAAGTTGATGGGTAAAGGGTCGCATTTGGTGCAAAAATGTTGTTAGATGTCGGGACTTTCGAGATGTATTTATTGTATATAATGGTCTATGTAAGGTAAAATTGAAAAGATTTGATAATTCAGGAGGTTTCCTTCTGCCTATTAATTGACACGTCTTATGGCAGTATGCAAAGACTACGGAAATCTTACATGCTAAGATGTCGCATTCACGACCTCCGTGGTTCAGTGGTTGAGCGATGGGCTCACGATCCGGAGGTCCCGGGTTCGATTCCCGGTGGGGACATATCACAAAAATTACTTTGTGGTCCCTAGTATGGTTAGGACATTACTGGCTGATCACCAGATTGTCCGAAAGTAAGATGATCCGTGCTTCGGAAAGCACGTTAAGTCATTGGTCGCGGTTACTACTTACTGATGTAAATAAGTAGTCGTTACATGAGCCATGTCAGGGGCATTTGGCGGCTCAACAGCAACTCTGACACTAGGGTTGATGAGGTTGGTACTCCATCTCACAACCCACACGATAGAAGAAGATAAATTATTTTCACATCTTCTATTCTCATCAAAATCTTCATAATTATATTCCATATACTCGCCGATTTAACGTAGGTACTCTTGATCTGCCGGAAATACCTATCTATTACCGAAAACAAAAGAAATTGCTAAGACTTTCGTCCGTTTCGTTTTGCCAGACGTTCGAATTTGACCGACAAAGAATTAGAAGGAAACAGGAAGTGTCAAATGGCGTTTCGTTGTCGACGGCCCAGTTCGATGGGCTAAGTGCCCGGTGTAATTGTCCGGCAATGCAAATAGCTTTGTTTGATGACGAAGCGCCACGGCTCGGGACATGCGATCATAGTGCTGGCTGGTTGGAGTGTGAAAACTTATTTAATTTACTTTTTATTGCTCAAGGAAGGGAACTTGAGGCCCCGAAGCAAATAGTGATAGTTGGAATAGAATTTCAATTGTTTTTTACGATAAATATACTTTGCAGAAGAACTTTTAAGCTTAAAGAAAGCACAATCGAAATAGATTTATATATGTACCTTATTGAGAGTTATTGAGGACAGAAGAGGCAAGATGATTAGACACGACGAATTTACTAAAAACGTCATAAACGGGAAGCTACAAGGAAAGAGAGGAAGTGGAAGACGAAGAACAGCTTGCATGGAACAGATTAAAGAGAAGGTGAACATCGTGCCTTATAAGGAAGTGACAGGCCTTTGGCCTTTGATAGACAAGAATGGGGAATGCTTCACCGACAAGAGCGTGTCTCGTAAATTAGTGATGAGGTACTTTATGGTGCGTCATTTGGCAGTAGATTCTTGGTTTTTTTTTCTATCAAAATCTATATCTTCATTCCTTGACTCACATGTACCATTACGAGATCTGAGACGCAACTAAGGTCCATATATAGCTGCACCTTCTTAATTTTGACGTTACCATCAATGATCCGTCGTACTTACCCTCAATCATAACCCTGATTTCCCACCACTACGAGTATGACCCGTGGAACACTTCTGCTCATATAGTTCAACTTAAACCGGACGAACAGTTTACCTAACGGGTTTCCCATATTGACGTTGTGATGTCACAGTTTTGCACTTAAAATGCTGTAATACTCTCAATTCTCGGTATACTTACGAGTTTTTTGACATTTCTTTGCTTAAGACACTCATTGTTCAAACGTCATTATTTCCTTTGATTTTTCTTGGTATTATTTGGGTATCAATGGTTTGTTTTCTGTTATTTGCGTTGTTTTTTTGTTATGATGATTAAGAAATGTTACTATAACGCAATATTTTATTATCATTTATTAAAACAACATTTGTGGTAGTAAAATCCAATTTTATATTTAATGAGTAGTGCTGTTTTCACTAAGTTTGCTCGGCCATTATAGAGGAGACGGCGATACGGCTCAGCACCTACCAAGGATATAGTCATGGGTTTATGTATGTTAATGAGTTGGTGCATACTCCACCATACTATTCTAAGGGTTGATTAACAGGCCTCTACATAAACTATATCAAAGTTACTTAATTCAAACGTTGAATCAACTGAAAATAATCCCAGGTGTCTATGGATTCAAATAAGGTAAATACATGTATACTTATAACAAAATGAAGGGGTGTATATACTTACCTATATACATGCCTATAAGTAAATGTTTTCGTATGTTACTTACCAGTTTTTTATACGTGAGCAATGATGCGTACTCTAATGGCGGTAGATAGTCGTTCCTAAGTGGCGGATATCGAGAATTATTTCAAATGCGCGCGCGCACTGCAGGGCGCAGGCATTTGCATCTTACAACCTTATACACTTATCTTTGTCGCAAGGGAAAACGGAAAATTTTAAATGCCTACTACGCAACGGTTTTTCTGATCGTTAAAAACAACACAGAAAGTTTTTCTATTAGATAGTTTGTGTACATTCTGACAGTTTTTGATGTCATAATTATCATGAAGAGCTATTGAAATCTTAATACGGCGGGGATTAATTTGCCTCAGAACCAGAATCCCAATTCGCGTTTATCTAACCTACACCAAGTCAATTATAGTACTTACCTACTTACATTAATGTCGAATGTCCTTTTATAATCCAAACCCCATTGTTTATTGTGTCTGGAACCTAGGCAGCAAGGGGTTAAGGGATAAAGGGGGGGGGGGGGGGGGGGGGGTAAGGCTCGAATTAAGTCTCGATGAAGGTGACCGCATATTAAGGTGTGCTTCAGAAAAACCACTATGTATTTACCTTTTATCAGCTATGTTTCGTCAACATTCATATTTAGAGAAGTACCTCAAGATCGAGGCAAATGGAATTCTATAGTCTATGTATGTATATCTATTGTAAAATTGGTTCCTAGCTTTAATAACACAGGTTCATCATATCATACCTTTACCAGATAAAAAAGTTAGGCGCCTTAATTGCCACCGGTCAACATCGATTGATGTCATTCTCTCTCTCTCTCTCTCTCTCTATTTAAGAGCTGCGCTCTTATCGGTGGAGTAACCGCCATTTTTGTCATTGACCGTTCAAAAATAATCGATCGACTTAGATGCACCAAAATGAATATGGGAATTTACCTTTAATCTACAATTTGTCGTCACCATTCATTTTCTCCTTTCCCGTATAAATAATAAGAGTCATTAAAGTAAACTGTCACAGCACGGTCTGGTGACTGCATCGATGATGAGAACTTTATAATGAGGTGTAATGCAGTAGCGGTGTCCCGGACATGCGGGCCACCACGTGCGTACGCGCACCCTTGCCGCACTTCCTACGAATATTAATAACTTCATTATTACTATTTATTTGTGCTTCTGTAACCGTTTTTTTACATTTGCATAAATTATTGTATAATTCCTATTGCGAAATCTCAAGCCTTCAAGAAGCTTAATTAGTTTAGCTTCGAAACGTATTTCTGTATTATAATTCAGGGGGGTTAATAACCCAAGTAGCATTTTGTTCCATTTAAGAGTACACATTTAGTTCCAAGGTGAACTTAAAGCATTACTACAGTTCACTCGTGATGTATTAGCTGCATTATTGCAATTAATTACACCTATACCTGTCTAAGGGACGTATAGGAGTGTAGAGTAATACTTTTATACGATTATGGGTGTTATAATACTCTAACAACTATCCTTTAGTCAGCTTTCTGACTAAGAGCATTATAGGAGGGTAGAGATACGGCAACCGCTGTTTAACGGCCTACTAGTTCGATGTTATAGAGCTAGCATTTTAATATAACACTTGTGGACATTTATAAAGCCAAAGGCTGTTATGTTTACTTGTTTTAGACTGTTATACAGCCAGTAGCTGTATTAGGACTTGTTTGTGATACTTAAAATAACCTTTTTTTACTATCTGTACAGAAGTGTTTAAATGATTCACATGTGGACTCTAGGCTGTTAGAAAGACCATATGTGTTGTCCATTAACATCAATAGCAGTTTATTTGTCCACAAGTACTACTCTTATTTGCTGTAAGCTGAACATGAATGTAAATGTGATATTCTATTACACTTTTTCCCAAGCGCCATTGCAACCGTTGTTGGTGGTTCCGTACATGATGCAGAGGAAAATATTATGCCTGAACCTGAAAGTTCCCTTCAAAATAATGGTGATTGCAAACAAATTATTTTCTGTCCTTTTCTGTCGCAGGGCATAATGTTGTCCCTGTTTATCTAGTTTTTTTACATTATTTTAAATACCTCCTTGAACAGAGTAGTGTTTTTGTAATGTAAATACTCTGACGCCAACTGTGTGTCTCACACGAAAAGGTGATTTTTGTTAGTTTGTTACAAAATTTGTACTTTAGGTATTCATACTTGACTATAAGTAACTGGGCATTTTTAACTGGGCATTTAACGGCCATTAATAATTTTTATTGCGGATCTCTAAAATTTCAGTATTTGAAGAAAGAATTAAAGATAAGTACACAATTGTCCTGAACTACATCTTAAAGCTGTACATAAGTTCACATTAGAATAAATTAATTGGCATTGGCGCTGTAGTGGTACAAATGTGGGACTTCATATAGATAACAGCATTCTAACAGAACACATGTGAACCTAATATACGCTCACCGCATTAAATAGGAGTTATAACAGTTCACATAGCCGTATTTCATTTCCACCATTTTGTTCTACGTAACCTAAAATATTTACCAAATAAATCTACAAGATTAATGCAGATTTATCACAAAATACGCAGATAGAGCGAATGAGTTTTGGTTTCATGTTAAAATTAATTACCGTAGTATAATTATAATTCCAATAAAATATCAAAAACTGAAAATGTAAATTTTCCTCTCAGCCAGTTTTAAATATTTCAAAATGAATAAAGCGTTTTTACAGAGGCGCGTGAAATTTTTAGTTGTCAATATGTATACATTTCACGATAAAGTTGCATTCCCATGGCATTAACATGATATGGTATATAAAACAGGTACTAATCGCGTGTTATATTATAATAATAATCCGCCGGAGTTAGTTTGCCCCGAATCCGTGCACTCCGTACAATTGTCAAACTAATATATTAAAATGTGGAAATAATTTAGGACACAAGTGAATTTAAGGTAGCTTACTGGAGTACTTTTGTCCGATTTTAACTGTAAAGGCTGTGTATTTAGCCACTTATTACTCTTTATTACACTCATGTACGTTGTATGGTTCACACTGCGTTCCATATAGTGCCGTAAGTCAGCCTTAAGTCCGATGTTACTACTTAAACTGCTATTATAATGCTATTATACTTCTAATGTACAGCCATAGTGAACTTAAGGCTGTCTAATTTGTGCCCAAACTGGTTCAATAAAAGCATTATAGCAAGCTATACAGCTCATATACAGCTGACATACACAGCTTGTAGAGTACATGTGAACGACTAGACATCTTATATAGAACCCCGAATGCTACTTGGGAAGGCCACATCGAAGCAATTCATCTAAAAGAAAGCAATGTTGCAATTTGACATTTGCGCATATAAAAGTAAGTGCGCAATGCAAACAAATGTCAAATAGCAATATTGCTTTCTTAGATGAATTGCTTCCATGTGGCCATTTTAAGCCCCCAGGAGCGAGTTCTATTCATATTTTCTTTTCCTCATTTCACTGAGTAATGCACTGAATAAATATTTTTTATTTTGCCTCATTTACTTATCAGCAGGGCTAACATGGGCATCATGATAAAATTATCGATCGATTCTATAAATTTTGTCGAAATGGATAATTTTGTTTTTTTCCCTAACATGCGTGGCACGTGATTTTGTTCGTATTTTGACAGAACGACATGACTTAGGACCGTCGTCGTGGAGATCCTTGGGGGAGGCCTATGCCCAACAGTGGGCGTCGTACGGCTGATGATGATGATTAGCACCAGTCGACTAAATGACATAATTATGTATATCGTCAGTATCGATAAAATGTCAGTGACAAAATTTTATCACATCGCGCAAGTTGGCCATACTGGTCAACGCGCAGTAGATAATTTTTAGTAGTAATAAAAATGTTTTTAATAATTATTATTGTATTTTAATAAGTCATTTTCTTTTGTTACAGCTGTATGAGATCAGTGACGACCCTCAGAGGAAGGAGTTTTTGGATGATCTCTTCTCTTTCATGCAGAAACGAGGTAAGTACCTACTTAAATTACCCAAAACGCTCTGAAAATTGGTTTTTACTGTAGTCTAAAATTATGTGTCGGCTGTTGCGGTTTTGTTTTGGTGATGTTATTTTTCTAATTCGATTCGAAATTCAAACCTTAAAGAGATGTTTGGTTAGTCCAAAATATTTAATAGCCCATTCTATTTATCTATTTATTTTTATCTACTAATGAAAATTATATTACTAATATAAGTGTAGGGAGCGCTGGTTATTATAATAAAACCCTATATAGGATATTAAATTACAAGATCCAAACATTGAGACGCGTTGGTTTGCTCGCGCTAGAGATGTGACTGACCATAAATGGTAGACTATTAGGTATGTCCCATACAATAAGTACGATCATATTTATAGTAACATAAACCTACTTCTATCGGTAAAATAATTTTCATTAGTACATAAAAATAAATTATGTATATTCCAAAAAATGTTACTAGCTTTAATAGGATAAAATATTAGTTCATCACGTTTGACTTTATCAGACATCAGGGCGTGTAAAGTGCCACAAGTCAACATCGATTGATGTCATTGGCCGTTCAAAATGAATCGATCGACTTCGATGCACCACAATGTATACGCACCTTTCCATTTCTCGAGGCAAACCTATTTTCCCACATCAAGTATACTCTATTAAACTTTGATTAATTCTCTGTACCGATTGATATTTCTTGTAATTTATCATAAGACTAAATGCTCCATTCACGATCGTTTTGATCGAGATGATACGACTAACCAGCGTATCTTGACCCGTCTGACCTTATCAATTAGTTCTAAGCAAGGGTCTGGTTGTAATGGATGGTAGATACAAATCGGATTATGGACCAATATCAGTCATTGGTGGTATAAACGATTTTATATTGTGTAGATCGGTGGTTTGTGATAAGATCGTTGATTGACGAGTACGGGTCATTGGTAGACGATGTATTACTATTAAAGTGGTTAGACAATATGGTGATCAAAGTACCTATGCATATTTCTCATAAGGCAAATTAGTACTGCGTATAGGTAACCTACATTTACGTAGGGTTCAGTGAATGTTTTGCTAGATTTAAAGTAATAACAGGACGTCAAAGGTTACATCTTTTTTATCTTTCGTTATTTTACCAGATAAAAGATTGCTATGGACGCTTATTTGAAAAACTGAACAACAAAATGAAGATGCCAATTTAAAGAACCCGCAATTGACACCTCTTATAAACAAATCCTTAACAAGCATCGACCGTAACATATTCACGTACACAAATCTCTTTCATAAAGCACGATCTCTCATTTATATCCCCATATTAATTAGCCCGTTCAAGTGTTACATACGAAACGAGTGTGGGAAATTTGCCACAAACATTACTCGGAGATAATCATTATATTTTAAATATCATAATAGAAATAATTAAGGTAGAGATCGCTCGATCGCTTCGGGCGTTCGAATCGTGCACGGGCGCGTGATTGATAGCCAGTCTTCTGTCTCTTTTCGATGCACTGGTTTTCTATCCTCTAGGTTTTCCGTTTCTCTCTAGCATTAATTGATCCCTTTTGTAAATGGCGCCATGATTGTCGCGAGATAGATTATGTTGATATTCCACTGGCTGTTAGTCAAATCAATAGCTATTGTTGCAAGTTATTTATATCTCAAAATTAATTTTGTCGAGACAAAGTCGAGATTATGTCGTGATGGTAACACAGTTTTGGAATTAGTTTTATTTTAACAGCCTAAGGCGTTATTATTGGAAACTTGTGTATTAATGTTGTTATAATTTGATTTATGATTTCTTGTTTGGACAGGGGCATAAGCGTGTTAAGAAGCGTTGTAGAGTTCTTATAACATCAGTGTCAAAGAAAATTACACCGATGATGTTAACAAAATAAGTCCATATAGGAATGTGTCTGGAAAGGAAGTAGAATAACTATCGTCTAGATTCTAGACGATTCTAGACTCTAGAATAAAATTACCTTATAACCTAGAAATGGGTAAGTAGTTGGGAAAAGGCAGCTTAGCAGACACTCGAATCAAGAATGGATTTAATTCTACATTCTCCATAATTTTGTACTCCTCGTCATCACTAATTTAAGAGCCACGCTCTTGTCGGTGTAGCATTCTTCATGCTACTTTTTACGGAAAAATAGGGCAGTGGCTTTCCTCTTGCCTTCAAGTCAAATCAAAAATCATTTGGCGTTGCTACTTATGATATTTTAATTGCCAACCTTATGCCTTGGGTTAAGAATAGTCCAGTAGCACAAAAAGCGTCGAAATAGCTTAATCAGTGGTTGGAATCGGCGGGGCGGCTCGCGGCTGGCCTGTCACTGAACGTAAAATTAAAACGGAAGGAATTAAACTTTAGCCGTGTATTACACCGATATTAGTTATGACATTCATTTTATATATTTATATTTTAGTAACTAATATGCAGACGACTTCTCTGGTGCAATAGTTAGTCACGTTAAGTTATTTTTTAAATAATCAAACGTTTTGAAAGTTGTAAGTATTGAATGTTTTCGGACAGAATGTCTACGGCGCCCCTACGCTTAGCGCAAATGTGAATGCTTTTATATGATAGTTCTTCATCTCAAATACAATTCTCATGTAGTTCCTACCTAACACGTGTGTTACCATAGTCCTCACGATCAAATATACAAAGGCTGTGCCCAGTGGGACGTGGTAAGTACTTCACAAATGGAAATTGAAACCCATATTATTCATGAAAAGTTTTTATTGTGCACATTTTCCATGCGTGGTAGAATATATCATTTTAAAGGAATACTGTAAATTATCTTTTTTTATTACTTACAAACTAAATGTATGCAATATTAGCAAGATCACTCGCGGCGATTGCTTCTGTGCTAATGGTTCCATACATATTATATGATATTATGCTAAATAGTTTAGACTAGTTCTCCGACGCGGGTCTCGCTTTTAAATTATGTAAATTTTTGTGCGGCGTGCATGTATAAAGCGATTGATGAATGTGGAGGAAGCAAGAGAAGTGTGTCAGGATCGAAGCAAATGGAATTCTATTGTCTCTGCTTACCCTGGTGGGAAATAGGCGTGAGTATATATATTTATGTAAGTAAGTTTTTGTTGTTTCGTGCTCGTAATGTGTAACAGATACCAATATGTACCTACAAATTGAATATTAAGCAAACTGAAAAGCCATTCCCGAATAAACGTATATTTACTATTTTATTTATCCACTATTAGGAATAAAACCCGTCATTAAAGATCAAATTTTCTCAGGAAATAACAGAGAATGTTTCAGAGTTGGAAAGGTTCTTCTAACCAACATCTTACTAACACTATAGTAATATATTATACATCAATGTACTACGTATCCTATCTTCTTTGGTCAAAGAAAATGGTGTTGTTGACAATAATTTTTACAAGAACCTGTGTAATAAATAAATGAACTACAAAATAAAATAAAAACTGTACGTTACACCACAGTGTAACGACGGCGAATACGTTGAGAGTATCAGTGTTCGCCATCTTACCTCTTATCTTGAGGAATAAATTATTATTCAATTTATCAACGAGCGTAGCCAATAAACTTCTGGTCGTTATTACGCGTGAAGATAACTTGGAACTAATCGTTTAATTGGTCATTTCGACTGGGAAAGTACTTACTGTTGGATAGTTACAAATACAATGTAACCAGCACCGATCTACGTGGATAAACGTGCGGCTATTGGTCGAATCTCTCGATATACAGCGTGCCGCAGGCGCTGGACGTCTTAAAACTTCTGAGTAATAGACGTAGGACTCGGTCACTAATCAACCTGCTTCACTCCTTTTTATGAAGAATTCTGAAGCCTAAACCAGTGGCTTGATCTCTCATGTAAGCCCCGCAAAATTGAATTTATTGACTACTTAATTCACCAAGATTGACAATAATAGTACCTATGTAGTAATAAGTAACATTGTCGACTTTTGTCCCGGAGATCGATGTTGCTTGTGTTGTTTTATAAATCCTGTTTACAAGCTTTAGAAGCATAAATATTTTATTTCTTTATTAATAAAGTTGATACTGCTATAAAAATTGTAATAAAACGTAACCACAACTTGCAAATCCATCAATTTATGGGTCGTGTGAGCCATAAACCCGTAGCTGTATTGTGTCTTAAATTGTCAGAGAGCAAACATCAACATTTTTAATTATTAGAATTAATTTATTCCAGGGAGGTTAATCTCGCTTGCTCGCCATCATTCCAACTGATCTCCTCGTATTAATAATGTTTTATCATTTATTATTGGTCTTGAGTAATGAAAGTTAGCCGACCACGCCCCACGCGCGCCGCACTCTGTCTTCGTCTCAACTTATAAAAATAAATTAAAAAAGCAACGTTTTATTTTTTATCTGTGGAACGTTTAATTTAATGCCAGCGACAAACGATTATGTAAATGTTAATCAAAGCCTGTGGGTGTTCTATAATAAATGCGCTTTTAGATCTATGGATGTTGATCTATTACGATTGCAAATCTGTCAATGCGTTGAAAGATATTTGCATATGGAGTTAATCATTTAGATTTACAACCGATTAAATATATTTCAATTTTGACTAATAAGTTGTTGTGTTGCCACAAGCTATTCATAAAACAATTAAAAAAAGTAACGTGCGAAGACGCGTTCCGTTCGGCCATATCGTTCAAAAACTTGTCACAGATTAGAATCTTTTTTGTTCGATATGATATGTATGGCACAGATTATAAAGAGTATCAGCGTATCAGATGGTTATCCTGGTGTTGGGCTGTGTTGATGAGCCGGGTTGTTGGTTGTTGCCACGTGAGCTCGTTAGCCGCTGATTGATCGGCCATCGTCCGCTCCTGCGCACATACAGCCTGATCTTTTTGACATTTAAAAGGGTATTTAGTCTGTCGACGACTCTTTAATGACATATTTATTACTACTTTTAAATGAGTACCGTTTTGGTTCACTTAATACACAATACGTACCTAGTGTAATCGAAGACAGTCCTACGTTTATAACGGGTTGCACATCATCTCCGGTGACAGTGTAACTCTGATTTAAAAACAGCAATAAATTGAAAAGTTATATTTAAAACAACTTTATACTGTAAATAGTGTCCTGAAGTTTATAAGATTTATAAGAATAATATTATCGATATTTACAACTTACTTACCTGATTCTTCACGTTAACTTACCAAATTCTTCAACTTCACTTACCTAATTCTTCACATTAACTTATAAAACTATATACCTAACCTTCTAAGGTAAGTTTTTAAAAGATCACCATGTAAGTGGACACCTATTGTTTCACTTGTTAATAGCGAGTGGTATAACTAATAACATCTCATTCGGATTCATTTCCCGTGATTAATTGTCTGTTTAATCGATATGAGATGTTGTGCCAACAACCTTCTCGGGTTTCTTAACACCACAACCACTTCAATCCCAACCTTCGAGAGGTTAGGCTAAGGTATATTTTTGTCTGGGTTTCCGACCATGATACATTAGGTTAAAGAGTTGATCTATCAAATTTTTTTCATCTCATTGAAGATAGCCTTTGTTAGAAGTTTAATTGGTCTCTTAAACAGGCTTGTAGTTAATTCGATTTCGAGCCGAGCTTTGCTCATTTGTTCCTGTCCATCCGTTTAGTAGACGAGTGTTAATCTACAGTTGATTGATTAGAGATTCCAATATTTCTGGGCGTGGATAGAGTTTCCGTTGATTGTGGATTTAAGTGAATACAAAAACATTTGGGTTTTAATTCGTGTTGTAATTTAGTTCGGGTGCAGATGGATAGATGCGTTTTTTTCCCTTATAATTATAATGGTCTAACTGCATGTTTCATCACAGTATTTTTAATCGTAATTGAAACAGAAAAGAAAAGAATGCGTAATTTTGTAAAGCTATTACGTTAAATTAGTTTTTACATTATTATTTTCGAAATTGACAAAAGATATTTCAAACTAACTTTTATGACATGCAATAAGCAGCACAAACAAACGGGTATTTGACTAGGTCAAAGATAAATTATAAAATGCTAATCTAGAAATAGAATTCAGTCTTAAATTACCAAACAATTGTCTAGTTTTCCTTTATGGCTTAATTTCGAATTTAATTACGAATTAAGTGATAATGAGTACGAGACTTAGAAAAAGTTAAGATCTACTCTGAACCTGCGTGTGTGTATGAAACGATTGATGAGTGTAGAGGAAGCAAGAGAAGTATGTTAGGATCGAAGCAAATGGAATTCCATAGTCTCTGCTTACCCTGGTGGGAAACAGACCATCTCAATCTAGTATCTCAATTGACTAAGCATTCAAGTAGCCTATTGCATTTGTTCCATTTGTAAAAGCAGTGGCGGCCCTAGGACGGTGCGAACGGTGCCAAAATGGGAGGCAAAATCAGCCAAGATGGGATCAACCTGGCTGGCAGCCCCGGATCTACAGGGAAGTAACTGGATTGGGCACACCTGCCCTGTGAATTAGACCTCTTAGTGGCCATATAAAACTCATACATTTAATGGGTGGCCGTAACGACATTTTTGGCACCACCCTAAATATTTTGCTAGGGCTGCCACTGTCTAAAAGCAAGCTCGCCGTTTGATCCCAATGACTCTCATTATAAAACTAGAGTGCTTTTGTGACACTGCGATGTAAATAAGCGAAGATTGATGGTCTGCGATACTAGAAGGGTGGAGATTGATGGTCGTGTGAGATTGACACCAGCTAGCAATAACGTGTTAGAAATGTTTTATCCACTTGTTAGTTTTGGCACCCGATTATTGCGTTTACTATTATACTTACCAATGATGTGGGAGTCATTAATAATGGGAAGGTTATCTATCGAGTCGGCTCTCATTTTATAGGTACTCCAAATAATACGTTTTCATACACCACTCTTCTTCTTCTATCGTGTGGGTTGTGGGGTGGTACCAACTTCATCAACCCTGGTAGCAGGGTTACTATTAAGCCGCTAAAGGCCCCTGTAACGACTACTTACTTAGGTACATCAGTAAGAAGTAACCGGGACCGACGGCTTAACGTGCCTTCTGAAGCACGGATCATCTTACTTTCAGACATTGGTGATCAACAAGTAATGTCCTAACCAAACTACGGATCACAAAGTATTTTTTGTGATATGTCCCCACCGGGAATCGAACCCGGGATAGAAGATATACCACTTAACCGAACCTTCAATCCCAAATAGATAGAATATATAGGTCTAATTGGTATAAAAGTTTCGTCTTAAAATAGTTAGCACCTGAACTAACAAAGTAATTTGTGACAATTTGATCACCCGATTTGTATTGTCCAATGACCTTAAGATCGATTTAATTTTAGTCTAGTATAACTCTAGCTCTGATAAAAAACTTCACCCACCTGCCAAGTCTAATTAAAGTAGCACAAAACAACAGAACCCTATGTTCAATTTAATTGATTCCAGTACCTATAATCAATTAATGATCTCCTACTGTTGACTTGAGTATTTTTAATAAAAAAAAGGGAGAGTTGGTCTAAATGACAAGCGTAGTGACAGTTTGATTATAGTGCGAATTCTCCGAGACCATTTATCAGAGTATGGTGGCCTGGTGACGGGAGTGAGTTTATTCAGCCCACTCATTCATAGCGGCATCGGGACTCGACCTTTTAGCATGCGACATGCCCTTATGTATGTTGTGGTGTAATTTATAGGCGATTCGCTTTGGATGGAATTATCTAGAATATTTCAGAAACAGAAACTTTTGCATTATTCGAACGTTGTATACCCAAATAATCATCATTAATTCAGATACGAACGGACTTTTTGCGTGATTCGGAAGGCACGTTAAGCCGTTGGTCCCGGTTACTACTTACTGATGTAAGTAAGTAGTCGTCACATGAGCCATGTCAGGGCCTTTGGCGGCTCAATAGTAACCCTGACACCAAAGTTGATGTGGTTGGTACTCCACCTCACAACCCACACGATAGAAGAAGAAGATCATTAATTAATGAATACTGTTTCCACAGATAAATCTTATAAATATTTGAGTGACTTTTAATATTCGGCATAAAGGTAAGTCGCTTGTACTCTTTATATTTCTCTTTTGTTTTGTATTTTATTAGTAAGTATAAGTAAGTACGAATAAAGTATTTGCTGTTTGTATATGAAGCATGTAGAAAATGATTTCTGAAAAAAGTCTTAAGCGTAGTTTTTATAGCTGTCAGTACTTTGACACAAACAACAATGTTTGTATATAACATTGTTGTTTGTGTCATTTATATTGTTGTTGTTGTTGTTTGTATATCATGTAGAAAATGATTTCTGATAAAAGTCTCGACTTTACTTTTGATATCTGTTTCAGTAAGCTCTGATTCGCTTATTACGGAAATGGCGAGCGAGAACTATCTATTTCTTTCCGCTCTCTTATCGAATCGCTTGTTTCTCGTCCCTAGCGTGGCGTCAGTAGCGGGCACCCCGCATGACTTGCGCTATCCCGGGCGTTATTGGCGCGAGATGACCGTAACAAACGCTACTATGCCGCGGTGGCGTGCTACGGCCGAGCTAGTGACGCGCCTCGCTGACACATTTATAGACTAATAATAAAACTTGCTGCACTTTTCTTTTTTGTCACTATAATATTTTGACTTTTTAGTACATTTTTTATCTTTGAAAGCATCAATGAAATTGATTTACATATAAGTAATTAACGTTCATGTCAGTATTTGGTTGGATCAAATATTGAATAAATGCATATTGTATGTAATATACAAAATGTGATGGAGCGTTGGAAATTGGAAATGTAGTCGGCAGCTTCAATATTATATTGTAAATGTAACACTCTTAGGAAAACGGACCATTATACTTTAGTAGCGCTCTGTTCTTTCCGTTACCTTGAAAAGCGCGAAGTATGAATGAATTTCTCCTCAGTGAACAAAAAAGCATAAACCATAACAATATTAAAGTACAATAAATACCTACCATTACGTACCTACAAATACCAAATTCTCCCCATGAGTTTTCGACCATTTCATCTGCTTGATTTGGTAATCCAAATTTCAAATTCTTGTCAAATCTGTTGACAGATGGATGTACCGCGTGTAATATTAGCCGACTTTCTAGTGAACACATTAATTATGCAGTTTACTTAGACGACGGTAGCGGCTACTGGTTTTGTTTGCTTTATACTCAGGCTCGGTACGGCCTTTCCCACAGATCACTATAATTTTGTGGGAACGAGGAATAATTGAATGATTTGATGAATTGAATTTCGAACGATTTTTATTGCCTTTTTCGAGTTGTTTACAAAAAAAGTTATAAAAAATTGTTTTGAATTGAACGAGAAGTTCGATTTTCAAAATCTCGGTTGAGTTTTCGTTTTTAATTCTTCATGTTAAACCAACTAATATCTACACAGCCATGTAGTTGTTAAATAGGTTAAATAATTTCTACAGAAATGGATGTTGAAATTAAGATGTCTCAAGATCTAAACAGCTCTATATCATCAGATCGAGGGCACTCTTTCCTTTGGGATTCGTCACACATTTCCCATAAAATACTCCTTTAGCGACACTTTATATTAACCGCGAAGCATTCACAGTGGCGTCTTTGATAAAAAAATATGTAACTTCCTCTGAATATACGGAGATATGATCGATTATTTTCGTCGTCTCGTGAAAAATGTTTTAGTATTTTGTCGTCGTAGTTGAGAGCGTGTCGTGATCAAACGGCGACCGCAGCTGTTTGATACTTATACAAATAAAAGTGGAATTAATCAACGCTATAGTGATGGAAACCGTCATTTCGAATCAAGAATGACCGGAAGGAATGCGGTACGCGCGATTTGATATTTCTTAGTTTGAAAAGTATTTTAAGCACTTTTTGAATGTGTTTTTTACAGTTTCAATCAAGGCAATAAAATTCCCCAATTGCATTTGAAAGTAGGCATTGTCAAACTATCATCATTATCAGCCGTACGACGCCCACTGCTGGGCATAGGCCTCCCCCAATAAGTTAGAAAATTCAATTTTAGAATTTATCATTTAATTGATAACTTTGGGCTTGGATGGTTTTCTCTACCACCTCGTTTCCCTTTTCATAACATGTCTTTATTTACTGTAAGTAACATGTTATGAACACACATGTCAGTTGTGCTCTAGGTGAGGCTAATCCCATCACTAGTTGACAGAGGCGGCTCCTCGTGCCACCTTCCTGTAAACGTGGCGATTCGATGCTAATCTCGCGGCGAAATGTGAATTGATATATCACAGTCGCCGCTACTGCCAGATAAATATTTAAAATTTTAATGAAATTCTCCCGACATTCACATCTCTATTAATATTTTTTATCGCGGCTTAAACGTTTCACTCGAACCTTTGTTTGTGTTCTCAATAAAATTTAAATCATCTTACACGAACGTCTCTCTTTGAAGTCGCGTGTTTAAATATCTAGCGATTGAAACTACTATTTATGTTGAATAGTATCATTAGTTTGAATTTTATTGAGTACAAATTATAAAGCGAAAGGGTGTTTACAAAACATGAATTTTTATGGGGTCTTAATGAGCAGGATTTCGTAATTCATTAAATATGTTATTATTACTTCTCATGATACTAATGTTTATTGTCTTAAAACCCGACCCTCGATCCGTCAGAGTTTTTGGATTCATTCTGTAGCGCCGCATATTTTAATATTCATTAATAAAAGTCAACGTGTTAGGGCCGATGCACAGAATGTAAACTGGACTTTAACAAGAGATTAAACTTCCGTTTATGGTAATCACATTGTAGAATGTTCTTGTAAACTTTTGCTTTCTTCGCATCAGTTATTCATCATAGCGGGTTATGATAATGTTTGTATTTTAAAAACATATATGGGGATTTAAATGTTATCAAAACCAGTTTTTGATTACAAATTCCGTGTATTTCAATGTTACAGAAACATGATAATTAAGAATTTACTTGTCAACAACCTAAGAGTTCCTCGGGGACGTGAAAAGCTGAGAATTTATAATGTGGCATTATAATCTCGGACTTGTCATAGAACTTTTTAAATGATCACGACTGGTATGATAATCTGTCATTAAGCAATGCATCTCATGTACCTCATGACACAAAAAGTGGATCGCTGGCAAGTGGTGCAAATTGTTTTTGGAGGTTTCTGGTTAGTGCCAACCCTTGTCAATACGTGATTAAAACTCGTATGAATCCGTGTTAATCTCCAGTTATGATTAACGTTGTCACCGGGCCTCTCATTCTGTGCTGTGGGTGGGTTGAAACTATAATTCATATCGCTAAATTAATTTAGCGAATATATCACGCGAATAAAAGAAATTATTCTTAACACACATACAACACGGCCTATTTTACGGAGGAATTTGAAGTTTTGACGGCGAATTAGTCAGAGATTTAAAATAAAGTAATAAAATAATTGCTTCGGTCTTCTATAATATTAGATAGTTTTATTTTGAAATAAAATGAGTTATATTTATACTAATAAACTCTTGCACTCTCAGACTATTGACTATTGACTTGGAACTGCATAATAGCATGTTAGGAGCATATTCTTACCAAGATCTCTTCCTTGTAACTTACGACTTACCGGGTAGTAAAAGTAAGTTTTTTTTTATATCTCTATGTATATTATACTCACTAAACATAAGTGGGTATGCTTAATATATGGCACACCTAAATCGAGCCGAATTAAATTCGTGCCCGAAAACGCATTGTGTGCGATATCACGCGCGTGGGTAATCGATTGTGTTTAGGTATCGAATTCGAGCAATGTTGATGATGTAATCCGATTCTGTCGCGTTTTGATTACGATTCTGAGGTTCGGGAGTTCGTGAAACTTCGTTATTTAAAAATATAGTTGTACAAGAAAAGAAAAACATAACAGCTGGAAATGTCAAATGAAATATGATCGCAGGTTGTGCCTTAGCTACCTGTCTATCCCTGTAGGAGTAATGGTTACGTGTGTTTCTAGTCAGTGCGTTTATATATTTAAAAAATAATGTGTAGTTCTTCTTCTATCGTGTGGGTTGTTAGGTGAATTACCAACCACATCAAACCTGGTGTCACGGTTAGTATTGAGCCGCAAAAGGCCCCTGGCTCATGTAACGACTACTTACTTACATCAGTAAGTAGTAACCGGGACCAAGGGCTTAACGTGCCTTCCGAAGCACGGATCATCTTACATTTTGGACAATCAGGTGATCAGCCTGTAATGTCCTAACCAAACTACGGACCACAAAGTATTTTTTTGTGATATGTCTCCACCGAGATTCAAACCCGCCACCTCCGGATCGTGAGCCGAACGCTAAAGTATTACTGGACCACGGAGTTTTTATGTTTGTGTTAAAAAGACGTTGACGTAATACATAGTTGTCTAAATACTTAACTTTTGCCAAATGTATGTGTTATCCCACATATTCGTACATACATGTAGTTTGATTGAATTTAAGATTTAGCAATGTGAAAATATAAGTTTTATACCGATTCCTTGTAATGATTTTAGGTACTCCTGACCAATTTCACAGTTAAATTAATTGGCTTGATAAAACTTCCAACAGTTTATAAGGAAATTATATTGTTGGACGTTTGATCAAGCCAAATATCAACTCTGAATCGAGTATTTGTTTCCGAGAAGGCCAGGCAATAAAAAAATATAAGTCTAAGGAGTGAGTGTGACCGCATTATAATACTAAAACATGGTCCGCTCTTTCCACAGTTTGTATGAGGCTATTGTTGTCCGTCTGTCCATCCGCATCAAATACGCCCATAAATCATATTCGTCGTAAATTCGATACGTCTCACAATGAACCATCTGTTCTTATATGAATTTTTAAAATCGTGCGCGACACCAAAAAAAATAATTATATTAAACGACGCGACATTTATACGGTTATTGAATCGATGAAAGGACACTTCAGAATGTCTCTTTAGACTAAATACGGGAAATTCGGGGACACTCTCTTTGAACAATTGCGTTCCAAGTTCGAAATTGAAAAATGGCGACGTTTTAAATGGCACAAAGTGGTAGGCGTTGTCGAAATTAGTAAATATGAGGGCTTTTACAGTTTGTGAGGTAATTGCGGCGTATTATAGAGTTGAATCACAAATTGCATACTAGCTATTGTTGCGTGCGGCCCCACACATCAGCGCGTGTTTACGCGACAAGCACGTTCCTTTTACTTTGTCGCGCGACATCTGCTGATGCCGAGACATATACCTACACCCCTGCTGCCCCGGCATAGAGTTGATACTCCCCTGGCGGGAGTGTCAACCGGGAGTGGCAAGTCAATCGACAGACGCGTTTAATTTTAAAATTCAACGTGTGAAGGGAATTTTATTGAGGGTTTATTTAGAGCTTTCCTTACAATGTCAAGGTTTGCGGCTATTGAAATTACGCGTGCGCTTTGTTTCTTGTTTTGTGTTCATTTACAAGTGTTTCTATACAATGGAATTTTCAACACGGCACTCAATGTTGAGTAGCAGTTTGTATTTGCAGCCTACTGGGCGGAATCTTCTTGCCTTCTAAATGCATTTAAGTACAGGTTTCTAACACAAGTTATATGAACAGCTTATATACGCGCCACTACTGGGATTAAGAATCCCTTTATTGCACCTTACTGCACCTGTGTAGTAAGTACTAGTAAGGTCTACTAGGGCAGAGGTTCCCAAACTTTTAATGTAACGGAACACCTAACGTCTCAAATTATTACAAATCAAAAGACCAATTTAGATAAGGGTATTTTAAAAGTGTAACACTTTATTCTTTACTTCAACTTTTAATACACATGCATACATTCATAAACTCACGCCTATTTCCCACTGGGGTAAGCAGAGACTAGGGAATTCCATTTGCTTCCTGACAAACTTCTCTTGCTTCCTTTTTTAAGGTCAATGGTCAATGTACGTCCTTCTAGGTCTTCCTCTGCCAATCCTACCACCAACCTAACTAACTTTTAAAAATAATTGTTTTATAGTTCAGTATTAAGTAGGTACGTCCGATAGACAATAATTTCGCGGAAGCCTAGTGACTTTTCTACGGGACCCCCAAGTGCCATGGAACCCCCTTTGGGAAACACTGTACTACGGTATTTCACTACCAGTAAGCAGCTACCCGATTCCTGTAGAATAATAATAATATAAAATGTCATAACTATTAGAGAAGAGAGAGAGAGAGAGAGAGAAGACCAAGATCAGTCTCAAGATTTGTCTGAATCCAGAAGAAAAAAAATCCACCCGATTAACTAGCTACTTCACGGTATGCCTACATTACACTTTTTAGTTGCGATTGATTTAGTAAAGCAATACATAAACTTGCGCCTAGATTTGTCATTGGCGTATCGCTAGCAGCGGAAGCCAGAGGAAAAAAAGAAACTTGCGCTTGATACTTGTATCCGGGTATGAAAAATACAAGTCGCTAAATAGATACTTGCAGCCGTGCTCAGTGTTGATATTCTAACATGATAATTAAATGATTTTTGCGCGCAAAAGATTTTATAAAAGAAAAAAAAACATCATTCTCATTTGCATAGATGGCGCCGGCGTCGGCTTAGTGACGATACATAGATCGAAAGAATTTCGCATAGACAGGAGGAGGACCCGGTGGTGTAATGGTTAATACGCTCGTTCCGGCCTGACAAGAGCTGTGAAACTGCAGCTCTTGATCCCGTCAAAGGCAAAATTTGTTTCGATAAAAAAATTGTGTTGAAATTAAATGAAAATTTATTATCATAAATGTGGTAGGTATATCGATGGAAGTGAAGCTTATAGCGCTCAGCACATTTAGTCATGTTGTGACATACAATAATAATTACATAAAGTACTTACTGAAAATTAATTACAAAAATACTTATCTATATAAAAAAAAGTCTGTAATTAGCGCCTCTTTGCTTCAATATCCTTCCTACATTGTGTTTTAGGAAATTAAAAAGTGTTAAAATAGGATATTGACGACGACTTCATCGGGGGTCTCGTCGAGATGACCAATTTGTTATCTAAAGAAAACAAATACGTGCCCACCAGAACTAATAAAGGCTCTAAGCACACAACCCAATGGCTTTTATCCCCAAAGCTCTATAGTCGAAAGTTCCATAGCAACGAATACTGTTGGAAAAAAAGTGATAAGTCCTTTGTAATCTTTCTGACGCCACAGAGGCTTACTTCGAGTTAATTGCTTTGAAATACTTTTTTTTCAAGTCGGGTAAATGTTTTATTATTGTATCTTGTCTACCTGAATTGGAGACAGTGCGAGCCGCAATAGATAGGTACAGACGTAGAAAAAACTACGATAAACGATTGACTCACAATTCAGCAATGTTATCGACTATCGGTATGTTTTATCGATATATTTGTTTTGGTGCGTGCCCGACATAATTGATATCTTACTTATTTGGAAATTAAAGCTAAATCAACATTTTGATAGGGATTCCAAATTATGTATTTATCTTCAAAACAAGATATTAATAAATCTATAGATAATGTGTTCTACGGCTTTATATTAGCAAACGATGTTTGTTTTCATATACGACGTTGATTACTCAAAAGACTTAATTACTAATTATGATGTACCTAATCAACCGTCGTGTACCGTCTTGCTTTTTTGTAATTGTATTGTGAAAATTTGCTATGATATTATTGTCTTGTTTTTGTGTTTGGCGTCCTTTTATAATAAACTATATACATTCTATTCTATGCTAATATTCACGGTTACTACGATCGTTCGTCGGTACAAACGTAAGTAACTTTGTCTATAAAAAAAACTATCACCGACCGTATTTCTTAAATACCCATATAGTTCCAGGAACTGCTAGCAATAAGATTTCGCCGCCTGCTCCGGCGCCGATCCCGTTACGGATCCATAGTTATGCATCGATCCTTTATTTAAATCTATTCGTTCAAACCGCCTTTTGTTTACCACACGTTCTGGACAAACAAGCCATTCAATGCCTTCAATAAAAGTAATGGTTTTTTGCAATTCGGACTTTCCAAGATCGGTGAAGTTAGGTAGATTTTATTATCTTTAAAAGAAAGGTTTTTTTGGGGTTTGAACATCTGGACGTTAAGCGTTGTATTCTAGAATTTACTTTAATTTGTTTTCGACACAATTGTATGCAAGTTAAGTTAATAAAGTAGAGACAGTAAAGAAAATCTTTGGCAGCATTTGTGCCTAATTAAGTTTCGCTCTATAACTTTATGGTAGAGTTTGAATTTGGCATCAATACGTACCTACGCCGGAATACAAAGAAGGGTTAAGGCCTTTGTTTCTTTTAATCTGATAAAGATTCGCATAGGTACAGTCTTATTTTTTATCTAAATTTTTAAAATAGGTTCAACGAATTCAGTATCGCTATGAATCAGCAGTTATAAGGGCCATATCTCACTAGGACACTTGGTGGCTCTGTGCTGCAACCCTGCTGCGAATTCTATCGATAGTTTCGACCAATACACCCAGCAAATGCTATCTACCTGCATAAACGTCGTATCAGTTAAGACCCCCGATATAATTCGCGCGCGAGGGCTGGTGTCTTGTTGGTTAGGTGGTTATACAAACTGCGCATGCATCTTGTTTGCTTGCAGCACCATGGTATCCTAGTGAAATATGGCCCAAACTCTCAATAGGGTGATAAAATTAACAAGAACTAAATAGAAAGACAATTTCCATAGTCAACTTTGCATACTTACTTAAGAAATCGCACCTAATAAAAACCACCATAGAAGCATAGCGCACGGGAAAGTTGCATTTTATCGCTTTACTTATGTCATCATCATCTCCCTAGCATTATGCTGTTTTTCACAGGGTCTGCTTACCTAACTTGACGATTTGACAGGTCCGGTTTTTACAGAAGCTACTGCCTGTTCTGACCCTCTAACTTGCGATGGGAAAACCAGCCCAGTATAGGTTAGGTCACATACCTCCGAAAATGCATTTCCTTTTTTTTTTTTTTTTTTTTTTTTTTTTTTTGACGTGACTTATTGTAGATTTGCCGCAGATGGCATTAACTACTTGGCCGGGAAAATGCATTTCCAAGATCCAAACATGTATTCGAAAACAAATTTGTCAATCATTGGTTTAGGCCTGTGCTGGATTCGAACCTGCGACTTCAAAGTGAGAGGCAACCGTTCTGCCAACTGGGCTACCACGGCTTTTATCGCATTATGTGTTATAACAAAAGCCTATTCTGGTAATGTCAACACCGGTTTCCGTCGAGCATATGAGGAACCGACGATTGAGCAAAACAAGTGATTTGCAACATTGTTACCCAGGCCAATTGGTTTTGATTACGAAATCAGAAGACGAATAAGACACGTTGTTCAGAGTCGTTAAATCCTTACATTGTATTGGTAGTTAACCCGTCAAATAGATGTCGATTTGCGCATTTGATTATTGCTATTGCAATATATTTTACTAGGGCTTAGTGTAGTATCTTTTTGTTAAACTTCGAAAGGATGGATAGAAAAAACTTGTTTTGCTGTGTCTTTTGTAAAGTGACGGACAATTGCTACGGGCGATAAACTGATCCCTTGTCGAGGTAAGGATCGTCTTATCCATCCTAAGACTTCGCATCAACAATGGCTGGAAGTTGACTTCTGATTACTGGTTCTGCCCACCCCATTAGGGATTAAAACGTGAGTTTATATTTAAGTATGTATTATGTACGCTCTACAACTTTTTATTATTATATTGAGGTTGGAGGAAATCATTACACTATCTACGGGACACGGATATTATTGTGTTCATTACCACTTTACATATAGGTAAGTAAATATCATCATCATCACTAATTCCATAGCCACGCTCTTGTTTTTGTAGCATTCTCCATTCTTGCCTATCAAAGGCCAATAATTTCACTTCCTTATAAGACACGACGTTCACCTTCTCTTTAATCTGTTCTATGCAAGCTCTTCTTAGTCTTCCCCTTCCTCTTTCCTTGGAGCTTCCAATCCATGATAATTTAATAAATTCCTTGTATCTTATTAAGTGTCCAATTGTCTTGCCTCTTCTGTCTTTAGTAACTCTCAATATTGGCCTCTTTTCCCTTATTCTTACTAGCACTTTCTCATTAGTAACCCTTTCTATCCAACTTAATCTTTCCATCCTCTTCCAACACCACAAAAGGCCTAGAGGCTCTCTCTGTCTTTCTGTAAGTTAACATTTATCCTGTAATTTGTTCGTATTGATTTTTACTACTTGCTCATTGAGTCATCGTATTTTAAAAGGTCGTACATTGATCAATTTGGAGATATCCTTAGAAAAGGTTTAGTACGATCTTCTCTGAAGGCAGGCGGTGGAGGGAGCAAGACGGTACTACGGTCAGGATCGAATCAAATGGAATTCCAGTCTCAGTTTACCCTGGTGGGAAATAGGAGTGAGTTTATTTACCTATGTATGACGTATCCCGAATCTTTACGTACACTATTCCGCCAAACCAATTTCTGAAAATGTAGTATCTATATAATGTAGGTATCTTGGTGGAAATACAAATTACAACTCAGTTGCTTTGCAACTAAGTACCAGACTAACTTAAGTCGATCGGGTTAGCGTAATATTTTCCATAAACTATAAGCTATTTCGCGATTCCTCGGACCTTTGCCGATGCGTTACGGGATATCGATCGTGATGCTGTGCAATTTGCCGCGATCGCTAGATGGCGTTTCGCGGAAGCGGCTCGCTATACGTCACGCGGCGCCCGCGCAGCCCATTGCTATGTAATTTATTGGTTATTTCGCTGTAATTGTACCTTTGCCGCCGTACACTAAATGTTCCTAGTAGTCCATACTGTGTGCGTACTATTCCAACGATAGATAGTAAACGTTTGTGGTTACTTTCTACTGGTTTTTTATTTGGTTTATAAAACTCTTTAATATTTCTAGTGATAATGTAAGCAATTTGGAGTTAGGCAAGTTTCTGGCCCTATGCACTTTGCTCTACATTGTAGACAAAAATATTGTAGGTCTACAAATTCACACATAAATTAACGCAATGGTCTTAGCGTTACGTGCTAAAGAGAGGAAGAAACAACTTACAAATTAAAATTATAAAAAAGATAGTGAGCCACAACACAAAGGAACGTTTTAGGGATAAATATCATGAATTACTTAATGAATGTAACATTATACCTATTCATCAAAAGTCAAAGTGTGCATTGTTAGCCGAAAATTATTTTCGTACAGACATTCTAAAGCCAATACAACATATTAAACAAACTAGGCTAGTGACAAATAAACAAATGATAACAGGCCGTTCCCATAATACATATGGGAAGAGAACATTAACATATATGGTTCCCCGAATATATAATAGTTTGCCAATTGAATTAATAAATAAAATACATTCCAAAAACATAAAAAAGATATTAAAACATTATTTCTTAAATATAAGCAAAATGCCTAACGTATAATATACTGATATAATTATATAATATGTATGTAATGCTATGTATTATAACATTACTGTATTATAAATTAAAATATGTAGTGTAGTATAACTATTTATGTGCTTCTTTTATATATATTTAGGTACATATGTGTGTATATGTATATAAGACAAATAACATAGTCACTACTGCCTACCCCGCTAGATAAAGTGGGCGTGATGCGACGTTACAATAGGCAATCAATTAATAGAACATGATGTATAGGAAGCATCGAGTAAGCGACAAACTGGTTTTAGAGGGAATCTCGCATACGAGGTACGCCGCATTGATTGGCATTTATGCCTACTAGGTACGACAGTGCACTGTTTTGATGCGACGAATAGGTGCCGAGACAAACCTCTGTGGTTTAACGGCATCATTCAAACTATGTATTTATATTAAGGATATAAAGAAAATAAATAAAAATAAAATAAAAAACCTCAAAGTCAGGTTAACCGTATTTAACAAACAAAGAATTAATGATAATAATAATGAGTACTTATAAATAAAGTAAGCATAACGGACAAACAAAAAAGAACAAAGAAGTTCAAAAGTAGGTTGGAAGCAAAGGACAATCCCGCATAAAGGCTACTTAATTATTAATGATTAATTACTTTTTGTATTTCGGTCTAACTTTCACTTACAACTTCAAAAATCATTTTAAGTTCCATACGGTTATGACGAATATTCATAACAACACATGTAGCATCGTCCCGAATACGTTACAAAAGACCATATTCATCCTTTTCAACATAGTGGACGCTGATAACATGTCCGTTAATATACGTATACTACTGTTAGATAGAAAAGACAAGATAAACTTAATCTCGACTTATACTAAAATATAATCACTAATTATACTGAACTAGAATAGGTATTTATGTGCCGTAATTTATATCTTTGGACACTTAAACCAGTGGTTGGTATGCTTTCACTTTCTATGGATGAAAGGCAGAGACAACTAGAGTCCAATTGCGGTACTATAAAGGTTGTTTAAATAAAATTAAAAATCATCTTGAGCATACAAAGTCGATGTAAAATGTCAGTAATGTGGTCACGGTACTCTGCTATAAGCAATCATAGCAAACGGCTGATTGAATTCCATGTCAACGTCGTTTCAAGTTTTATGAAAATGCGGTGAGTAGAGTAGGACTATGTCTTCTACTATCATGTTTCTTTACTACGGGGAAAGAAGATAAGACGCGAATTTGTAGATAACATAACATAAGTTCACAACTATGTTCCTAATTGGACGCATCATCGAGCTTTCTTTATGACTAACATGATTATGTGATGAGCCATGTCGCCGTTTAGTCGACGCAACTGTGTCTGTAAGTGTGTGTGTGCGTGAATTTCTAAATCAACTAACTAACATGAATGATTATGGCTTAGAAATGCTTATAGCACAGGCTTGAGTCTATTTTAGGCATCAGCTGACTTTTATTTTGTACCTTGCCTATACATTTTTTTGAATATTAACAGAGTCTTAGGTACATATCAATGTAGTTGCAAGCATTAGTGTAAGTACAGACATCGAAATTAGTTTTGATTTCCACCGTTATAGACCTGAAACCACTTCTTTTATTTTACCTAATACAAATGGCTGCGCGTTTACCCCATTGTTCAACATTCCGACGGGAAGTCATTGTGTTAATTATAATTGGCGTAATTGTCCAATTGTCTGAGATTGCCGCCAGTTCTTGATACGACTGAATCTACCCGCAATCTTGATTTCTTGTAATAATTGTCCTGTGCAACCTACTTACGTATGTTCCTCTTATCTTTCGTCACTATCTGCCTGACTGTTGGTTTAAAATCAATTAAAGCATTCATGGGGTCTTAAAGAGGGGACGTAATTTAGCTTGAAAGTTTCATCTTTTAAATAATTACTAGCTTGTATCTCAGAGTTTTCCTGAGTGGGAAATCCCGGTTGCAGCATAGAACCTACATTGCCAACAAGCTTTTGTTTGACACATGCAACAACATGGACACAGACGTCCTTTCTTTATAATATTAATGTAGGTGGCCTACTGGCTTTGTGTTAGGTATTTTAAAGCCAGATGAGGTAATATTGTTTCTTCAATATTGTAAAAGCTTACATCTGAAGATACATATTTCCTTCATGTTTCCGTCATAAATATCATTGTTGAAACTTCCAGCACTAGTTTTAACACGAAATCAAGCTTATTATTTAAACTGAACTTAAATTTATAAACTGAGGGAATACTCGGCATTAAAATAGGCGAATGTTGTAATCGTCTAATTCCAGAGGAATTAGAATAATATTGTGGAGGTCGAACAGTTGGCTGTGAAATATTCTATAATGCGCGTTTTGTGAAACACGACACTGATGTTTTGATTAATACAGATTTGCTTCATCTAGCCTACGTAAGATCACGAGTCGTATCGGATTTTGTTTACACATGTTTTGAGAAACAATTCTAAATTTTTCAGGTGACTTATAATAATAATGACGACTGTAGTACGTCAAGAATAGATTATAAAATATTATTTTTTTCGCGAAAAAAGTTTCTGGTTCGATTGATTTCAAATTGCTTCAGATATTGGTTTTTCTCTACTAATCCAGTATCGGATACCAAGACCTAAATCACCGGTAAGCAATATTACGAACTAGTGATAGATAAGCCACCTTGATTAGTTACATCAGCTTTATAAAGCAGATTTCTCTATACCTCTTCGACTTGGCATACTTTAAGTTTTTTTTTGTAACTATTATGTATATTAGTTGAATTCCAAGTAACCTCCTGCCCTGTCACCAATTTTTTGCTCTTAATTAAACACGTGCAAATTTCAATGTAAATCAACGAATCTTACCCACTGGCCTATTTTGATGGCAACAAACGCTTCCCCTGTGTGTTGGTTAAAAATAAAAACTACGATTACCGTTCAGTCATTAATCACCCACAGTATAGTGTCAAAACACGTCCACGCATTCTCTGATCTCGGTACTATTCAAAATTATACTTTCCAACTTGTTACTCTGGAAGCTAATTGCTTTCAAAACACATTTCTTTTATTCCATTCCACTTCTGAACCTAAACATTTCAAACTCATTTTATTCTACATTGCCGAGTTCTTTTATAAATGCCAACATTAAGAAATCAATTAATTTCACTTAGATGTATGAAAGTCGGGAGTTCATTTCGATGTTCTTTTGCATTAACTAATTCTCGTCCAGTTTTAATATCTGATGGATTTACCATTCCTAACGAAACTTCTTTTACTTTTTCTATAATCTCGGCAGCATATTAAATGGTATCGTTAATCCGTCAGATCTCATCAATGGTTCAAGCCCCGCATATTGTTTTAACGTAATTTATTGCGCCTCTTTGATCACAGCTAGCGACCAGTACATTTGTTTCGCAGGAGTGATATTAATCAAACACATTTATTGCGGTCGCATATGAAATTAACTGCCGTAGATTAAACGTAGCTTCTCAGAACGGTCGGCTATCAAATATTTCCTACAATAAACCAGTTTGGACTGTTATTGCATTTCCCTGGTTTGTAGACCCATCGGTATACTAACCATTATAACTACGACATCATATTCCTGGATCGCAGCCAATGTTTAATGAACGTTTATTGTTGTAGCTACGACATTTAGTGCTGATATGATGGGGATTTGGAGATTTTCGGTATGGATTTATGTTTTTTTTTTTTCATACGCTCTACCTCTTCCTTGGATACATCCATCAGTTGTAGTAGGATACGTTTTTATTTAAATAGGAAATATAGTCCTGTATTTGTTTCGGAATATTGTAAATAAAACTATTGAAATAATAAATAAATCACACTCATACCGTAAAACGAAGTGTCGTGCATCACTCTGATCAAAACACATGTGGCGCGGCGAGCGGCGGCGGCAGCGAGCGGTGCGCCCGCGGACCGTGATATAAAAGATTAAAAATAAATAACAAAGCAATCAAAGAATCCAGCCGAGAAACAAGAAGACATGAATACTCCCGCGACGTCTGTCAAATTAGCATCACAAACTGAAAATAGCGTCATTCTAATTATTTTGATGACTCAACCGAAATACAATTAATCTTGCCGGTTCTGTGAACTGTCCGAGTGACGGACGGACGAAAATATCATCGCATTTCGCGATAAATAAACTTGGGAGTCGAATATCGGATTTCGATTCCATCGGTGCTGCGTATCAAAGATTTTATACGCGTGTTAGGTGGCGGGCAGCGGAGCGCAATGCCGGTCGGCGTATGCTCAGCTCTTGTGTGTCTAGCGGCCGCTGTGACGTCGCCGTGTACGCTGCCATTGAAACTAGCTCGAGCTGCAGGCAATTAGTCAGACCTGTCATACGCGTCTCTGTCATCTTCAATAACACATCAATCCACTGCATCATCTGTTGCTTGCGCTATCAACGTTACTCTATTCAATAACAAAACGGTCTTCAATCTTATGAACCTATCCATGTCATGACTAAGAAAGTTATTGTATCAAGTTGACTATTAATAGTAGCATTGTTGTTCAGTTATCGTGGGAGTATACCGCCATTATCAATTAGCAACTCGCGGATAATATTCGTTGTAAAAGATACTTCATTCATACTAATGTACTAGCTATATATAAACGTATTGACAGATTTAACTGGTGCTTAGAAACTCTGGTAACTGTGTTGGCTACCATTCGAGTTACCCCCAACATCTAGAGTCAGCATCTAGCACCTTGGTATGTTCTGTATTCCTTCCAGTTATTACGAAATACAATATAACAAAGTTCCTAATTAAATTTCTTGTAGTTCATTTCAGTGACCTCCTATGTTATTTACCCCTGTGACTCACTAGTGAAATTAAAGTCTAGTCTTTCTATTTCTAAGAGAGAACGGAAATCAGCTGTCGTATCCTGATTCCGACTGGGAGATCGGCCAATGCGGCTGCGATTACATTAGATCGAATGGTTCCACCAGTGATTGGTAAGACGAGACGCCATCTTCCAAGGAACAGTCTTCAGTAATTAGAATGCTTTTGTAAATGGCTGTGCGTTTGATTTGCATTCGTTGGAATCAAATGCTAAATGTAACATTTCTTGGGAGTTGCATTCGTTTAATTAGGGACTTACGTATTTATCGTTTCAAGATTATTTTGTTCGTTTGGATTAAGGTTGCTTATTTTTATTTTATCTGAACAAAGTTTCGTTACAATTGGTTTGGAAGTTTTACAATTGTAAAGACTTGTAGTTACAAAGCCTTTTTATTATAGTTTCGTTGATGTATCAACCTTTCCAATTGTCCTTGACTAGCTTTTGACACTTTAAAGAGGCAAAGTCTTTACAGTTATCAGCGGCTTTGTTACAGTAGTCCGTTGATACGAGCTATCGCACCGTCGTCGTCGTCTGCGCAGCGTCTAGCGCGCCCCAACCGAGACTCGTAAATCACGCGTCCCACAAATTGGAAACACACCGCTAAACAGCTCGCCACTATAAAAATCCCAAATAATATCCTCGGATCTAAATCCCATAAAAATATGATTTCGAGTGGGTTTAATACTTTAATCCCGCCGTGGTTTTACGACGATATAAAACTTGATTAATAACATGAGTTGCGGTGGATATGAGTTATACTATACGGGCACTATAAGGTCAGACATTGTTGCGTGACCCATTTTACGATTCGCGCGATATTTTGGCGGGTGGGCCAGACGAAACAAGCCCTTTGATTGTAACCCGACATGCCTCGTTCCGATCAAGGACTTCACCTTGCCTTTTGTAAGGTTCATACAATTCACCTGGCAATGTTATGCAACTTGTATGAATACGCAACTGACTGGCAACAAACATGGCGTACCCTCTTTACGTAGGCGTACGCTTGTCTGGATAGTTTTAAAAGAATTGAGAAACCGATACAATTTCATGAAAAACTTCACGATCAAGCGACAATTATTTCTAACTATAAAGGACGTCAATCTACGTCATGACGTTGATGGCATCACTTGACGTCGTAAGATGTCGACAGGACGGTTTCATCCGCAGCACCATATTTTCGATCTGTCACATGATTTGAGAAGCAAATGGTTAGCGCGTGACAATGAAGACGCAACGACGAGTTACTATATTTTTCTATTAATTTATTATTTTGTAGCTCTTTTTTATAAGTAGCTAGTTTAAGAATGCGTGCCAGTTTTGCATAGATATTTTTTATCTTGATTGACATATTGTTTTTATTCTAGAGGTGAGGAACTAAAACTTTTCGCTGCCATTATAAGCATTTAAGTATATCTACATACAACTACAACTGCAATACAACATCGAAACAAATCAAACAACGCGTCCTCAATTTACGAGCTGGAACCCCGCAAGTACGCCTGCCAAAACGTGCGTTAATTCACATTGATAATCCTTATTAGACATTCGGACACCATCTTTTATACCAATTGGAATGCCACACGTAATAATTCTGGTTAAGATCGAATTTATTCAACGGGGTATATTTTACTGTTGAGACGCGGCGCGCGGCTCGCCCCGGGGTCCAATAAAATTATTCGAATAAATAATACTCAGATCGAGCCGTAATTAAAAACATAACTTATTAATAATCGTTTATTAACGCTGTCAGGTTTCGCGCCTGCGATGCCTTATAAACACTTGGCTCTAAATCACACGCGTCGGAAGATATAAATTTGATCCATCATGTTTTACTGTTGTCGTGTGCTGTTCTTCATTATTGTTGTGTGACTCTATTTAAAGAGTTTTGAAGATCAACTTTATCAGTAGCTTTAATTTTCTTTTTGTATTATTATGTGATTTGTTTTAAGTACTTATTCATTGCTCTGGTGCATACCTCCTTATTTCGCAAATTATGCGCGTGAGATAGTGTATCTGCCACCTAATATTTTTTCATCAAGAACTGGAGCCATTACGTAGATATCATAACAGATATGGAAATGTCGTCTGATTGAGGAGGACTTTCATTAGTTGGCATCGTATATCTGTAGCTGGGATAGGGCTACAAAGTGGTGATATTTTATGGTACGTTCTCCAATAATGGGTGAGTTACAGCCAGCGCGGCCCCTGAGGCGGGACTGTAGCCTCTTTAACTTGGTAACATTTCTGTTAGTACCAATGAATTGGAAATCTCAAACATTGAATTTAATAACGTACTGAATTGGACCTTATTGCTTATTGGACAATGTGCACTTATTAAATCAGTTAGGATTGCAACCTGTAACTAATTAGGTAAAGTTATAGGCCCTGTTCCGTGCTTCGGAGGGCACGTTAAGCCATTGGTCCCGGCTATTAGCCGTAAAAAACACCTCCACCAACCCGCAGTGGAGCAGCGTGGTGGAGTATGCTCCATACCCCCTCCGGTTGATTGAGGGGAGGCCTGTGCCCAGCAGTGGGACGTATATAGGCAGTTTATGATAGGCCCTGTATCACTAGGACACTATGATGGCGGAACGGGTAGGTATCCATTGTGGCCTGTAAACGGTCTGTAATCGCCGATAGTGCAGCAGAGGCATGAGGTATCAACCAAAACGATCACCTTTTCAGAAATCACCGCCAATACAGGTGAGCTCTATTAGATCGGCAGACGTCTGTCACTCGAATCCGAATTCGAATTTTCGCGAGTCGCACACTGAGGCCACATCCCACTGGATATAAATTTATTTTTCCAACTATTTAAATAGACGGCGGTGAGTGATCGCCGGGCTAATTACCTTCTAACGACCGGCGATCTGTGACATCTCGTCTGGATATCTGATGGACGTCGAGCGATGAAAGACGCCCTTTATTTTATAGTCACGGTCTATTCTCGGCGAGGAAATGGATACGCGTCAATCGTCTCGGAAAATGGATGAGAAAACAATAGCAGGCTTCCGTGCTTCGCTATCTTTGGATGGGATATCGGTTTCATCAACGAGTATGGTGGTGGGTTTGAACTTGTAGATATCGTTATTAACGACGTTCTAATTTAGAGATACAACGAGGTTGCGTGGTACTGTTACGGAATGTTGCAAGGATTGAAGTAAGTGACCGAAACACTTACCATAAAAGATGGAAATAGATTGTTGTTGACTTTGTTTATGTGTGGAGAATAGAGTATGATTTAAGAAGTAATTCACTTGGCTATGAATCATTGCGTCTCGAGACGAGCAGTCTGCGGATTCCTCACCCAATAACTTTAGGTACATTGCCCGTCAAATCGTACGCGGTGCCGAATATTGGCCACATTTCGGTAGTCACATTATCGCGAGCACGACCGCTGGCGGGCCCTTGTTAGCACCTCTCGGACACGATCGATTAGCCCGCGGCTTCACATTCAATTATTTATTTATTTATTCGTAATTAACCCTGAGAGTTATGGCCGTACGATTTACGAGCGAGAAAAGATGAGTTATCTCGCGAGTGCGGCCGTACTCGATTGCTTTATGTGATCCGATAAGATATTTTGGACGCTGTTGGCTCTTCTTGTGGAAAGCATGTTTAACAATCGAATCGCTTGGAGAAGTTGGACATTTGCTTATTGGATGAAAGCAGATCTGTAATCAGTTTGTACTTCTTATTTTTTTGTAGAGTGCACATGTCAATTTAAGATAGGGTTATTGTGGTATGACTGAATAATGATCAATAAAAGTGGTTTATGAGAATTCTTACTTCAGTAACGGTAATAAATGATACCATTTATTGCTTTCATTCTAAGATAAACTATGAAAAACTGTTTTTAACATGATGTTTATGAAGGAGAAGATGAGAAAAGAGCTATAGCAACTAGAAAGAAGAGGTCTGACAAAGTGACGGGACTAATTCCTTGCAAAACCTCTTGTAAATACTTACTCGAGTTTTCTCATTAACATACACAATGAGTCTGCCATTAATAACGCGCGTATCGACGAATCGACAACGATTTTATCGAGTCGATACTGGATAAGGCAGCCGTCAAGAGGGCAATTTGTAAGGGCCCATAAATTAGTTTATTAAAATAAATCAAGCGCTTTATTGTTCTCGCCTTGTCGATAGACTATTGTTGTTTTGGGCGTGTTGTGGCTCGGTTTCAATGCTTACGTTGAGCTAATATTACAAATTCAATTTTGGTTTACTTTTTGAAAATATTGGGTTGTTTTTATTGGAATTCGTTGAGTGCTACCTTGTGTGTTACACACGCGTTGTGTAAGAGGCTTAATCAGATACAACGACGTCCTTGACAGACCATACACACATAAGGACTTCAATTGGGAATCCGAATTGACGATTATATAATTTAATTCTCATGATTTTATTCAAATTCAAAAATATCTTTATTCAGTACGTAACATAGTTATACTTTGAATCGTCATTTTTACATTACGAACGTCTCATCCACCTAAAACTACTGCAGCTTCTCACAACCTGATAGCCGGGGAAAAGAAGCTGCAAGAAAAACTTCGACACAGGGCCCTAGACGTTCTTAAAAAAAACATATAATATTATTATAGAATTTTGGCCGCCTGATACCAAATAATCCCCATATCTTCTAAATAATCACTAACATTACAATCATATTTTTTTACAAAGTTTCTGTTTAATTACTGTCTTAAAACGGTTCAAAGGTATATTCTGAGATTCTAGTATTTATCATTCTCTATTTAATCTACCGTTCTCTTAGAACATAACACTTAATTTTTATGAGTGATATTTTAATTTGTTTATTAACGTTTAACGGGCAACTTTTGGATTGAAGATAGTTTGATATTTGCGAATGTTCTAAATTTTCCGCACAATTTCATATAAATTATTTTTGGACAATTTTAGATTTTATTATGTCATCTGTCATCTCTCACCGCGTATTTAGCACAACATTCTATTCTTAACTTACACGAGTATTATAGCATGTTAACAAAGCATTACTCTTTATACGATGTTTTGGCCAGTCGAGTGTGGAGCATAAAGCTCCTATCTTCAAAGAAGACTGATGATGTCTTGGTGTAACGGTTGGTATACCTTGACCGTGCGTACTCGATGCAGAAACTTTTTGGTCTGCTTTCAGCCTAAGTAAACAATAGAGGTTTCGGGTTCGATACCAGGTGGGGGCAGTTTTCGGAAACGAACTTTTTTCGTACCTAGGTAGCAATTTATACCCAATAATGCATTTAGCTCCATTCTCTCTGATCGATAAGGAGAAGTTTGTGCGCAGAAGTGGGATGTATGTAAGCCGTTATATTATATTACCGAGACTAGCCCGTCATGGCAGACCAGAACAAAATAAACCATGAAATCTTGAGAAAGCAGTGGTGCGCAGAGTGGATTTGTAACACCCTATTATATTTACTAAGTTTTTAGTCACACTAATAAGAGTAAATACTATTTTCAAGTGTCGTCGTTGCCCTTTTGGAAGAACGCTTGACTCTCTCTGTGAGGTCACAGGGTTCGAGTCCATTGATTTACGAATTTCTTTTCGAAATCATATTAGGATTATAAATGATTATCACGTGCTTAGCGGTGAAGGAAAACATCGTGAGGAAACCTACATTTCCGAGAAATGGTTTGTTGCTGGTTTTCCCTTCGCTGGTTGTAAGTTTAGAAAGTCAGTCGCTTCGGTATAAATCGGATCTTTCAAATCGTGTTAGGTAAGCGGACCCTGTGATAAGGGGATAACGCTATGAAAATGATGACTATTTTGATAAACCATAGGCGAGACGTAACACTACTATATTTATATAGGACTGGTAAGCCAAATAAGTAGGTAGATACTTCCGAATAAATGTATACGGCTACACACTTACCTACTTAAAGAAATTGAGTCGTGGCGAGTATTTGGTGACAATTATTTTACTTTTATTTGACTACCGTTTATAGTACATAAACCCCCCTAACACCGTGGTTGATGAGGTTGGTAATTACAACCCACACGATAGAAGAAGAGTATATAAATATACATTATATAAGAAAAGGACGCATATTTTATTTAGTAGTGCTCTCCGAGAGAGGTGATAATATTCAAATCCTGAATTGATTGGGCTCTTACGCTGTTCAAAGTAACATCTATACACCAATGAAGCCATCACGGACAAAACTTGACTTTACTGTGCAATCGTTGCGGTACGTTTTTAAAAGCATAATTGAAAAATGAATCCAGGTCGGAGCGAAGGTGGGCTTGATGGATGAGCGGCCAAATTATCTCTCCCTCCCCCCTCTGTTCACTCCCACTCGTTCCCTATCTCCACTGAAACAGTCATAGGCCTCGGATATAAAGAAAGAGACAGCGTGAGCGGTAGCGGATTGCTAATTACGCGTGTAACGTATTGCGCATGTACATACTGTATACACGCAAGTACATACTATATATATTATATTAAATGCACATTTTTTTTGACGTGGACTATTGTAGATTTGCCGCAGATGACATTAACTACTTGGCCGAAGAGTCTAAAGCACAAGTTTCCTGCGTGTTTGTAAATGTTCTGTGCTTAGGTATTAACGTTAATATTATAATCATAATTTTCAATTAATACATTGAAAAAGCGATGTATGTTTGTTTAATGTTGTATGTTTTTATCTGTTTTGTTGTTTTTCTTCAAACGAGCATAACTTCCATTCTCAATTTCACCTGATGTTATTTTAAGTATAATAACAAACTTATCTGTCCACGGTTTGCGCTTATTAAAGTACCTTTTGACACTTTATTTGATACGTCAAAATAATTGTTAAAAGTTATTGGATGGATGGACAGGTGAACATGCATAAATTATTTGAACAGAGAACGGAGGAAGCCAGAGTGTTAGGATCGTAGTAAGTGGAAAAGGTGGTATCTGCAGATAAATAGATAAATGAAATATCGTAAGTGTTTCACACTAAATTACCCTGATAGATTCGCATTCGCTTCCGCTTCCGCTCTCGCGCCCGCCATGGGGCCTTAGCCAAATTATTTACGGGCGGCGATGACAGAGCTTCCGACTCAAAAATCTACGATTTAGTCGCCACCAGATTGAGTCAAGATCTACTAGATAAATATCACCGGGAAATGCGTCTCAGCTATCGCGTTGATATTAATTCGTGCGATGAAAGGGATTATTTATCAAATTGTGGATTTAAAAATGAGATATCGGAATGGCGGTCGAAGTTGCGCCTCGTGTTACGTTTCCGGAGTTGTCATAACATAATTTGTATTGCCAGTTTTAAATGCGTATTAAGATATTTATTTTGATATCTTTCGTAGCTTACATATCTATCTATACATTTAAATATCGCTCAGTAATGTGTAGGTAAGTATTATACAAGAGCAGAGAGGGTCATTTTCGCATCAATTTTGGGATGCTTTCAATTCCTGAACTAAACTGGTCAGAATGGATTGTTGATAATTAACAATAAGTAATTGAATATAAAATTAACAATAAACTTCCAACTTGTCGAGTGAATAAGCATGACAAATATTAGTAAACTTTCCCGAAAACTAAAGAAAAATCGATAATCTTTGATGGTTCTGCCGAATTCTCGTGTATGAGGTGCTATGTACATACATACGTTTATAGTGTGTTTCCGGCACTCGCGAGCAATCGCCGGATACTGTTATCTTGTTGATACATATCTACGAGATATCTCGTTTCCGCACAGTATCTGCAAAGTATGTGTTTCCCACGATGTCGGCTTGACGTTAACGGGAATTTTCATTGCCAATTCCTTTTTTGAATATTGAATTATAAACTTGTGGTCTGGGTGTAAACATATTGTTTTTCATCGCGAAAAAAGAAGAAAATGTAACCATTTTTTTAAAGTTATTACAGCTTAACCCAACATAATGCCTGTAGCCCAGAATAGGTAAACAGAAGTGTATTGTATAATGTCGTGTATCAACTCCTTTTGCCATTAAACGGGCACAAATCCTGAAAATCTATGATCCAAACTCCAAAGTTGGTTGGTTGGTGGTTTAGAGCTCGAGCCGGGATTCGAACCCGTGAGACTACGGTGTAAGTCACGCATACTCCGAACAGACCTATCACTGATAAATACTATAGTAATCATTGTTATATAGTTATCATTATATTTTATAATAAGTATACAAGTTCTTTTATTATGTAAGTATTTATTTCAATCCTTTTTTTATAAAATCAGTTACGATATAAGTAATGAATTTATCTTACAGCGTATCATTCTGAAAGGCTTAATATAAAAAAAAACTCATCAAAATAAAAAATGATTTTTAAAAACCAAACTTAAACTTTATTAAAAACTAAACTTATATAGGTATCTTTTTTATTTTCGATAGTTGGAATAATGACTTTAATACATTGTATCAAGGGCGAACGCCTAATAAAAATGATAGGGAGGCGGTACGGATCCGCCCTGTGCATCCCGCCCGCCCTGACGCCTGGGCGGGCCTGCGAATCATTATAGTAGATAGATTGACCGTAATAGCAAAGTTTGTTTGATAGCTCGGTAATAGATATTGAAAGCTTTCCGTAGTTATTTAGTGTTGCTATCCTTTTTGTATATATCTTGTATAATCTTGTATACTTACATAAAATGTAGACTTAATCCAAAGATTTTGTTTATATATTTGGGATGTGATTGTCTCAATAAAACATAGAATAGAATCACATCAAAGGTGTTTATAAATATGACCCAATCTGCGTTTTAAATGTAACTTATCACGGATAAAAATAAGATTTTTAGGTATTAAAACGTCATCGAAAATAATAAATACGTACCTATATAAACTCACGCCTATTTCTCTTCGGGTTAAGCAGATATGTAAAGCGGAATTAGACTTCGATCCTATATACATAGTTCTCTTGCGTCCTCCTAAATTAATTATCTATCAAATAATAAAATTATATTTAAGTATTTCAAACAAGCATTCGGTATACTATGTAGAATAGTTGTAGGTAAAGAAAATCAAAAAACAAGCATCGGCAAGCGCAATATCGTCGGCTACAATGTCTACATTTCGGTTTAAGTGTAACTCTATAGATATACCCATGTCAATAGCAGTAAAATGCAGTTACATTCTTCTATTTGTTTGTTTGTTGTTTGTTGGGTTCTATAGTCTCTGCTTACCCCGGTGGGAAATAGGCGTGAGTTTATGTATGTATGTATGTATGTATTTGTTTCCTATGTCTAGCTGTCAGTAATAACTATGATTGTCAAGTAATATATCTGTTGTTGTCATCATTACAACACAACATGTCAATTTACAACTTTACCATTACCCGGAGTTTAAGTTGGTTTCCCTTTCTTCTGAGTACGTGATTCGGTGGAAGACGGTCGGGAGTCTTGAGTTTCTCACAACAACGAGAATTAAAAAAAAATATGGTGGCAAACGGAACTCTATCTAACCTGTAAAATGTTACCATGATCATTTATTATTTTACTAAAAAAAAGTTTTATTTTTGTAAGGCGATACTTAACAAGCAAAGTCCCATTTAAAGCTAATATAAATAATGTAAAAAAGCTTATTAACAATCAATGTGAGACGCAACTATTTCTCTCTCCCTCCTTTTCTAGGATCAAGAGAAGCATGTACGGTCACGAGCATTAATATGTATACACTTTAGTACCATGTCACATTAACTTTTTTAACAAATTAAACCGTAAGTGTCATTAAATGTCAAATATGATAGTGCGACAGGGTTCTAAAGTGGGTACATGATATTGGTCATGACTGTACCCAATAGCAGGACTTATGTAAGTAAGTAGTCTGTTTATGTGTAGGTACGTCTTTACAACCGTTAAAAAAATATCTTAATATTGTGTCAATTTGTCAAAATAATCCTAAAGTATAAAATTAATACAATTATCCAATATTTTTCCGAAATAAATAGGCAGTATATGAATCAACTAGAGTGCAAAGAGTTAGACAACCGGGCGCGGCCGGTCGCCGGAAGTAGATATTATGCCTCGATAAGCTTAATCCTTATACAGCCAAACACAAACACTTACACAACAAATCAAAATTGAACTAGAGATAACAATAATTGACACTAATTTCAACAATGTACTTACTATTTTAGATGAAAGCCAACAGGTTAGGTAAGTACCTGTAGCTATAATTATTATAAAAAATATTTTCTCACAATACATAATTAAAGTACAGAAAAAGATGTTCTTAAGACTAAACAATTGAATAAGAAGACCAATAAAAATATTATTTTGTGAGACTGATACCTAAACTAGATATAAAAATATCTGTATTGAACTTATTATTTACTACTTATTATTATTAAGAAATAAGTCTTTTTACTTTATCAATCAGTCTTTGTAATTACTTTCAGCTATGTACTCGACTTATTACTATTCCAATTCCATCTTCATACATACATACGTAAACTCACGCCTATTTCCCACCGGGGTAAGCAGAGACAATAGAATTCCATTTGCTTCTTCGTACAATTTTGCTATAAATTCTTTTCGAGTTTCTTTTTAACCGACTTTAAAAAAAGAATTTCCAAACTTAACAGGTGTATTGTGCATGCATTTCTCAAAAACTACAAATCGAATTGCTATAATTATTTTTTATAGAATTAAGTATAATCCAACTTATTAAACCTGTTCAAATCATATTTTAATTTTATCATTTTGAACAATATCATTCTTCTCTTCTTATCGTTTGGGTTGTGAGGTGGAATACCAACCTCAACAACCCTGGTGTCAGGGTTATTATTGAGTCGCGAAAAGCCCCTGACATGCCTTGTCAGTAAGTAGTAACCGGGACCAACGGCTTGAAGTGCCTTCCGAAGCACGGTTCATCTTACTTCCGGACAATCAGGTGATCAGCCTGTAATGTCCTAACCAAGCTAGGGATCACAGAGTGATTTTTGTGATATGTTCCCACCGGGATTCGAACACGGGGCTTCTGGTTCGTGAGTCCAACGCTCAACCAATGGACCACAGAGGCCATTCCAAATCATTTTCAAAATTGAATACTTACAGATTATATCTTTCGATACTAAGTGCATGTAAGTACATATTACTTTCAACGCTTTCAACACACGCCATATCCCGACGCTACTTTCGATACAGTATTGTATGGCTATCTGAAATCTGATACTACTAAGCTTATTGATCCTTATTAGATTATCTCAAATGCCAGAGTTCATTAAGTGATTGCCTTTCGAAACTGATCAGTCGATATGTTAAGTTGTGAATGTAAGGATGAAAGGTACATTGTTGCCTTATGTAAGTGATTGAAAGAGTTTAAGAAGTTATATGATTGTCTTGCGAAATCGAAAGAATAAGAATTACGACCTCTTACACTTACTACTATAACATAAATTCACGACTATATCTCAATTGGGGTAGCAGAGGTACATCCATCGCAAGATGAATACGCACACCTCACCGAGCTTTCTGTTAGATCAACGTGATAGGTGGTGAGCCGCAACGCCATCTGTAATGGTCGAGCTAACTGTGTTAGTGGAAACTGCTTAAGATAATAACTCATTCACTACTATAACCTAAACAAATTAAACTGCCTGATAGCTCTCTACCGAATAAGTGTATCATAGAGTTACTGCATTCAGACACTTTTCAGCCCTTAGCGTTTCATTTGTAACGGTTAGCATAAATTATACAACCGTATGCAGGTAGTTTTACTTCTTTTTGAAGTTCAGATTATGAAACTAATTTAGCTTATAACGAAGATAAACTCGATACCGACGTTCTTTCAAAGAACAATTTAACGTACCCTTTCATTTCTACTTCACATACCTAACAGGTATAGATTCAAAGTAATCCTAGATTACAAGTAGCATAGTAAACTTACCGATAAATCACTACCTACCTAAGTCAATTTTATCCCCCTCATAAATCTCAAGTGTTAAGCATTTACTAATAATAATACTTGCTACATACTTACATAAAGTAGCAAGTCAAACAATCTTTCACCCTCTTCCACCTTTCTCTCACCTACTGCTCACCCTTCGTCTATTTATGCTAATGTGGTATTGTGGTCGTTTCATTCGTTCTATGCGCAAGAGCATTGCATTGTCATCCTCTGCCCTTTGACTCTATTGTCTGTTTTTTGTCACTGCACTACGGATTATTTTATTTCCGTTATATGTTATAAGGCTTTGTTGTCTCATGGTCGTATTAACTTTTTTTTCTAGTCCTGGATCTTGTTTGCTGTTGACTGCAGTTCGATGCTTTTGTTAAGTTTGCAGCGAATAATAATTTGGTGTTGTGCACGTATTGTGACTCAAGTACTATTTCAAATATTTTGCCTACTGATTATATTTGTTGGATTTTCTAAGTTAATATATAAGTGTATGGAATTTTAAACATTTCATATCAGCCTTTAATCATCTGAATTATTATGATTAAACACTTTCGTTGTTCTATAATCGATGTATTGGGCTTGACTTCCTTCTGTATTCCATTATCTAACTACCTAATCATTGGATTCTATTTTAAACGATCCTGTATCTCCACTCTATTACCGTCCACCATTCAATATTTGACGGTTCGAATCCCGCCTAGTCACGCCCAGGACGCCACAGTATTGTAATTCAAATTGTCATTCAAATGTCCGATGGAACTTGTCTCGGCATACACAGTGGCAATGGAAGTCTCGACACCTTCGTCTCAAACGCCAGAGACAACCGAGACTTGTACCCAATTACCACAGAATACAAAAACTTATATATTCTTGTGACGCTTACTGCCACCTGTGACCTAAAGAAAGAATGTGTGGTAATTAGTTATAGGAAATAACTGTATTTTCCGTTAAGGAAACAACATTTGAAGGTATCTTATACTAGACTATTATTATGAACAATGTCTGCATACTGCTATAAGAATACTGTGTTGAGAATAACATCATTCGTATGTTGTGTAACTCCTATAAAATTATTGCTTGATTTATAGCGAGGCATTATAAAGGGTGATAAAAGTTATGTTTCTAGTATTCGTCCGCAAATAACGCGACGTTCAATAAGTCTGAAAATGGAATTGAATGCGAAAGGAAACGTTTATTACCTTCGCAGTTTCCCCTTTATCGCGCATTACTATTATGAAAAGACATAAATTATTTTCCATCATGTTCCTACAATGTAGGACGGCGATTACCAACATTGTATGCGCAAAAGGAATGATAAAGAAAATTAAAGGTTTCCAATGATATTTTACGATTCCCGTAAGCGACAAAACGATAGTCGTAAAAATAAGTATAGGCGAGACGTGAGCATATAAAGTGTAACAATGCGAAACTCTGAACAGGCTTCAGGTATAGGTGAAAGACGGAGCTTCGGAAGAATACTATAATAAACACGACGTTTGATTTGGAAAGCGTTATACAATAATCTCGGATATATAATTACGGCGAGGCAACTTTGTAAGCAGGCCAGCCGACTCGTTTTGACGGTCAATTTTCTCCGCACCCATAAAAAGCACCAACATGACTACGTTAATAATAAATTACATACATCTCACGCAGAGGATACTATCATTTGGAAACAAATGCCAATAATTACTTTCCAGATATAATGTTGCAAGTGGACGAATACTCGGAGAGACCCAGAACAATACTTATCATCGATCATCGCAGAGACTTATTGGCGAATATATCTGAGAAGCCTCGTAGTATTCCCTCATTGCCCGTGTATGGAGATAGTTGTATTATACCTATATTACTTCTCTTAGACATTTAAACTTAAGTTTTACTGCGCACTGCTTATATCGATTGTTAGCGTGAGGTCGTCGGCCTTTCAATACACATTTCACATAATATGTATACGACAATAGGTACACCAGGACAGAGAATACATTTACTACCTATCTAAGTGGGTAACAATTTCAAAAAATCATACCTATAGGTTGACTTACTTTAAGCTTTCATATCCACCAAGTCGTCACACATCGGCTAGGTTTTGTTAGAATTTTACGGTTTACGGTTGTCGATAGGTGCCACCATCGTTCGAGGATTCCATTGTTGCATTCATGGCAATGATCTGCCGTAGTTGCGTCGCCTTTCATTCGCATCCGACATTTCCATTGTTGCAATTTTATTGCCGGTGTTACCGTCCCCGCGGTGATCGTAAACTACGCAACGGCTTTCGATACTATCCACCGCGATCCGCCGACGTACAAATGGGATCTGCGACCGCAGGACGTGTATTATCGCGCCCGAAGCCACCGCAGCCGCGATTTTCATTCGTTTCTAATAAATTGATACGAGGCGAGGTGCGACGGGCCCGAGCCACGCGATTGGTCGAGGCGTTCCCCAGGGTTCAATCCTCGGGCCTCAGTTGTAAATCAACTTTACAGCCTTTAATTACAGATATTCGCCGTCTCATGTGAGCGTACGGGATATCAGAGGGTCGTGCCCGCGAAAATATCGCATAATAATGGGTACTGACCTGTAATGGCTCGCCTGTAGGTACTATCGGCCGCCTTTGTCTTGATTGTTGGAGCGAGAGAATATTCTTTCTGAATGATTGCCAATTACATCGAATGGCCCCCTGAATTCCACTGGGCGATACAATACTTAAATAATATGCTTCTCAGATTTGATTTGCGTCCGTTTAAATGATTTATGTGTTATTAAAAGTTAATGGTTTCACAATATTTTGACTCGGAACAGATCTTTTAGTGTCATTATTGACTTTTTATTTTCTATAACATTAAAAGATCGGTGGTTAGTGATTTAGCAATGATGGTTTATGGTATGTATTATCATGCGGATTCAGTGATATTTATACTCACTGGAGTGAAAAAATAGTTTGGGAAATAATTCTAATAAGAAAGCGGCATGTGCGCATGTGGTACAATGTTGCACCGGATAGGGCGGCCGCCGTTTTAATGTCTCTCGGTCGGAATTACGCTGGATTGTTCTCGGGTTTACTGCCTGTCATGATTGATCGTCGGATCCTCGGATCCTCGGCCTTATGTCATTTTCGCGCCGTATCTCTCGGAATTTGTACAAGCAATAAATACATATTGAGTTATGGTAACTTCGGTCGTTCATGAGCTCTCGCTTCAGCTTCAGTATTAAATATGTTTCCGAGTGACTTACAACATGTTCCAAGTTTTAATTTAAGTACCACGTATTTTCACATAGATATATTTTGCTTCTTCGAATATTTTGATAAAAATTTGAATTTCATCTAAACATCAAAAATATTGAATTAAAATTGATGTAAACAAATGTTAACTATTCTAAATTAGATTTTTGCCAGTTCACTACTATAAATTCTCCGCGCGTTTACTCTGACAGCTGTCGCAATGAACTCACTGTCATTCATAGACTTCTTAAAAATAAAAGTAGGTAACATCTACTGTTATATTTTATGAAGCACTTATATTGGCTTTAATAAGAGAAAATGTATTGATATTTTATTTTAAACGTTTGTTGTCATGTTCATCAAAGTATTAAATACTTACGTAATTAGGTATGTGCTTATTTTATTTTGCGTACCTACCTACGTATTAATGTTTAAAAAATCTGTTTCTACACCTTCGTGTTTATATTTAGAAATTTTAACATAATGCATTTGCTCTGGGAATCTTAGTTTCTAGAAATTTTCGCTGTTATAAATCATATTCGCATTAGATGTGCGTTGTATTTGTCGCGTTAACTTTAATTTATATCCGAAATCGTAAACATTTTATGGCTACATCGGTAGATTCGCTTCTGTTTCGTATTTCACACATACTGTAAGTACATATTTCTGATTTAAATAGGTCCCTACTTTATTTTATCTAGTGTGAATTATGATTGTTTGGCGACTATTAATTTTGTTCCGCACTGTTTCTTACACAGTCGTTTTACAGTTCGATATTTATTGGAAGTCATGCCAAAGTGTGTTCGTTATAAAATCGAAACGCATAAACTTCTCGCTCGCCTGTCGTAATTACACAAATAAGTCGGTATGATACGGCGTAGGCGAGCAATTGAGATTGATCGTGTCGTGAATCGAGAGGGGCGGCGCAATCAAAAGCGTATCAGACCAATGGGCGAGCGGCGGCGACTCACGGCGGCCTCTCATTGGCCGGCTGCGGGGTTGAGGGGCATAAAGGGCCTTGATACAGCTCTCGATAAGCGGTAGGCGTCGAATGTCGATCCGATCGATTATCGCCCGTGTCGCCGGCCACCGCGACAGAAGGCGGCCACTTTCCGCACTCCGCACTTCACGTGTAAAAAACACTCGACATTTCAATGGCCGTTTTTAATAACTACTTATTATACATAAGTTGTCATCTTTATCATAATAACAGCGCGAACTCACCTCACCTCGCTGCAATAAAAATGCATTTTTAATTTAATCACACAAATGGTTCATAAAATTGGCAACCTTGGTTTAATCTCGTCGTAAAATCAGCTTGCAAATCAAAGTTGCAAACTGCAACACTTAAAGGAGATTAGCCGGCTAATCGTGCGTTATTTACAATCCTTTATCAGCGGCCGGGGGCGTTCGAGTTGCGATTTACGATAGCCGCGAGTTGTTGTACAAAAGAATTAGCTCTTCTAAGCGACATCGAGTGCCAATAAATATCGAGTGAGGTGCGAATAATCGACAAGCAACACTGTAGCACCATACTATTCGTATACAAAGATCCATAAAGCACCACCATAAAGTGAAAATCATAATACGAATTTAGCATAAGGTTTCGTAGGAAAAGCAATAATTTGTCACAATTGGGCACGATTAGATTGGCTCTGCCGGCGATTTGACATAGGTCGTAAATTACGGGTTGTGCGATGGCGTGGAGTGAGTCGTCAGTTGCGTGCGCGTGCGTCGCGCCGCACGGCGTCGCAACTCGGCCGGGTTATGGAAACAGCGCGCGCGCGGCGCTCGGCGCAGCCGCATCGAATCGCGCGTTTTCCGCCGCAGGGCGGGGAGGCGGTTTGTGGAAATCGTTATTGGGGTGATTGCTTTCATAAACAATAGCTTTTGTCGGGTTCTCGTAACCGTGGTGTTATTTAGCCGGATAACGGGCCTTTTAGCGCTAGGTTCGTGTGATAACAAGTTCCACGTTTATACAATTTAGCTTGGAAGCCGCTACAAGGAATGTTGCGTGCCTTATCATGTGTGTTTTCAATCCGCATGTTGTATTGTTGTCTTCCATTCCCATGTTACCTTAATGTCATTATTATTGCATATCTATGGTTCTCGTTCTTTTACAGCCTGCTATAAAATATGACAATATAAACATTTTATAAGTAATTTGTTTCGACTTATGTAAACACTATCCGTTTACATTTTAAAATCCATTCCAACACAAAAAGCTTATCTATAATATGTTGTTCGGTTACGCTGAATTATGATTTTACGATGGTAGATGCTGGCCGTTCCTTATAAGTACGTACACTTGACGATTAAATATCTAAGTATGTAAGTAAATAGTTAAGCAGTAACGGCGATTCGCAACACTTGCATTAAATATAGTGCTTGAGGTGAGCATGTTCCGGGAAGCATTAATTCAGCTGGGCGTGGAATTGGCTGCGATCGCTGGACTCACGTCGTCCGCACATCAAAGGTGCTGTTATCAACCCTCCGGCCACTCTAACTCGACCTGTACTACAGGAATAGTAATGGACCAAACATCGAGCCCTGTGGTACTACTCACACTTTAGCTTGTAATTCTAAATATGTTTTGTAACCTCGCAAACTTGTACTTACTGGGAATCTAGCGTTTAGCCCTCCTTGAATGATCTGTCCTTTATCTTCTGTATTTTGAAATTATCACTAATTATAATCCACCTTACAACACATGCGATATAAGAAGAAGAATACCTACTAATTAAAATAATAATGATTCATTCATTCATTTGGTCTATTCATTACGTAATCTGAAAATCGACAAAAATATATTTCCAAAATCCATGACTTACTTTTGGTACATTGCTATCTAATCTGTCTATATATATTTTTTAAATAAGTTTTTTTTAACAAAGAGAATACCAAAAAGCTATAGCGAAAGCTACAGCAACAAATGTAATTAATGAAGAAAAATGAGGCTGTAAGAAATGTGGAAGGGGTGTTGTGCATCGTAAAGTTACCGTTTGATGCACAAAGCAACAAAGTAGACGACGTTTGCATGAAGGTTGTCAACGTTGTGAGACGGGAGTGGGTGGCACGAGCTTTCATCGACTGATGAGTTCCGGTGGTAATGATCCTTAATGTAGTATGTACCTATCCCTATTTAAGGTAAATCTCAGACACGAAGAAATCATCTTTATGTACCTATGATGTATGTTGCTATGAAGTTAGTCGGCTTTCAAGAAAATGAAATTTCATTACGCTCACAAAAACACAATCACAAACAGTTGGGAAACAGCGATCGAGAGGAATTACCTCCTCGTAATGATCACTCATGAATAAATAAACACACAGTATAGCAAATGGGGCCGGTTTATTTGCTCCAATTCTGGCTCATCACGTTCTGCCGTTTCCCTTTAAACATAAACGTGGCAATTAATCTCTGAACGGGTGACGTCACCCCCACCCCGCGAGCCTCACCTCACCCCCGGGCCAGATAACCAGGGGAGCAGAATGATTAACTGGCAGACAGGAAGACGGATTGACAAATAGTCGTTTAGGTATTCGCTAATGCCTCGCTCTCATCAATAAACGATCGAGAACGGGCGAGGGAGGCGACGACAGGCTTAACTCGATAGATACTCAGCGTTGGAAGTTCGCTCGAGAATAAATTGTTTGCAACAATTAAGCGAGAGTTGATTGATGTCGTTCACTGTTCGCTTCGCTTGCAGAGGTATTATTGGGAAGCCAACTTGTGAAGACTTCACAGGACGATAACATACTGCTTTACTCCGCACGATTATATTTTTGATCAACATACGGAAATTTATTACGTACTAACAAGATTGAATTATTGCTTATTTATCATTCGTGGGAAGTAGGCACCATCTGGCGGGCCAACAATTTGCCAATTGCTCTAACAAATTTTGCGTTACGAAATGGGCTTCCTTCGGCGCGTCATCGTAGCCGAATTGTAAATCTCGCGAACAATCTGCTAAGAGCAAACGGGTCGTCTTCCACGCGGGCGAGTGTGCTAAATCCGTCCGTCGTAAACGCGCGATCTGACTCGCTCGCGCACTCGTAAATCATCTATCGTGCGATGCGATGCGATTCCTCACACTGCGCACTTTACTGCCCTTACGAAGTACGCTGTAAAGGGTTTACAACCGCAAATAGAGTCGGTTTACGCAATATCTACAACGTGATTAACACGTTTCCTTATGATTTACGTGACGCGTTTCCGTTTTATTTAAATATTTCCCTTCAATATATTATTATGTTTATTTTCATGTAGGTAATAATGCCTTTACTTGAAATATATTTCTAGGAATTTGAATGTCTGTTTGCTGCCATGTAACAGTTGGTTTAAGCGGACGGTATACAGGGTGTTAGTGACATCGTAACGAATACTCAGGGGGATGATTCAGGCCATGATTCTGAGTTAATATCAAGTGGAATTTTCCGTCGCAAAATTCATGATTTTTTCTTAGTTTTTTTAAATTATTTTCAATTCTATACTTTTGCGATGAAAAATTCCACTTGATATTAACTCAGAATAATCAGCTGAATCATCGCCCTCAGTATTCGTTACGATGTCACTTACACTCCGCACAAGTACATACTGTAGCCATACAAGTAGGTATGGGTGTTAGTGACATCGTAACGAATACTGAGGGGGATGATTCAGACCATGATTCTGAGTTGATATCAAGTGGAATTTTCAGTCGGAAAATTCATGAAAATTTTTGTTTTCTTTTAAATTATTTTTTGTTCCATACTTTTGCGACGAAAAATTCCACTTGATATCATCTTAGAATCATGGTCTCAATCGTCCCTCAAAGTTTTCGTTACGATATTACTAACACCCTGTATAGGTATATATTCCTACAAATCATAGGTAACCAAGTCCAACCAACAAATAATTTAAAGATTTCTCTACAGCGAAAGCATTCAAACAGCATAAAATACCAAACAAAACCGAAACAGCCTTTACCGCCACGATAGTCCTAACTACCGATTCAGTCTTGTGCTTACATTCTTACAAAACAATCATAAGTTTAGCAATATTAAGTTTAACAATCTCATTGTTCCAGGCACTCCGATAAACCGGCTGCCGATAATGGCCAAGTCAGTGTTGGACCTGTATGAGCTGTACAATCTGGTGATAGCCCGGGGCGGGTTGGTCGAGGTCATCAACAAGAAGCTATGGCAAGAGATCATCAAGGGATTGAGACTACCGTCATCTATCACATCTGCCGCGTTCACACTGCGCACTCAGTGAGTATCAAGATATATGTTTTTTATAGTTTGAAATAACAAACGGTGTTTTTAACCCACAAGCATCTTGAGGATATTCAAGCTGAAAATCTTTTATTTCAATTGAAGAAGAGTACTTACAAATAATAGCAATTAACAGCTGTAGTTAGTATGCCGACATAAATAAGTAGATATTTGCAATAATATCTTGCTTACTTCACCACAGATGGAAGTAGTTAAAATTCCGTTATTGTTTTTAGTATCTACAGAAGATAGCACTATTTGTACGTACAGTTACAGAAATATCTAGAATGTTCACATGAATTCAGCATTGTAAATGCTTAATGATTAATAAGTTGTAGCAAAGTAATGTGTGTGGAAGTGTGTCGACCATAACATGAACAGATTCATTGAAATTGCTTTGTCATTTCTTGTAATCGAGAGCAAAGTTACAATAAGCAATGCATTTAACACCTCAAAATAGATGCTTAAAGTTATAGTTGTCGTAAATGCTTCCACGTCTTCCGACATCGTTTTATGCTATCGTAAGTCGATGAAATGTATTGGATTGTATTGTGTCCGTTTAAATCTCGAGCTGATCTGGTATTTTGGTAATAGAGAGTTCAATAGGCCATGTGTGGTCCCATAGAGGGTCAGGAGCCGCCGATCCATATTTTAAGCCTTCTCTTTGTATCGTCCATTTAAATTCTCACGAGGTGGAGACAAAGAGTCCATCACAATGCCCCGTACGTGAACGTCCGACGCGACAATATGACAACTTCATAATTAATAACCTCTAACTCATCTCAGCCGATATAATTTCTCATTTATCTTCGGAGAGTTCCTTCACCTCGTCTTTTGTCGGCCTGCATAAAGGTGGCGTACATTTCTAATTCAAACTGTGCACCGTTACGCACGACGCGTGGATTTTGAACGCAACATCTGCATTATGATTACAATCTGCTTGTTTGTGACTTGCTACAGACAGTACTGGTACGCTGTTAGCTCCAGTCGGAACTTCACAGAATACAGATTTGTGACACCCATTTGGAAAGTGTATAGGTACTTACTTATTTCGGTAATATTGTGATGGCTTCCGATGCAACGATTCGGGCACGGTGAACGTTCATAAAATTAGACTGGTAATGACGAATGTCGTATATTTAGCTTTCACATTTGACAGTTTATGAAAAGGTAGCCGCGTTTTTATGTCGTCGGGCGTTCAAAGTTCCTTATTGTATTCCGTATTAAAAATGTGAGCGCTTAATATGAGTGATGGTAACGAACGGTTGACAATATATGCTCGAATAAAATTGACTCTTCATAAGAATAGGATTAAGGACGTAACAGGCGTTCTTTTATGTGGTTGAAAGATAGGCTTTTGATAATAATTGGGCTTGAAATATGATTTATAAGGTTGTCATGCTTCGAGTACATTGACTTACAGACATTATTATATCGCTTTGGATACTTAAAGAGATTGAATGGTGACATCCAATTATAGTAATCTTCTGATTTATTATTAAATTTATACTGTTCTTAAAACTATTATTATCTTTTTTATTTTGTTCCACTAAGTACCTTTACCGAAAAGCCGTTGCATTTAGTTATGTTCGGGTAGAATAAGTACTATTTGTCAACATCTATCAGAAAAATACTCTATCACAAAAATACTAAAGAGTTATTGGCCCTGATATTCTTACTTTAATACCTTCAGGTATTAGGATTCGGTGTTTAAACGAACACTCCAACACATTTATTCATTCTTTCTTCTGTGTAGCGTTCTATATACCCTCTATCTTTGCATTCATACATAAACTTACACCTGTAAACCTGTAATCCCTAATGGAGTGAGCAGAACCATAAGTAATTAAAAACAACTTGCAGCCACTGTAGATATGAAGGCCTAAGATGGATATGATGAACCTTATAGTGCCAAGGGTCAGCCTATCGCCCATAACAATTATTAATTTATCTTTCCAGGTACATGAAATACTTGTACGACTATGAATGCGAGAAGAAGAACCTGTCTACCCGCAGCGAGCTGGACGCAGCCATCGAAGGCAACAAGAGAGAGGGCCGCCGCGCCTCGGGCCAGTACGATGCTCAGGCCGCGCTTGCCATGGTAAATATACAGATAGACTAGTAAGGGCGTAGAACATAACATAACATAAGCTCACGACTAGGGGTAGGAAGAGGTACATCCATCGTAAGATGACCTGAGTATTACTCACACCCCACTGAGCTTTCTTTGGACCAACGCGATAGGTGATCAAACCAACTGTGTTAGTAAAAACTGCACAAAAGTTAAATGAATAACTCATTGCTGCAAGTCTGCTACCGGGGTTCAAACTGGCACTCCCCGTTTGAGAAGCAAGCCGGTGTACCACAGCACGAAAATTTCAACTAGGGCCGGATTTGATCCCATCACTGTTATCAAGCCGCGACGAGCATATTAATCATCATCTTTTCTTCTAGCTTCAATGCGGGATTGTGGTGTCTGGGTTCGTAGTAAAATTGTTACCACAGACTTACCGGCTGTTGATATGAGTCAATAGGCAGGACCGCTGGTCTTGTTTGACCTCTGGAGGAGTTCACAACTGAAGAATAGAAAACTTGATGTTTAGTAAAAAGTAGTCGGTATCGGATGTTTTTAAACTTGTTTTTTTTTTCTTCCAGCCTCCTCTAAACAGAGTGCCAGCATCATTAGCCCAACTATCCCAACACATGCAGCCGCTGTCGCTATCCCTGGGTGGGGGAGTAGCGGGGGTACCGCGTCTGCCGCCGTTACCGCCGCACGCGCCGCATCTGACGCAGCATGACCTCGAGTACAGGGTGCGGGAGTACATGAAGATGATTCAGACGCAACGCGAGCTCATGAGGAATGGTGAGTACGCTGTCTTTTAAGTTTGGAATAATTATCAGATTTGTAATTAGAACTTTCCCGGGTTCGAATCCCGGTGGGGACATATTACAAAAATTACTTTGTTTGATTAGGTCATTACAGGCTGATCACCTGATTGTCCGAAAGTAAGATGATCGATAGGCGCGTTAAGCCGTTAGTTCTGGTTACTACTTACTGATGTAAGTATGTAGTCGTTATTTGATCCATATCAGGGGCCTTTGGCGCTTCATTAATAACCCTGACACCAGGGTTGATGAGGTTGGTAATCCGCCACACAACCCATACGATAGAAGAAGATTAGAACTTTGGTATTTCAAAAAAGATCAAAATAGGGTTCAAACATCTTTCTGTTAATGACATATTCGACCCTCTATCATCAGACCCTTTTCTTTTGACATCTGAAGTTCGCGACCTCAGACAACTTCTGTCTAATACTGATACATCAACTTTTGTCGTGTCTCTAGGCTCGGAATCCCCTACATCCAACGGCTTAGTACCGATGATGTCGCCTTTCGCTTTTATCTGATCTATACCTACCATTACGCTCCTCATCACCTCAATGCCCTAGTCAACTTCTGTCTAGACTGATACATCAGCTTTCCTCGTGTCTCCAGGCTCAGAATCCCCTCCAGGCGCCAACGGCCCAGCGCCGATGATGTCGCCGCGTGACGCTGCCGCCCTCAGTGCTATCGACGTTTCTCGCCTGACTCTCTGGTCTCTCTACAACAACAACAACAACAGCCCGCAACCGGACCTCGAGCCGCAACGGTAAGTTGGACATAGTTCTTGAAGTTGCTTTGGGAACTTGAACTCATCATAAACATCCAGTTTAGAATCTGTTTTGAACAATTTTGCACGAATTAGAAAGATTACTCTTTGAAATATTTCATTTTGATTAGTTTTACAGTTTTCGGACAATTCTCGTGATATTATGGGACACTTATTTTTTTAGTATCGCTTATCGCCAGTCCCAGAAAATATTTATGATAACTAATAGTTTGTCTGCTGTTTGTCTACGCCCAAAAGTTTAAAAATACTCAAAAGTTCCCGTTCTTTCTCTCGCAGAGAGGCCCTGAATCTAAGTGAAAGTCCAAATTCAAGCGTGAGCGGCAAGCGCGAGGCGTGCCGCTCCCCGCCGCCGCCAGCCAAGCGGCGCACGCCGCGGCCGCAGTCGCCGCCGCGCCCCGAGCCGCCGCGCCCCGCCTCGCTGCCGGCGCACACGCAGCCGCAGCTCAACGGCGGGAACACCGCTAATGGCGTCAACGGCGCCGCTTTTAAGATTACTACTAGAGGTGAGTTGGTTATCTAACCCTATTTATTATAGGTAATCCTATGCAGACGAAGAGGCCTACCTATACCTATATGTTACCAAAACACATTTTTTGCAAAGAACATTTCATAACTAACATTTTATCAAAGAACACACCCTAATTTTCCAGTGAAAAGCTTTACAATGATATATCAGTACCAATAACTACGATACCAGAAAAGCGTCGTTTCAAAACATTCTCTGTTAACTGGGTAAACTTTTGTCACAGCCCCATGACTACTAGTCGCTGAATCAAATATATTTATCAATTTCCGTTTTCTAATACTTACGTTCTTTCCCAGGAGACGCGACAACCGGTGACCAGCAGTTGGTAGTGTCAATAGAACTCAATGGAGTGACATATGAAGGCGTCCTCTTCCCCTCACAGAGTGGCAATGGACAGAATGGACACAGGCAGATGGTCTCTTAAGCCTGCACATCCCTGCTTTGAGGATTCCTATTGTTTTATAGATATTTCAGTCTCGATGTATGGAGTTTTGTTATGACTTGATTTTTGTTACGAATTGTACTGGAATAGTTTGGTAGATACCGTATTCCTTGTGTTAAAGTTTCTTTAGCGATTGAATTTCTCTCGTTTTGACAAGCATGGTAGTAAAGGAATTATAGAGAAAGGGATCGTTTGTGCTTCTATGCTGTTCTGGGAGCAAATAAAAAACATAGAAAACATTCAGCTGCTTGTCTTCCCGGGCATGTCGTAAAAACCGACAGAGGGATTGTGTCCTCTAACATGATGGACTAATGTTACGGGCGATAGGCTGATCCCTTATCACCATAAGGTTCATCATATCCAGCTTACGACATCGTATCAACAGTGGCTGCAAGTTGTCTTTGATTACTTGTGGCTCTGCCCACCCCATTAGGGATTACGGGCGTGAGTTTATGTATGTATGTATGTGGATCGTTTGAGAAATTTTGATACTTGGCATTATTAGGTCTACTTGTACTAAGTAGTAGGTATATTAATAGACGTGCATTTGTGAGTAGTCGTATTAAAGTTGGAATGTATCCGGGACTGAAAGTCGCATCAAACCGCAAAGTATTTTCAACAATTTATTCGAGCTACAGAAGTACAAAAATCTTTCATCATAAATTCATCACACAATATTTCTAGTTATTTCGCGTTTTTTAAGTTTTTATTATCATTTAATTTATAATCTAACACATGACGTCACTGCCTTGGTTGAACGCGGAATTATTTGCGGAAAATAATTTCCTTGCGTGTTCTCTAACGGATGTTTTTGTATGATAATTTTAATTATTATTTTTTATAGTGTCATGGTTGATATGACAGTTGTAAATATAGATTTTTTTACGTTATTTATAATTTGGATATGTCCGTTGTGTGATATTGGACCGAATGTTTGCCGCTGAGTTTTATAAAGTTGTATATTTGTGTAAATATGTCGTGTACAAGTATGTAGCAATGAGTTTTATATGCCGTTATGAATGTTTGTGATTTATCTAGGGTTCCGTAGGTGTAAATTTTAAATAACGAGACAGTATTGGTTTTAGTTTGTAGGTATTTATAATAATGACTTTTGAATCATTGCTTTCTCTGTTCAAATCATTACACGAGAGACCGTCTTATTAAAAATGTAACTTTAAGTAAGTACATTTTAAAATGTGAATTACTTAAATACTTACTTATAATACTTCTCCTGTGGCTACTTATAAATGCTATCAGTAGATAATGACAATTTACCAGTCATATTGTATAATGATGCTTGACTTTACCCAGTAGAAGTGTAGGTATGGTTTCACAGATAACATCTTTGAAATAAAAAATATGCATGTAGAACAAGAAAATGTTGGAAATTAAATGAAAAGAAAAAAAACATGATGGCTGACTCAAAGATGGCGATCTATATTTAAATACAAGAAAATGTTTTTTAAGCATTTATATAATATATTCGTATATAATTATAGGTGATAGGTAGGTCATCTGGTAATAATACTTATAGTTCATCCTATTGAAGGCTAGTCTTGTGACGACTTGTTAGTCTGCCTACTTTAATGGGACGTGAGATTATGTATGTGTATGTATGTAAATGTCCTACCAGGAGTGAAAATTAATTCAATATTATTATTTTCCAACATTTTCGTGTAAATTTGTATAAAGCGGTACATCGTGTTTTCAAAAACAGGGGAAAACATGTTTTTCATAAAGTTTGCATAGACGTAGAAACTTAGTGGCTCGATAATCTATTCAAAAGTTATTCAAACGTTGATCTGTTAAACGGTTAGTGAATTCTCGAATAGTTAAGCTATAATTGGTCACTTTATAATATATACTATCAAAATTATAAAAAAAATGAATTATCCAAAGTTAGGCAGCCTACTTAATATTGTAGTAGTACTGTGCACTATCAATGTATGCCATTTTTTAGTTGTATTAATATATTAGATTATATGATCTTAAGTTTTGTTATCACTTCTAAGAATATCATAAAATATCAAAATTTTAAAATTGTTACAATATACGGCCGTGCAATTTAATTAGTATAAAAAATCGATTCGTTGTTCCATTGCCAGGTTATAATCTTGAATTTATTATAAAATAAAAATAGTACATGCACTGTAACATAAAAAAAAAACTTCCTGGATACAGGAGCAAAAGGTCTCACATTTTTATTTCAGCTAAGTGCAATAAGCCATATTTGAAAAATAAAGTAACAATGCAAAAAAAAACTTTTCATGTAAGTTTTTAATACTTGTAGTTGTTGTAAAATATTTTTAATATGCTTTGTAAATGACTGATTTTAATTTTATGTATTAGATAATTTATAATTTAATTTTAAAGATTATAACTTGTAAAATTCAAATTAAGGTTTTAGAGCTACATGATATGGAGTAATGTAGAAGTAGGATTTTAGTACATTCCTGAAAATGTACAATACATTTAAGAGCATACTGGCCTATCATAGTACAGGCTTTAGGCCAGATATACGCGTATATAGCGGATTTCGTATTACACCAAAAATTTTTGATGTATTCAAATACTTATACATTATGAATAAATAATAATTATTATTGTATCATGAGAATGGCCTTTTTATTTCTTCTCTTTCTTAATAAGTAAACATTACGCAAAATTTAGTTTTTTTATTTGAGATTTTTTTTATTTAATTTTTTCTTTTAGAGATACGGCACACCATCTATCGTCACGTTTGGGCAAATATGCCAGGCGAAACACGGTTACCTACCTACTTAGTTCATCATGCAATGGCTGTATAATAACAGCAGTAAAATTTATATTGAAAAAGTGTACAGCATATTTATTACATTTTTTCTTAGAAATACTTGGATCATGAAATAGCAGTTGTAGATAATTGGTCTCTAGAATTGGATCGTGCACTAGGTTCAAGATAAATTGTAAAATTCTGATTACTAATTAAACACACACCTAAAAAGTAATGCAAAACATTTTCTTTTTCCAATATAATTTATTTATGAATTTTAATCGAGAAAAACGTAAAATAAGTGCGACAATTTCACACCGACGTCACAGTGTGCTTTTTCGTACAAATTCCATAGTAATTACGTGTTTTGACGTTTAGTAAAAAGTAACTGATTTGACTAGTTGGAAACTACCCTATTGACTTTGTAGTATTAAAATTTACTTTCGACATTGCTAATAAGTGTCGTTGTTGACTTTGTAATCATTTGTGTTTCGTGAATCGTATCATGCAAATGTGCTTCGCTAATAAAATAAAATAAGAAATTTAAGTTTCTGGTGCAGTTTAGTAGTGAAAAAAAAGACAAACTGGGACAAGTGTGATAACGAAATTGGACGCAAAATGAAACATTTTAGAGAAGGATTTAAAATCCCGGAAATAATATTGCCGCTGATTGCTCTTCAAAATGAAGGTAGGCTGTTATTTTTTTACTTTTTGTCATAGACAGTCGGTTCAGTTATAATTAGCATAGTAAATATATACGTTCAGTTAAAAGTCGAAAATAAGTATTAGGTATCAGTATTTCGTTGATGTCTTTTACATGGCTAATAGTATCAAGTTATTATGCGTTCTTTCGTCGGTCTGCCTGCAGACTAGATAAAGTTATGACAAAGCATAATTTTAACATATCTACAGAAATCGCTTTTTACTAAAGACGGAATTGTAAAACGGAATAAGAAAATAAAAATATTTGATTAATATCTTCTAGAAATGTAGGTACCTAATCACAATTATCTCTACTTAATTGTAAATGTTCTAACTCGAATAAAATAAAGAATACGCAAAAGTAATTTACATTAAGGTGATTCGTTTTCCATACAAAAGTTGATGCAGTGCTACAGGAAAACGGATAGAGGAATATTGTTATAAAACCGATAAATAGTAATATTTTGGTGTATTATTTTCGCAAACTAACAAAAATTTAGGGTCCGAATACGAGAAGTACCATATTTCAGACCCTCAATTTTGATCAATTCTACATTTGTAGTGGTGCAGATTACAGTGTATTTGCTGAGCGTGTAGAGGTGTCAATGTTAGTTTGTGTGCGTGATAGTTTTTTTTTTTCTAAAGGCTTTGACTACTTGACAAGTGTAATAGAATGTCAGTGACAATTTATAAAGAGATTTTGTATGAAGAGAATAAATATAAATAAAAAACTAAAAATACTACAATCTGAGAAAAGGAATATTGGAAAAATATTTTTGTAATAACGTATCTTATTTAAACATTTTTAAATAATGGGTAAATACCGTGTTTTAAAAGAGGACATATATTATAATAAAAAATCAATACATAAAATGAAATGGCTGTATGGGCATAGTTCCCTTTGCCTTACCCTTCGGGGAAAACCAAATCAAAAAAGAAGTTGTTGCATTTGCCGGCCTAAATAGTAGTCATTTATAATTAATTGTTTTTCCATCCAACATACAGATTTATTTATATTCTCTTTGCCGCGGACTTTTTGGTGGGACCGGGAACGGGAAGGTTGCTTTCTTCATTGAATAATCTAAATAATCAATACGAAGTGGTGTTTTGTGGTTAATGATCACATTAGTCGGAAAACATTCCCGATAGTATTATTAAATCGGAATATTCAATAAACAAAGTGTACCTATCTATTTTCGCTTTGCGCCAACAAGCCGCTTACTTCGTTTGGGGTTCGGAGTAGGAGTCTGCTCCGAGGGTGGGGGCTTAGGTTTCATCATTTCATTAATCATCATCAAGAAAAAAAAACACAAGACATGGCTGTATGTTCATAGTTCCCTTTGCCTTGCCCTTTGGGAAAAAAAATAAGATACATTTTGAAATTCTTATGTATAATAAACAAACATCACAGACATCATGACAGATCTAAAACTAACGAAAATATTTTTTCTATTTGACTTATTTATGAATTTTAATCAAGAAAACGTGATAATAAGTTCGACAGCAACCAGTTCAGGTCCCCGAAACAGCCCATTTCAGGCCGCGTATATATGGAAATACTACTTCAATACGTCCCAGCCTCGTCTTTTTTTAACGTCCTCGTTATAAAAAGACGTCCTAACCTGAACTAACTAACCTAACAATAAACACCACGCGTAAATATATGTCCAGAAATGCGCTGTGAGTCGTCTGGACTGGGCGCGAAAACAACATAGAATTCGATTAGGTGCTAAGTGTCCCGCATGCTATCACCAGCTGTCACTGACATACGTATGAAGTCCCGCGGATTTTATTGGAACTAAATGACAAGTCATAATAATTATATGCGGATACTGCGACATCAGCGCCGTGCTTGCGGGACGTCCTGAAGCGCTATTACATCTTTCAAACGCGATGCGACAAAGTTTGAACCGACGCAATTTAGGAAAAATCTACCTTATTATTACTGTACTGTGATCGTTATTTGTAAAATCATACAATACATATACACAATTCTTTATACACAATATAATTATTATGACATATTGTGGACTTTTCGGTATACCTACAAAAAAGGAACAATTCAACCATACGTTGTTTTGTTATATCTCAATGGGCTCAGGCAGCGTTTTCGCCGAAAGCTCCAAGTCGGCTATATTTGTAACGATAATTATGTTTGACATTCATCATCATTTTTGAACCATTTTATACAAAAAAAATACTTGTATAAATTATAAACCCATGAATCACTCTACTCATTGGTGAAAACCGTATGAAAATCCGTTCAGTAGTTTTTTAGTTAGCCGCATGTTCACTGATGCGATTAATGCCTGTTAGAATTTTACAAAATAAAAAATACGGAAATTACGGAAGGTACTTTAGTGCAAAGTAAATTATTGTATACTTAATTATAATATTATTGGTAAAAGTGATACTTTTTGAAAATTCCGTAACAAATAGACGGGTTCGCCAAATTCAATTGTAAAAAAAAATACAAAAAGTAAAAACAATTAAAACATGCAGTTGGGTTTGAACCGTGAACCTTAAGAATGGCGGCTACTGCTTTACCAAATGCGCCATTTAGAAGTTAGAAATAGACTTCAAATTATGCATCTCTTTTAATAGCTAACCTAGTTCGCATGTGTGTGTGACAGCTTCGTGTTTGTACACAAATTGAAATGACACCAACTTTTGATGCAATGTTTCAATATGATATCTTCAGTAATTTTTTCAAAATTGTAGCTTAACTTAAAGATAATGTATGTAAGATTTCGCCACCTAACATTTCACTGGGTCAGAACTCAACACTAAACGAATAAATGGAAAAAAATACGAAAACTGCAGAAGTAACGCCATCTACTGACGCAGCGTTACCTAGCTGACTGAAACACATCACCTCTTTCTCAAAAGTTCTAAAATTGTCGACAGTGCCATCTATGTGTCAATTTTAGAAACTTTATAAACAGCAACAACATCAGATGCGCGTCATCTATTGTCATTACTCGGAACTTTTATAATAGCGCCATCTGTGTAAATATCGCGGTACTGTAGCAACTACTAACTTTCTTAGTACCAAGCGTTACGGTATAAGAAGTGGTACTCAGATAAATCGTTAGATGGCGTTGTAGACATAATTATGGAGAAAGCTGAATAATAATAAAATCAACAGGTCGCAGTGGCACCTGAGAACCTATTGAAATAAATAATTATGGTATTAAGTAATTGGACAGGTATGTATAGATTTACCAACTTAGAGTTTTGATAAAAGTTTGTAAGGATACTTGTAATGAATACTTACATACATAGAGTTTGCGGATGAGTTGAGTACTGGAGTGCAAAGTTGAAGTATGAACTATTTGCGTGGATATACTTGTATGGTGCGTGTTTGGCGCTCACTTGGCCCTTCCAACCTTATTCTTCTATTTCGTGACTTTAATCTAACACTTAATACGATCCGTTACACATATCATGACGTTTATTAGGTACCTATGTTGTTCAGATCCGTAGCCAGAGTTTGCAGCTGAGTAAGTAATATTTTTTCTTGCTCGTCGGGTTACATACCTTGCGTTCGCGCATCGCCGTAGTGCGCGTAGGTGGGTAAGATATTGTGGTGTCAATTTTAATTCTTCTCCTTCTATCGTGTGTGTTGTGAGGTGGAGTACCATCAACCTCATCAACCCTGGTGTCAGGGTTACTATTGAGCCGCCAAAGGCCCCTGATATGGCTCATGTAACGACTATTTACTTACATCAGTAAGTAAGGATCATCTTACTTTATTTACAATCAGGAGATCAGCCTGTAATATCCTAACCAAACTAGGGATCACAAAGTGATTTTTGTGATATGTCCCCACCGGGATTCGAACCCGGGACCTCCGGATAGTGAGCCCAACGCTCAACCACTGGACCACGGAGGCCGTTTAATTTTAATAAATCGATGTTTTTAGTTTTTCAATATGGCGCTAACGTGATTTTCATTATAACGCAACGATATTTTTAGCGTCTAAACTACTGCAGATTCTCAACCTGTATAGCCGAGGAAAAATGTCTGCAAGAAAAACCTCGGTACAAATCCCTATAACTTCTTTAAAAATGTTATGATACAATTTTAGTAATTTGGCTGCCTAATACTGGTTGTCAGATTCTTTCTTCGTACGAGTAACCATATGGCAACCTTTTTTTTGTACAAAATTCCGAGGTCTTCTTTTCAAGGGAAATAGGCGTTATCTTCCGTAGGTAGGTATTATACGTATAATGTGGGTACCTATGCATGCTCTGAGCTTATATGTAAAGCATGTCATATATACCTATCCATCAAAGCAGGGGTGCAAAATTCAAGACGTGTGGTTTCAGGTTCGAGAAGTTCGTGGGATATGGAGGTAGCAGACATACCGATCTACTTTTTTGAGTTGATCAGCTCAGTGAACACAGAGGCTGTACCGTGAGTGTTGAGGGACAACGCGCCGCGAGAAAACAATTGAATAAGGTAAGTAATTGTTTTTTCTCTATTTAATAACGGTCTCCGTGGTCCAGTGGTTGAGCGCTAACGATCCGGAGGTCCCGGGTTCGAATCCCGGTGGCGACAAATCATAAAAATCACGTTGTGATCCCTAGTTTAGTTAGGACATTACAGGCTGATCACCAGATTGTCCAAAAAATAAGATGATTCGTGCTTCGGAAGGCACGTTAAGCCGTTGGTCCCGGTTATTACTTACTGATGTAAGTACGTAGTCGTTACAAGAGTCATGTCAGGGGCCTATGGCGGCTCAGTAATTACCCTGACACCAGGGTTGATGGGGTTGGTAATCCACCTCACAATCCACACGATAGAAGAAGAGGACTTTATTTAATTTTCTATCTAATTATATTATATCAAGGATTTTTTTGTATTCATAGCACTCATCCGCGCTTAGGGCATGGGCTTAAAGATAATGGTGCTAATTCCTGTAAATACCATCTAATTTTATTTTAAGTTATATCGGTCATTTTCTTATCCGCCGAAAAGGAAAAGGACGGGTAATCGACAAGCGTAAAATTTATGGAACACGCGTCAATTTTAAGGACAAACCGTCTAAAAATTTTACATCAGTCAATAACCCGACACAGGTAAGTAGACAGCACGTCAAACGGATTGCATACCAGCGACATAAATAAAGTGAAGATGTATTAATCAGTAGGACTAGTTCAAATTCAGTTCTTATTTACAAAGAAATCATTTCTTTGGAATATTAGGTGGCGTTATAAGACAAATTAGTTTGTTAGAAGCTTTCTCATTTTCCCGCTGCATTGTTTTAAAATCAGAGGTTAGGGTCCATGGCCGAAAAATAAATCAGTAGCTCTGTAATTCATTATTTCGTATTCTTTAATTTCTGATTTTTTTTTTGACGTGACTTATTGTAGATTTGCCGCAGCAGGCATTAACTACTTGGCCGGATTTAACTTCTGAAAATACAAGATAAATATGCGATTTTCTTTGTAATCTCTTGGAGGTCTTCCTTCTCTTTCTTGCTATTGTCTTCCTCATTATATTTATACAGGTTGTGAAAAGCAGCAGCACTTTTAGGCATTTTTTTTATAATTTTAGTTTTTTCACTTATTGTATATTTGTCGCAGATGGCATTAACTACTTGGCCGGAGTAGTTTTAGGCGGATGAGACGTTCGTTATGTGATAAATGACGATTCAAGTTGTAACTGTGTTACTTACTGAATGAACATATTTTTGAATTTGAATTTATTTCGTTAAAATATCGTTTGGGCGTTCGGCGTCCCCAAACGTAGGTACGGTCACGAGCATTAATATGTATACACTTTGGTACGATATCACATTAACTTTTTTGACTAATTGAACTAAGTCTCACTAAATGTCAAATATGTTAGTGTGACAGACTCCTAAAGTGGGTACATTATATTGCTCATGACTGTACATGGTCGTGTAACATTAACCTGTTGAGGTGGTTGTGTTATTATCTCAGTTAATTAACGTTGATTAACTCCCGTCGCGTATAGTATATCTTAGTTTATATTGTTATAGTGCGAGGATAGATAATATTACATTTTATACATATCTAAAACAATACTAAATATGAGCAGAATAGTGTGTGTGAGAGAGAGAGGAAGAAGAAGAGAAGATCTATAGAAGAGTACGGTAAAAGAAATTTGGAAGGCACGTTAAGGCGTTGGTCCGGGTGCTAGCCCAAAAACCTTCGCAAACTCATACTAGAGCAGCGTGGTGGAGTACGCTCCATACCCCCTCCGTTCGATTAGAGGAAGCCTCTAACCAGCAGTGTACAAATCATATGTCTAAAAATAACTGTTGCTTGATATTTGGATCAAATTATGTATATAAGTAATATTATGTTGCTATCTATATTGCTTCTCCTTACTTTGATCAGAATAATAATGGGTGGAAGATGTAATTCTGCCTGGGTGTAATAAAAAGGGTCATCATTTATAGGCATCCGAAAACAAAGATAAAAAATGCAGTTATCTGTTATGCGTGAAATAAGAAATTTAAACGAAGGAAAATCTTTACAGCGACATCTATATTGTTTTTGGTACGTAGCCTAGAAAGTTCCTTATTGCGGAGTGATTTCAAGTACTTAATTTTGACAAGGGTAAGGGCGAGTAAGTACTTAGATATTATTTATTGATTTATGCTCCGTTCATATTGCTTAACCAATCCGCTAGCTTAAAATAATATGAGGAATTTATAAATAAATTATCCCGTTCAATCTGTTAATAATAAATTCGTTATTTAAAGTTGAAGGGAGACCAAAATTAATCATCGTTAATTTATTAGAAACGATTGCTTATTTGATATTTAGGCAACCATCACAACGTCACGTGTACGTATTTTTAGACGTGACTGTAATGAGAATGATTAAGTTGATTATAAGAACATTTTTCCCACACAAATTGAAATTCCCGATCCCATATTTTTAGTTAATCCTTTAACACACTTGTGGACAAAAAAACGATTCAAGTTCTGTTGGCGGGTTTTTAATACCTAGCTGTTAAAAATAATTATTATATGCCAAAAGGTATAGGCATGCAGAATCAGAAAATAAACAAAAATATTATGAAAAATAATTGATATATAAATAATATAAAACTTGAGTCGATTGTTTTGATCACCAGTGTATCATTTTATATTTAGCTCCTTTCATAGGAAAATTCCTGAACCATCCAAGAGGAAATGGACCCGTCAGATCATTCATTTACCCCTCAATTAAGCACCATCTCAAATCGCCGGTTGTCAGGCACGCCATCTATAAATAACTTGAGTAACAACCGGTTACAATCACATTAGCGTTGATGTAAACACTGCGGGGACGTCATACGTTATCGTACAAGTCACGTATAACTAATATAACTGTAACTATATTAACATATTAATGAATAGTGTTGAAGTGAAGGAATTAAAGTGGTTAAGCAAACATTTTTCCCTAGGGCGGCGTTAGGGCGGGCGGGGAGTGGGGACTTTTGCTTTTCAGTTGTTCAGTCGCCATGCCAGCGCCGTGAGTGGCGCACGTGTCGTGCCGCGTACCCCCTGCTCTCGATAACCCCGACTGAAAAAACCTCTCCACCAAGCTTCAAGGGGCCACTAAGCCCTAAACTTAAAGAGTCAAGTGCTATGCTAATTTTCAAGTTGAAAAAATTGTGATTGTGTGCCCAGTGCAGTGTTGTGTTACAGATTATTTGGTAAGTTAAAGGTTTAAAGAACATTTTTGCAGACATTCTTGAGTTGCGAAGAATTTTCTGCGTTACAAATGTTGTCTAGACGTCGTAAATTATCTTTGTAGATTTCGCTGATTCTTGGTTTTGGCTTCAGAATTAATTGGTTCCGGAGAAGTTGAGGTTGTGCTCGAACTTTTTGCATTTTTTTCGTACTACCATCCTTGGGTTCTTTACACAAAGATACTGCTTACGTAGTATTGTTTTCGTGCAAAATACTATAACCTTCAGCCCGCGTGCTCTCGTATCGTTTGCTAAGATAAATCAAAGCTCTATTTTTATCGTCAATATCGAACAAGTAAGTAGGTTAGGAAATTAACTACACATTAAACAAACAAACGCCTGGTCTTTTACCATAATTACCGGCGGTTTCCTGTATAGACGAGAAAAATGTTTTAAAATCATCGGCGTGTCTCCGTAACCTTCGAATGTGGAGTATAAAAATATGCTAGCTAGTGTGAATATGTAGTTAGTGAGGTGAAGTCGTGGTGTGGTGCTAATCATTTGGTAGCGCAACGTTGACAGCGAGTGTGTTGACAATAAGCCGGCCTCGCTTCCTCGTACACATACATACATACATACACATAACACAGCTACATCATTACCTCCTTGTTAGTCTCGGCTATTTTCACTTTCGCCATCATTTAGCGTTCGACGTCTATTACTTTTTCTCAGTACATTCGTCTTCGTAATTAAATACTAGAGTATCTACCTATCTACTCTAAATTGATAAGAGTTTACACTATTAACGACCTGCTAATGGGATACCTTTCTAGATCTTAGCAATGCAAGATTGACGCACAATTTTAGGTTAAAAATGCCCAAGATTTTAATTAACGTGACTCTGAAAGGAGAACCAGAAATTATTTCTAAGAAAGTTAATTCCAAAAGAGATACTTTTTAGTATAAAAAAAATACTTTTACCTAAAGATTAGTATTCGGTGAAGCAACAGGTGAGATGATAAATAGGTTCAAAGACTTCACGAGTAAGGATCCCAAGTTATTCATGTTTCCTTTATTCAATCCTTTTATATTCATAATGAATGAAAAATGAACTTTGACGACTTAGTGGCAGAATACGGCGGGTAGGCGTCATAATTCTGAATATTTTTGGATTTATTTATGACAACATAAGCTCAACTCACCGATTTTCTGTTTATTTATTTCTTTGTTATAGTAAGAAGGAAGAGAAATGCGTTTATTTTGTCAATAATATCGGAAATGTCGCAAAAGTTGGATTTAAACTTTACTACCTATGACATCTGTGGAACTGTGGCTCACTCACTGGCATATTCATTGGCGAATCACAGTTTTCTGTATCGGTTTATGTTCATTAACGGAATCAAAAGGAGCGTTATCTGACAAAGTTTCGTTTTGGATACGTTTACACATACCTACTAATGTGTAGGTACCGTTCGGGCGTAGGTACTTATTATACTGACAAGGCGTGTATTAAATTTTTGTGGTTTTTAATCATGAAAAATATTACATATACTAAGTATAAGAAGAAACGATGTAGGTATACCTAAATGGTCTCAGCTAAAAGCATTCACAACTATTACTGTCATGACATTGGTTCAACATGCAAAGAATATCAAATATGAATTGCCAATGTTAAATATCACAGTCGGTCTTTTTTGCCAATAACCCGTTAGAATTAAGTTAACAGCATAGGTACGTCAAACACAACTTACATCAAAACAGGAAATCTACTTCGTCAAGGGATATTAAATTCTGTAGTTGCTTCAAGTTGGTAAATAAACTGAAAATTCATGATGAGTGTCGGTAGAAGTTTATGTTCAGGTGCTCTGGTCGGTTTGAGTTTGTTGGTTGGTGCACTTTTAAGAGGAATAGTCTAGTTTCCAACTAGTCAAATCAGTTACTTTTTACTAAACGTCAAAACACGAAATTACTATGGAATTTGTATGAAAAAGCACACTGTGACGTCATAGAAAAACGTGATAAAACGTCGGAGTTATTATTACGTTTTTCTTGATTTAAATTCACAAATAAGTTAAATAGAAAAAAGAAAATGTTTTTCGTTAGTTTTAGTTCTGTCTTTATTTAGTAATCAGAATTTCATAATTTATCTTGAACGTACATGACCCAAATGTAGAAACTACGGCTATCTTCTTCTCCTATCGTGTGGGTTGTGAGGTAGATTACCAACCTCATCAACCCTGGTTACTATTGAGCCGCCAAAGGCCCCTGACATGACTCATGTAACGACTACGTACTTACATCAGTAAGTAGTAACCGGGAACAACGGCTTAACGTGCCTTCCGAACACGGAAGGCACGCCACTTAGGCTATGAAACAGTTGAAGTCAAGGGATTAGCATCGGTTGGTTATATAAAATATATAAGAAATAGGTTATATTTAGAAAAGTCAGACAGGCAGTCGCTTCTGTTAAAAACCCGGACCTGTCAAATCGGAATAAATAATCTGTGAGAAACGGGATAATGCTAAGGGGATAGACTGGTAAACTGTCACCACGAATTTCATATCAATACCAAAAGTGGCTGCAAGTTGTCTACAAAACAATATTACACAGAAAAGTTGAGTCGAACTAGTGAAAATACGATAATCTTTAGCTAAATTTGCGTCTCACAAACAGATAGTTGTGTACACTTACGCAAGATAATGGAGGAGATAATTCACTTTTTGTTATTCCAACAAAAGATATTTCACTTCCCACCCATGTGCTAAATGGCAACAAATAACAGTAACGTTATAAATAATAGGTTTACCTACTTTCCTGTGATACCACATCCGCCGTAGACAAAGATGACGAAGGATATATTTAGGTCACACTCCATTAATATTATGTGGCAGTGAGTTTGTCACGTATACCACAAACCCAATAACCGCTAAGGTAAACGTGTTCTTGAGAGGAAACCGCGACTTGGCAAACGTGTCAAACGTAGTTTTGGGTGCCTTTAAGTCAGATAAAGCGAGGATCTCCGCAGAGTGGCTGATAGAGGGCAGCTTGATGAGGAAGCTTGATGAGGAACGAAATCAACTTCTCTTTTGGGCTATATTCTCCTATCTCCTCTTTCTTCTTCTTCTTCTTCTTTTGGACTATGAAAAGAAATAAAAATACAAGATTAAAAACCAAAATTGGCATCAATGTATGCCGTGGCAAACTTATGACAGATTGCCATATGACCACGGCTATTTCGTAAACACCACCACACTACACAACACACCACATTCGGAAGAATTTCAGAGAAATATTTTGTACCTTTATAATTGTAACTACTTACATTCAATTCCAGAGCCTATTTCGCGAGCATTGAGTTTACTTTTGCTTCTTTCAATACCGAATGTTTGGAGTAGTAAAGTCGAGCAACTTCATATAGTGACGTCAGCGGGGGTGAGAATATTCAAATTCTGAATTCTGCAAACGGAGGCTGGGCCCTTAATACTTTTTAGAGCAAATTTTTTCCGTAAGTAATCGGGTTTTAGTTTTTAAACTTATATTTTTATTTATATTTTGGGGTCTTCTTTATTATTAAAATACAGATTGGTACTAAAGTAGAAAATGTGGCTGCAAGTTGACGTCTGATGAGTTGTGGTTCTGTCTCCTCCGATAAGGATTGCTATGTTGGTATTCTTGACAAAATCGTGTGATCAATTAAACAATCAACTTCATTGGAAATAGGTACTTAATTATCGTTAGAGGTTAACGTTCACAGCTGATAACTAGTATTGGTTTACGAATTAGAATAGCTATTTATACTAAATATAATATTAACTTTGTATCTCTTTGTAATTTGAGTCTCTTTGAAACTAGAAATCCGGAATCGAACTTCGCACGCAGTATTCCTGGCACATGCATATTTTTCCTCGAATGGAATTCTTTGAAGGGCTCTCACCCGGTCAGGTAGTGATGAAATTTGCGAGGGATCGATAAAGACATAAGCCCTCGGTAGTACTCCCCAATTGTTAAGCCAAGTAAGAAGGCACGTGCAAAATGAGGCATATTTTTATTTTCCATCATTATAAAGTGTGAGCACAGTTCGCTTAACTATTATAGACGTCGGTACGCATCACCACCTATCACGTTGGTCTAACAGAGAGCTCGGTGAGGTGTGGGTATTTAGTTCATCTTACGAGATATAGGATCGTAAGCTTATGTTATAATTATTATCATTGATTTTTTTTTACATTTCCTGTGATTTGGTTTGGTATTGTTACTGTTTTTCGCGGCTTCTTCTTGTAACTAATTTATTTGTTTTCTTTTTAAAAAGAGCATAAGAAATCATTTGTACGTACCTACGTGTATCTACTGAGGTATTGATATGATAAAACCCCGGATGTTTACGCCATGTGGTGAGCATAATCATTTCATAACCTAACTAGGTTATTATGGTGGTCGTTACTATGTGTTATGAAATATTACACTATACAGTTACACAATAAGATTTTCTGTATCGTAGGTCTAGAGGAAAACAAATTTGAACATAAACATCTTCAGATGCACAACAAATACAGGGTGTTAGTGACATCGTAACGAAAACTTTGAGGGATTCTGAGTTAATATCAAGTGGAATTTTCCATCGCAAAAGTATGGAACGGAAAATAATTTAAAAAAACAACATTTTTCATGAATTTAAGACAGGAAATTTTACTTGATAAAAACTCAGAATCATGGTCTGCATCATCCCTTAAAGTTTCGTTACGATGTCACTAACACCCCGTAGAAAATTATGGATCTACCTACTCCACTCCAATCTCATCAGTCATCCCGTGATCAAGACACTTGCAACAGTGTCGAAATATCGGGAGTCTCATATCCCTGATTTAAACGCGATAAGAACCCGTTATTTTGTGTTTTAATTATGATAATAACCGCGTAAACCTAAAACAATGATAGAGTTAACATCTTACAATAAGTGTGTAGTAAGTCTTCGTTTTGTTTTAGCAGGGTATACCACTGCTATGGTCCTCACCAAATTAAACTTGCGTGACACTTGGATTTGTGTTAAGGTTATATTTATTTATAAATACATTAAATTGTTTATTGCTACTTAAACGGCTCAAATCGGAATGGAGAAAACGGACAAGGTAGCTGACCCCAGATAGTGTTTTGTTTATTGTATTTATATCTACGTATCTACCTACTTATTCTTTTTTACGTCAAGTAGATAATTTCTCTGAGAAAAACTTACATAATATAAACAACAGCCAATATACGTTCTACACCTGGGATAAAGCTGACTTCAAACTGACGTACATGAACTCACGTTTCTTCTTATATCGTGTGGGTTAAGAGGTGGATTACCAACCGCAGCAACCCTGCAAGGTTATTATTGAGCTTAAATTAACCACGTCCACGACCACGTACGATCAGTAAGAAGTAACCGGGATCAACGGCTTAACGTGCCTGCCGAAGCACGGATCATCTTACTTTTTGGACAATCAGGTGATCAGCCTGTAATGTCCTAACCAAACTAGGGATCACAAAGTGATTTTTGTGATATGTCCCCACCGGAATTCGAACCTGGGAGCTCCGGATCGTGAGCCCAACGCTCAACCTCTGGACCACGGAGGCCGTCCAGTGGTTGAGCGTTGGGAGGAGGAGGGAGTGAAAATGTTAATCGTTTATTAATAAGTATGTCGTTTGCATTCGCCTTTGGCGGCTCAATAATAACCCTGACACCAGGGTTGATGAGGTTGGTACTCCACCTCACAACCCACACGATAGAAGAAGAACATTTTCACTGTTAAACATAACACATTAGCAATTTACTTTGTACACGACATAATCCGGAACAAACCAACTTGTCATTGAAATTCATCTCGCCGACGGCATTCTATAAGCAAACGACCGTTTATCATGTAAATTTAAACTTATTTACAATTATTATTTATGTTAAGTATACATCTCATATTGTCTGGAGATGCAGCTACAAGTCAGAACTTCTTATAGAAGATATTTATCTTTTAAAGTGTTGCATAGGAAGATGTCACTGCGCACTGCGCAGGTCATTCGAATTACCTATTCTCCTAACCTGTGAAGGCATGTAACATAGTATACATCAATGTATGAAAGTACTTACAATATTGTGTGTTGGTTTGACGGTCTCTTTTAACAGAAAAAATATAAGGAAGTTTAAAAACTACAACCCAACTACGGAAAAATCACACAATTTTTCCGTAGACAGGTTTTCGTTTTTTTACATTATTTAGGGATCTTAACTATTAAGATAACATGCTTTTGATACGTGTTTTATACAAGAGTCGGAGATAAAACCTATCCAGAACATGTCTGAGCAGTTAATATTATCAATTCAACGTAGTTATCCAATGAATATAAGTGAACCCGCAATTAAAAGCTAGTAATATGTACATATTTGAAATGTGCAAATTAAACCCTTTCATTTGATATCCAATAACATTCGTTAAAAAGTTATTTTCGTCCTCAGTTTATGTCCTCTAGAGGGCGCCATAATGAGTTTAATGTGACGTCACATAGCCTACAACCACCGGACAATCAAGACGCTTCTAGTGACGCCTCATTTGTTACATTCTGACAAGTGGTTTAGAAGTTAGGTTGGAACAGACGTGCATACACACATACATACATAGCGGTCAAACACATAACCCTCCTTTTTGTTCGCCGCAGTCGGGTAAAAAGAAATACATTGGGCCGATTCACCGGTCGACCGTATGGACGAACGGGAAACCCTAAAAAATCAAATTATCACAGCACCAACTCGAGTTATTCACCTTGAAAATCCGAAATATGTACGACACTACTTTACGTGCATTAGAAGAACGCTAATACATTGCACGATAAGCGTTCATCACTGTTATCACACGATAAACCTGATAAGGGGCCACTGAGCACTTAGCCGAGTTATCTCGGGTCACGCGTCCGTACCAACGTCTAAATTGTGTAACTATTAATATGTATTTTTAAAGGTTTTTGTATAATTTGTTTGTAACACTGAGTAATCTATTGTGCTTGCAATAACTTGCACTTAGTAAGCTGAAATTTGCCTAGGTGTCTCTCGAAAGTCTCCATCCCGTCAAAATTAACGCTTGAGCGCTAGCGAGTTCTAGCGGCATCTAGTGGTCATTATGAGAACGAAAAATAGCCCACGGTTTCGTTGTATGACGTGAGGCATCTGTACGTTAGTAAGATATGATCTGTGGTAAAGACATACCTACATTCACACTTACTTAATATACGCTCACGTTCGGCTGTAATCCCTGACGGGGTAAACAGAGGCTCAAAGAATCAGAAGACAACTTACAGCGTCTTTTGGTTCGAAGTTCCGCATATTGACAGATGATCAACCCAGCTTGCTTCTGTAACGGAGAGCGCCTGTTGAACTTCGGTACCCGATTTGGACCAAGTTTGCACTAACACAGTTGGCTCAACCATTATAGATGTCGATACAGGTCACGAGGTGTAGGAATCTACTTCAAAGATAAAGAATTTTATTGTGTATTAATTTAGGTACAGTTATATATAATAGTTGCAGTTATAGTTGCAAATTACGTCTCACATTTGCCTTTACAGGAATATACACATTTCACACAGGCAATGAAATAAAATAAGAGAGAGAGAAAACAATAATAAAAATAACAAAAAACTATTAAAGAATAATTATACAATGGATAAGTAGGTCTATGAAATAACTATTAGTTTTCATTCAAAAATTCTTTGTCGTCATAGAAACATTTTTGTGCAAGCCATGTGTCTTAAGAGCAGTTCTAAGTTTGTTCATATTCATAGTTGTAAATGAGTCCGGGATTTTACTGTACAACCGAATACACATGATGAACGAATTTTTTGAGACAAGTTCAAGTCTGCTTACTGGTTTCATCTTGCGAAGGACGTACTTCGGACAACCCAATTAGGATAAAGTCGTGAGCTAATTTTGACGGTTTTTACGTGGCCGGGAAAATAAGGAGCAGGCATGAAAAACATAATAACACATCTTAGGGTATAATAAATTACAACCGTACCCTTCTAAATGTATACATGTTTTTATGTATGTGATGTGACTGTACTTTATAATAAATAACATCACATAAACAGCCTATATACGTCCCACTGCTTGGCACAGGCCTCCCCTCAATCAACCGGAGAGGGTATGGAGCATACTCCACCACGCTGCTCCAATGCGGGTTGGTGGAGGTGTTTTTACGGCTAATGGCCGGGACCAACGGCTTAACGTGCCCTCCGAAGCACGGAATCATCTTACTTTATAAATAAATAAATAAATTATATTCTGTACACGATATAGTTGCCTTTTGGAACCAACCGAGTCTTTCTCTAATAAGTATGCAAGGCGTGCTTGACGATTTAAATTGCACTCTCGGCGTTATAAGAATAACGATTGTTTGTATTACATTTGTAATTAACGTATGTACGATAAGGTGCAAAAGTCCAATCAGTTTCTTGCGAAGTAATAAATTAACTGGTTGCACTTAAGACCTCCTGGTTACATGTCGTTTCTGTAATATACCAAAAACACCTACAAAAACATATTTTTTTATAATTATGAAAACTAATGGTTCATTTTCACCACTGTTTACAAATAATTCGTTGGGCTCAGTGACTGCTCTTTTGCTCTTTGATTGTACCTATACAAGTTTTACATTTGTGGTAGGATAGGACTATGTATGAGTAGCAAGGACACTCGAGATACTGTTACTTAGTTGATTTAAGACTTATTTAACAGCCTCCGAGGTCTGATAGAGCGTTGGGCTCACGATATGGAAGGCCAGGTTCGATTCCTTATGAGGACTTTGGGAGACTGTCCTTTGTATGGTAAGACCATTGCAGGCCTGATTATCCGAAAATGTAAAATGATTCCGTGCTTCGGAGGACACGCTATGCCGTTGGTCCGTAAAAAACACCTCGGCCAACTCTCAGTGGAGCAGCGTGGTGGAGTATGCTCCGTACCCTTCAATTGATTGACGGGAGACTTGTGCCCAGCAGTGGGACGTTGATAGGCTGTTTTTGTTATGTTAAAATTATACAGTACCTATCTAATGGTTTGAAAATTCCATACGCAGTGAGGAAAAAAAACTTAGAACAGTCGAAACATGCTAATGATACGTACATATCATCTTGCCTAAAGTTAGGATTAATTTATAACTGCGATTGGGCTTGTAATATTCATATCACGTGTTGTAGCTTTTTTGTACATAAAAAACATTATATTATGCCTTATAATTATAAATATCTGAGATATAGCATTTCAGATGTAACCTACTGTTTTAAACTTAGAACAATGCCGTGGAACAATCTATGACGTCAGCATGTATCCAAAGAGATTGTATTAGTACAGGGGTTCCCAACAAGTTTAGGTAGTATTTTGTAACGGTGGCGCCCTGCTAGCTAAGTTGTTAGGTTCGGTTACTTCGAGGGAGATAGGAAAAAAATAAAACGTCTACAAAATGAATAAAAGTTTATAGGTACCCGCGAATATTTGTGGTTTTGGATAATTATAGAACTCACGGCGTTCCTCTTTACTTTCTACGGCGCACCAGGGCGCCGCGCGCCGCCGCGGCGCACACTTTGGGAACCCCTGTATTAGTAGGTAGGTAGCCAGTTTGTTTTCTTGTTAAATGTTATACGAGTATATCTAAGAGGTTATAAAGGCCACATAGAATCATCTAAAAAAGCAATGGGGTATTACTTTTGGCATTTGTTAGCATTACGCACTTATTTTTATATGCGCAAACGTCAAATTGCAATATTCATTATTAAGTATATGAATTGCTTCAATGTGACCTTTCCACACCCTATTACCTATATTATTATTATTAATTATTCGTTATGTCTTTTCCATATCTCGGGACTATGGAGTCCCAGATTTTTGGAAGGCGTGTGTGGGGCCGAAGCTATTATTAATTATTATTATTAATGGATTTCGGTTATGTCGTAAATGCGAAAGAGTTGTCTTGTCATGATATTCATGATGATGAACTGTCTCCTGCGCACCCCAGCTCCAAGGGGTTATAGGCTCCATTGCTATTTCGGATTTAAGTTGTATCCGTCCATCGCTGTTTCTTTTATATTATCAGCTGCTATTTACAGAACCAAGTTCGTCAATATTTGCAGTAGACCATTCAACTTTATCAAGTACTCTCTAAATAGCTTTTTATTTCTTGTTTATTTATACACAATATAACAAACCAATCGCATTGCTAAACCTTTTTCTATCGTTTAGGTTATGAGGTGGATTACCAAGCTCATCAACCCTGGTGTCACGGTTATTATCAATTGATAAACGTTGTACGTTTGTCCGAATTTCATATCACTAATTTAAGAGCCACGCTCTTGTCAATATAGCATTCTCCATGCTACTTTTTAGGGAAAAATAGGGCAGTGGTTTCCCTTTTGCGTTCCGCTCCACAGTACTCTGTCTGCCGCGAGTGGGATGGCGCTCAGAGTAGTCTATTTCAAAGCCGTACTAGGACTCCTGTCCGCCTCTGAATAGTACTGACAGTTACTGCTGCCCTCTGTCAGGTTCCAGGGTACAGTCCCAGTGACTCGTCTCTTCTGTCCTGCATTCCCGTACCGATGGCGCCCATCTCCGCCTCTGCAACCGTTGAGGTCTTCACCCGTATCCCTGGGCAAGGGTTCTAGATTATACCCCGTAGGTCTGGGTCCCAATCCGAACTCAGCCACCATCTCACTCTGGCCTACTGAATTTAATATTCCTTTTTGTTGTAAGTTAAACGTCGTTACTATACCTAGCAAACTTACTAATTAATTAATTACTCCATAAATAAAACATAAGTCGAACGCATAGATAGATGGACGAAACTGGTTAGTTGTTAATTCAATAGTTCGTAACGACTGAGGCACAACATACTATGAGCGAACGATGCAGTAAACAATATGTGCACTGGGTGCAAACATGTCATCATCATCATCACCAGCCCATTAACGTCCCCACTGCTGGGGCACGGGCCTTCCCTATGGATGGATAGGGAGATCGGGCCTTAAACCACCACGCGGGCCCAGTGCGGATTGATGGTTATTAACGACTGCTAATGCAGCCGGGACCAACGGCTTAACGTGCCTTCCGAAACACGGAGGAGCTCGAGATGAAAACTTTTTTTTTTGTGGTCACCCATCCTATGACCGGCCTTTGCGAAAGTTGCTTAACTTCAACAATCGCAGACCGAGCGCGTTAACCGATGCGCCACCGAGCTCCTCAAACATGTACAATAATAATATATATTTTAATATTATAATAATAAAACGCTCTGTTGCACACTTTACAAGGCATTTAAGTACAGGCGAAACTTATTCTAAGGTGGGCAAATGCGACCTTATCGTGGTTTATGTTATTATATATTTTAATAAAGAGGCAAATATTGAGGACAGAAGAGGCAAGATGATTGAACACTTAATAAGACACGACAAAATTATTAAAAACATCATAGAAGGGAAGCTACAAGGAAAGAGAGGAAGGGGAAGACCAAGAAGAGCTTACATGGAACAGATTAAAGATAAGCCGAACGTCGTGTCTTATAAGGAAGTAAAGGAATATATAAGGATTAGGTCTTTGATAGACAAGAATCGAGAATGCTACACCGACAAGAGCGTGGCTCTTAAATTAGTGATGTGATATTTTAAAATTGTTGAGTTTTTGGCTGTGATTTCAAGTCTAATTTCCCTAAACTTACACCGTCATTCTTTTATGCCATTAAGCTCATTCCTCGGATTTTCTCGTCCAGCTGCTGCCAGCCACCTTAACTGATGTCGTCACTCCATTTAGCCCAAGGGCGTCCTACACTACATTTTCCAAGACGCCGTCTCCACTCGCAAATCCATCTTCTCCATACACTTACGCCGTAATATGTACAAATTGGAACTACATTACTGACTTGTCAACTTTCCCGTGCGTGTGGACGACAAACGGTCAACATTTTGAGATACACCGTTTTAACTGCTGCTAGTGTGGTCTTCTTAAAATAGTTAGGCTACGTATGACGTCATCCAGTGACGAGGTGGATGCATTAGTTGCCACCTGCTAGCTAATGCTTGTAAGGGTGTGGTTAGGGGCATAAGCTTTAGAGAGAGCGTGCGCTTGAGCGAGCCAGACTGATAGAGTTGGGTCGTGTACTATGTTCAACATAAATTATTAAAACTCTTATCACTAAATAAAAACGAAAATTATTTTATTTTTCTGTTTAACATATTTATAAATTTTAATCAAGAAAAACGTAATAATGAGTCCGACATTTTATCACGTTTTCCAATGACGTCACAGTGTGCTTTGTCATACAAATTCCATAGTAATTTCGTGTTTTGAAGTTTAGTGAAAAGTGTCTGATTTCACTAGTTCGAAACTAGCCAATTACCCAGCGAGCTTATGTAATATATGTGTTGGGTTGATGGTGTTTCTTGCACGAATTACAGTGTATTTCGGAAATTAAACCACTTGTTATCACGTTGCGTTGTTTTATTTACGAGAGCTTGTCACAGAATTGTCATAGACAAAAAATATTTTTTACTTTTTAATTTGATATAATACTAATGTAAGGTGGGGTATGTTTGTCGGTATGAATTTAATTTTACTTTATTTATTTATTTTTACATATTAGCTTTAAGCAAGAACATACCGCCCCCCAAAAACGAAGTTTTTAGACAATGATATACAATGAATTATGTTTGTTAAACAAGACTAACATTCTTACAAAAGTGTGCTAAACAATACTAATTATACAACTTACATTTATGTACCTTTACATTTTACAATTATTATTTGAGATCAAGTTATTTTTATAAAGTTATACAAGTTGCTAGACACTATTGGTACTATTTATGAAACAATTTACATGAGTTTCCAAAATTAAATTTGAATTATGTTTACAAACGTTTTTAGAGTTACTAGAAATTGAAACATTTTACATTAATTTCTATGAATGATTAATCATTTTTTACTTAAACATTTAAACATAAGTTTCAAAATGAAGTTTAACTTATATTACAAACAAATTTCTAACTCCCAAATTACACTTAGTTATTTTTAACTAACAGTGAGTACTAAATACAAATTGAAAACAATATTTGAATAAGGAACACAATTTATAAAAACAATGAATGAATATAAACTAATTATTAATAGGTCGTTCACAAAGTTTAGAAATGGATTTAAACTCCTTATAGTATTCTTCTTATCAATAGTTATTCCAATTCTCAAATTAATTATTTCTTGCTTGAACTCACTATCTTGAACTATTTTTATACAACATGCTAATGCTTCATTTAATTCTTGTGGTGTTATTGCTTTATTTTCTTCGCTAATGTTTATTCTTTTAAATTTCAAGAATCTTCTACAATAAAGAATTGTTTTTGTCAAATCCAGTAAGGTATCAAAGTCTTCAAAATTGGTAAGTATTGTTTTTTCTTTCTCTTCTTTAGTTTTTAAGTTTACATTAATATTTTTTCTTTTTTCCAGGTCTACATCGGTGTCTTCGAGTTGGTGCATCTCTATATTTCCTTGTTTTAGCCATTCTGGCCCTTGCCACCATAGCTTTTCTTTCTTCAAATCCTTTAGTAACATTCCACGAGAGGCTATGTCAGCGGGGTTGTCGTGAGATTGTACATGAAACCATTTTTCCCCAATGTTGTCTAGGATAGTAACTACTCGATTCCTTACAAATGTTTGCCATCTTCCAGGATCTCCTTTCAACCAGGACAGGACTATCGTGGAGTCAGTCCAAGCGAAAATTTGTGAGGTAGGTATGCGAGTTGCTTCACTGATTTGGTTCAGAAGTTTCGATAGAAGAACGGCTCCACATAACTCTAACCTTGGTAGAGACACGGGCTTTATAGGTGCTACACGACATCTGGCTGCTATTAGCTGAGTTTTGTATACACCATTTTCATCTATTACTCTCAAGTATGCAGCTGCTCCATATGCTTTCATAGAAGCATCGCAGAAACCATGTATTGTTGCTTCAGGTAAGTTGTCTTTTGTTGTTTGTAACCATCTATCTATTTTTATTACTTTCAGGTCTTCAAAATTTTGTCGTATTTCTAACCATTCTTTTTCTATTTCAGGTTCTACTTTCTCATCCCAGGTCACTTTCTTCAACCATAATTTTTGCAGGAGCAATTTTGCAGGTAGTATTCCAGGAGCAAGCCATCCTAGTGGATCAAAATAATGTTGCATTTCAGCTAGGATACTTCTTTTTGTGATTATCTTCTGTGGCTGTGGTAAGTTCATGTTATATTGGAGGACATCTTCACCTAAGTTCCAGGATAAACCTAATGTTTTGACTGTGCCACCAAGATTCATATCCATCTTTATATGAGTGCTTATTTCTTCAGGACTAAATTCTTTTAAAAATTGTGCATTGTTACAAGACCATTTTTGTAATTTGAAACCTCCTTTCTTTAAAATGGTTGTAATGTCTCTTGCTACTTGTAACGCTTCTTCTACAGTATCTTGTCCAGATATCAAGTCGTCCATAAAGAAATCTCTTTGTATTATGTTCTTAGCTTCAGGATGTTCTTCGCCTTCATCTTCTGCTACTTGTTGCAGGGTTCTTACCGCGAGATATGGAGCGGAAGCGGTCCCAAATGTTACTCTCAACAGTCTTTTATCTTTTGTTTGTTCTTCAGGGTCATCACGCCATAATATTCTTTGATAGTCTGTATCTTCTTTCGTGACAAGAATTTGTCGGTACATCTTCTCTACATCGGACACAAATGCAATTTTTCTTAAACGCCATCTCATGACTATGCTTCTCATATCTTCTTGTAGTTGAGGTCCAACTAACATTTCATCATTGAGACAGATGTTGTTTATGTCTGGTGAAGAGGCATTGAAGACAACACGGACCTTCGTCGTGTCACTTGCTTCTCGCACGACTGCGTGATGTGGTAGGTAAACAGATGGTTTTTCTATTTCCTCTTTCGGTACTAGCTCCATGTGATTCAGTTCTATGTATTCTTTCATGACTTTGTTGTATTCTGTTTGCAGCTCTTTATTCCTTTCTAGTCGTTTCTCCATTTGATTTAGTCTTTTCCTTGCTATTTCTCTTGTTTTCCCTTCTGTACTTTTCGGTGGTTCTGTTTTAAAAGGTAGTTTCACAATGTATCTTCCTTCTTGATTCCTTCTTACTGTTTCTTGATATTTTGTTTGACATGTTTCTTCTTCTTTTGTGTATTTGTTTCTATCATCAGCCTCTACTTCCCATAATTTGTATAGAATGTCGTCGAAATCTATCTGGTGATGCATTACCATAATTGGTTCATTTGAAGTGTCGCTCTGTATATTACCAAAAAGTATCCATCCAAGGCTTGTTTCTTGAGCGCATGGTGAGCCAGGAGGACCTCTGATGATATTGTTCTTCAATATTTGAGCATATACTTCTACACCTAGCAGGACATCTACTCGACCAGGTTGATTGAAGGTCGGGTCGGCCAAAGTGAGCGGTTGAATATGTGGCCAGGCGTGCGGCAAGTTCACCAACGATTTGGATGGTAGCTGTGAACATAAATGTGTAGGCATGACATAAGCTTTTAGAGTGAGTTGGAATTCTTCTTCATATTGTGACAACAATTGTATTTCTACTACATGATGTATTGCTGTCTGTGTAGATCCCACTCCAGATACTGTTCCACTTGTTGGTTTCTTCTTAATCTTCAAAAGTTGTGTGGCTCTTTCACTTATAAAGTTTGCTTGTGACCCTTGGTCTATTAGTGCCCGCAATATCAATGTTTGTCCATTCTTATCCTTCACAGGTATCAATGCTGTAGCTAACAGTGCAGTGGACTTCTTCATTGCCATATATGATTGAAATGCAGGTGATGAATTGTTCTCTTCAATAGGGTCTTCTACTACTTCTCCTTCGATTTGACTGTGATGAGTTTGCGTATTGTCTGACTGATTTATATTCTTATTTTGATGTAGCAACGAGTGGTGACGTCTATTGCATACTCTACATGAAACTCGTAGTCTACATTTGTTTGCAGGATGCCCAGGGATCAGACAATTGTAGCATAAGCTTTTGTTCTTGGCAAACTCGCTCCTTTCCATAGGACTTAGCTTGGTGAATTCTGGACAATGACACAACGTGTGATTTCCGTTACAGCTGATACAGGTTCTCTCAGAGGTTGCAGATGACACATGGAATGATTTTACAGGTGCTTTGTTCTCTCTTGTGCATGACATAATGGGCGTGACTAATTCAAGTGTGCGGAATTTTGCCTCTAAAAAGTTCTTCAATTGGTCCCAGGTAGGTAACTCATCTTTATTTGTAGTATATGCAAAATCTTCCCATGCTTTGTGTGTGTTTTCATCCAATTTCTGTACTACTATATAGATTATTACTAGATCCCACTTGTCTATACATATTTTTAGATTTTCTAAGTTGTTTAAGCACTCTGTCGTTGTATCTAATAGGTTTTTTATCCAATTTGCGGTAGGTGTTGTAATTTTTTTCTGTCCAAATAGTCGTTTTAACACAGAATTGATTATCAATCTTTTGTTTCCATACCTTTGTTGTAATATTTCCCATGCATTCTCATAGTTGGCTTCCGTTACAGGAATGTGTCTCAGTAGGACCTCAGCTTCGCCACCCACACTTGTCTTCAAATAGTGTAATTTTTGTACTTTAGAAAGTGAAGTGTTGTTATGAACTAGTGATGTAAATAAGTCATTGAAAGTTGTCCATTCTTCATAGCGGCCTAAAAATGTAGGAAGTTGAATACTTGGCAGATTGACACGTGGCACTGATGTGAATTCGGGCTCTACAGATGGGTTTTTTACTTTAGTTTCAAGCATGTCTCTTAAATCACCTGATAATGTTAAATACAGTTCTTCATATTGATAATAGTCATCATTCACAAAATAGGTTATATTTGCCCTTTTTTCCTTTGATGTACATTTGATTAGGGACTGATGTAGTGATTTGAAAGCTTGCCAGTCTTCTTCAATGGATTTAATTCGAACTTCTATGTAACCTTTCGTCAGTCTTTGCTTCGGACATTTTTTCAAGTTAACTTGCGTTTTCACTAACATTTCCGCTTTTTCTTCTAACATTGCTAATAGTTCTTCACTAGTATAACTCATTTTTGTAGTTTATTTCTTCCAATTGTCGTAAATATTGTTATTTCACTTTCGTAAACAAATTTTTCATAACCTCACTTTTGGTGCCGGGCGCGTGTTCTGTATTTCTTTTGTAATCCGTTTTGTTCGCACAAACTGATTGTATATTTCTTCATAATCCGGTTCGATATCGACCATATGTTGGGTTGATGGTGTTTCTTGCACGAATTACAGTGTATTTCGGAAATTAAACCACTTGTTATCACGTTGCGTTGTTTTATTTACGAGAGCTTGTCACAGAATTGTCATAGACAAAAAATATTTTTTACTTTTTAATTTGATATAATACTAATGTAAGGTGGGGTATGTTTGTCGGTATGAATTTAATTTTACTTTATTTATTTATTTTTACATATTAGCTTTAAGCAAGAACAATATGTATATACTTTTTGTTTTTTAAAAGGTTCTTTACCCTAAGTGCTTTATTGTATGTTACAATATTTATTGTGTGTCTAATAGTCTCTTCTATGAATTAATTATTATTATTATAAGAGCTATGAACCTTCTAAAATTAGTTTCAAAAACCAAAATAACAATTCTGGATCGTATTTATTATGTTATATTATAATTTTATGTAGGCGCAGGATAATCCTTTTTTTATGATTTTAGTTTGTTTTTCTTGATCTAATAATTTTTAATCTTAGTTTTTATTACCTATATTGTTTTCCGTGTAGTTTTTGTCCCTTGTTAAATTTAATATACCTGTCTGTCTGTGTCTGTGGTGTCCGGAATGCATTCCAAAGTTTAAAAAAATAACTCGATACGCCAGCGGCGTCTATACGACGCTGTAAGGCGTTTCCTGTTAGGCATCAGCGGATTACATACGAGTCAATGGGATCATGCCGACAGCTTCACCGCCGACCGCGTCGGTGCACGGTGTCGTGTGGGAATCACCTTAGACGTGTAGCTCGAGACACTCGTGACGTCAACGTCACTGGGTCACACGGCCGGGTCGGATTACTTACGTCATCGGCGTGCGCTGACGTCGTGAGCAGCCTTTCATGAATATGGAATTATGAAGTCACTTTCAATTAATTCAAATCGCATCCATTCGCGCTACCGCTTTCTCTAAGATACCGGTCTACATCTAAAATGTCCTCGTTTCTGTACGTGGTAGTTGGACGTGACTTTTGTTAGCGTCAGTTCTAGCATGAGTTGAAGCGTAGTGATATAACAGAAAGAAAACCTTTATTTCCATGTTGAACGCCACATTAACAAACTTAAAAGTTACGTCATAACACGCTGGCTCGAGTTAGCATACGTCACTGGCGAATTATGACGTTTTCACAGGCCTTCCGCACTATTAATGTGTAAGCCATGATAGTCCAATTGGGAAACACGTGACTTGCGGTCACGATAGGGTGGGTCGAACCATTCAATCCAATCTTAAACCGGCTTCTGAAAAAAACAGCTGACACTTTTTGGTCAGGAAAACTATATAAGAGACGTCAATAACTACAAGTTATAAACTTCATTTCTTCTTAACGTGTGGTTTGTGTGGTGGAATACAAACCTCATCCACCCGGTTGTCAGGGTTATTATTGAGCCGCGCCAGAGGGCACTGACATAACTCATCTAACGACTACATACTTACATCAGTAAGTAGTAACCGGGACCAACGGATCATTTTATTTTCGGACAATCAGGTGATCAGCCTGTAATGTTCTAACCAAACTGGGGCCTCCGGTTCGTGAGCCCAACGCTCAACCACCGTACCAAGGAGGCCGTTGGAAAATGTTGATTATTTAATTTCTTATACTTACTATACCTTGACATAATAGGTATATGGTATCCGCTCTCGCTTCCGCTGTCTCTCAGTCACCAGCTTTATGTTCGTGGTCTTCCGACGTGACTTTTGATAGCGTCAATTCTGGCGGAGAGCTAAAGCATTAGCTTTATCTTCCGCTCTAAAGTGTTTAGTGTTTCCTGCGTTATAATTTTAGAGTAGCAATCAATTATAACACCGCTTGTAATCTCCGGCCAAGATTTAATATAATGCTATCCGTGGCAAATCTACAAAGTCGCGTCAACAGAAAACTACTTCTAATCCCTTGGTTTAATATCTAACTTTCGTAAGGAGAAAATGTTGTTCTAAGAATGTTGAATTGTTGTTTTTACTTTTGTTTCGGATTTATTTAGAGCGTAAGATTTTCAAAGAAATGTTTTCTTTCGTGCTTTTTCTTTTGTTTATTATTATTGTGAAATTACGAAGGATTGATACAGTGGACATAGCAATGTGTATTAATAGACTTATATAGAGTTCTGGGGGGTTAAAATGGCCATATCGAAGCAATTCATCTAAGAAAGAAATATTGAAATTTGATATTTGCGTTAATTGCTTTGATATAGGTATTTAACAATATTGTGTGTACATAGTAGTTTGATATTGTAGTAGAGTTGTTGTAGCATTTAATTGGCACCGACTTCAAAATTATAAAATAATTATTTAATATTTTTTAATTAACTTATTGAAAATACACTTATTACTTTGTACGAAGTAAATTTATTTATTGCTTTTTAGTTTTGCATTAGGAGTCGGTATTATTATTAAAAAATATATTTTATATAACACGAAGGTATCTTCATAGAGCAAAGTTTCTATTAGAATTGGTTAGCTAGGTCATGACTTGGCACATACTTTGACACTTGGCATATTAATAGGTGCATGTAACATGTCTATATTTAATAATATTATATGACTTGTCTCTACTCTATTTGTAAAGTTATTACTATTTATGAGTGACATAAAATTTTATGAGAACACTTTACGAGTTATTTGGAACACTATGATCCTATTTGAATAGTATTTTACTTCTAAACTCGGTTATAATTAGATCATATTCAAAAAATCCGTTCATGTTCTTGTAATTTCTATTTTAAGTGAACGCTTGATTCATAAAGTGGCTGGTTTTCCCTTGTGGGTTAGAAGTTCAGACAGGCAGTCGCTTCTGTAATTAACCGGACCTGTCAAATCTTCAGGTTAGATAAGTGGACCCTGTGAAAACGGGCTGGCAACGTGTCATTTTAAAACGAAACATTGTGCATTGAGGTTAAGTTACGAAAAAATATATTATATATTACAGGTACAAAAGTCACTGTGTGTCACTGGTTTACTTCTTATAGAGTTGGTCCGAACCCCGGAATCGGACTTGCTCTTTACTTATTAATGTATCTTAAGTGCAATTTTCAGTAACAAAATTGATTCGATCATTATAGACGGCAATACGGCTTATCATTTATTGTGTTGGTCTAACCGAAAGTTCGGTGAAGTGTGTCCACTTCATGTACATATGTGTAGTTCAAGTTATGTTATAAACTTTGTCACCTCTGCGCTCATAAAAATATGTTTTTAAAATTAAAATACATATACACACCTGAGCTAGATTCGAACCTGCGACCTCAAAGTGATAGGCAAGCGTTCTACCTACTGGGCTTTGTTAGCTGATTTGCTTCGATGTGGCCTTTTTAACCCCCCCCCCCCCCTGTCATTGACTGAACGTCAGAAGTCCAAACTCAAGGTCTGCCAAAGAGTGATTGAGCGTAGTGTGTTAGGCGTCAAACAAGGGTAATATACCTACCTACATGTCGATGGGAGGCCTTTGCCCAGCAGTGAGATCTTATAGACTAGATTAGATTAGACCCTTGTTTAATTGAGAAAAATCTACCCTGTAAGCAATACGTGGGTCTTCTTATCGTGTGGGTTGTGAGGTGGAATACCAGCCTCATCAACCCTGGTCTCAGGGCTATGATTCAGCCGCCAAAGCCCCCTCACATGGCTCATGTAACGATTACTCACTTACATAACTAAATAGTAACCGGAACCAACGGCTTAACGCTTCGAACGGCACGTTCGAAGCACGGATCATCTTACTTCTGGACAATTAGGTGATCAGCTTGCAATGTCCTAACCAAACTAGGGATCACAAAGTGATTTGTCCCCACCGGGATTCGAACCCGGGACTTCCGGATCGTGAGCAGAACGCTCAACCACTGGACCACGGAGGCCGTTAATACGTGCGTGAATATACCATAACATAATTTTATGGAGAAAGATACCTAAGTAAAATATTATGCGACCTGACAGCTCTACAAAGGTCAAGGCATTCAATAGCGCTCACACGATTGGAAAAGAAGGTATGCGTGGATCGCCACACGTTGCCGACGGTATGTGAGTGTGCCTTTAATGTCTTCACATTCTGGAGTTCGAATATATTCTCTCTGGACGGATATACCTGCTTTATAAGAATCTTCTTTGCTGAATTAGTAGTAAAATTATATAAAAAAAAAACAAATGCGCTCAGCAGTTCATCTTGCGATGGCTGTACCTCTGATTACCCCAATTGGGATATAGTCGTGAGCTAATGTTATGTTCAGCTACTTTACATCCCGGGTATGACTATGATTTCTGTAGCTCTTTGTTTCGTACTCAATTTTTTTTAAATAAATACAGGCTATTTGAATTTGAAACTGTAACTCACTTTTAAAATTACTGTGATTAATCCGGGTCCATAATGCAGGGTGTTAGTGATTTTTATTAGGTGTTTCTTTTAAATTATTTTCAATTCTATACTTTTGCACACTCCACTTGATACTAACTCAGAATAATGAGCTGAATCATCTGTCTCAGTATAGAGGTAGAAATAAGTAGAAGTAGGTATGGGTGTTAGTGACATCGTAACGAAAACTTTCAGGATTTCCTGTCGGAAAATTAATGAAAATTTTAGGGCTTTTTTTTAAATTATTTTCAGTTCCACACTTTTGCGACTGAAAATTCCTTTTGATAACTACTCAGAATAAAGGTTTGAATCATCCCTGAAAGTTTTCGTTACGATGTTACTAACACCCTGTATTTGTAAGAAGAGCTCTGAACGAGTGACGCCTAGTCGAGGTTCGCGCCCACCTAGGCACAGACTGAGAGGGGATGGTCAGACTGTCTACGTAGCAATTATAGCTAACTACATTAAATACTGTCGCAAAGTGACTAGATATCATTTGACAACCATCATCATTTAATTTTACCTTGTCGCAAATTTACTTGATCGCAAAACGTAGCCCTCTGTGAGGCTTTGGAAAATTGAACATGTTTGACGTCGCAATACTCACTTTGATAACACAAAGACGCTATTGTATAAAATCTGGACAGTATGCGTGTGCGCGTATCGACAGTCGGACAGAGAAAGTTATTTATAATGCAACGTAAATAAACGCGCCTCTACCAAATTACTTCTGACGTTGTTGCAAGAATAAAGATGCACATACTCTATGATTGATGTGCTTTATGCAGATAATGCTACTGATTCCAGCACACACCGTCTAATGTTATTTTAAGCTATACTTGTCATTAATATCCGCCGAGAAGGAAAGGGATGGATAATCGACAGGCATGAAATGTATGTAACACACGTCACTTTTAGGCAGAAATAAAAAAAAAACCGTCCCGTATTACGTTGGCCAATAACCGAACAGAATTAAGTTGACAGCACACGTCAAGTTAAAAGTAACAGTTGTCAACCTTTCCATTTCGGCGCATAAGAAAATTGCATGAATAACTTAAAATAAAATTTGGATGTGACTGCAGGAATCGGGGCTAATATGTGTAAATGCCCTTCTTCTTCTTCTATCGTGTGGATTGTGAGGTGAATTACCAACCCCATCAACCCTGGTGTCAGGGTTATTACTGAGCCGCCATAGGCCCCTGACATGACTCATGTAACGACTACGCGCGTACTTACATCAGTAAGTAATAACCGGGACCAACGGCTTAACGTGCCTTCCGAAGCACGGATCTTTTTACTTTTTGGACAATCAGGTGATCAGCCTGTAATGTCCTAACCAAACTAGGGATCACAAAGTGATTTTTGTAATTTGTCTCCACCGGGATTCGAACCCGGGACCTCCGGATCGTGAGCCCAACGCTCAACCACTGGACCACGGAGGCCGTGTAAATGCCCTGGTACATACATATGTACACAATTCACATTCGAAACTCTATATGGATGGGAAGATTCATAAATTATCAGAAGGTTTTGTGACATTTAGGGACATGGTATTCAGTGTCCTCAAGGGAAGAACGGTTGACTCTCATTATGAGGTTGCAGGTTTGAATCATGGGTTTGTGAGAAGCCCACATTCCCGAGAAATGTGGTCCGGAGGAATGTGTTGGTTTTCCTTTCGCGGGTTATAGGGTCAGACAGTCAAGAAACGCTATGGAGATAATGATGACCATGGTGTGTGGTCTTATATGCCTTGCGTGCGAGGAAGACAAAAAGTCCGTGGGCACTCCTTTACTCTTTAACGGATAGTGTCCCTTCTAAACGTAGTATGTTCTATGACCTGACTAGTTAGGTGACAGAGTAGGTAGACATTTTTTTTTTTAAATAAAAGCCGAAGTAATTTTTATCTCGAAAGTAATAAGTTTGCAAGTTAATTAACTGTCAAGGTAAATAAAAAGGCAGGTGGATTGATGAGAAGTAATATAAGTTTTCTAACTTAGGGACACTTTGTGTACAGAATGAGATTTCGATTAGTCGTTGGGAGAAATATACTTATTTCAACTAGAAATTGCGTTTTTAGTGTAATCATAAGTTTCTTTGATATTCGAAATGATATTAATTGCTCAACCGTAAAATAACATTTTCTCTATAGTTCTTAATATGACTATTTTTGTAGTGTAGCAGTGAGGTTCAGCCATTTTGATTACGGGTTTGGTCAATTAATTATCTTTTTCAATAAATTTGAAAATTTGACCTTCGAACTTCAATACCAAGTGTGGCTGCAAGTTATCTTCAGGTGACTTTGCACATCCCAGTGGCTGTTTGTAACATCGGAGGTTTTATAGGCCAATACACACAATACCTGCGTAACTTCTGCGAGCTCTGCCGCCAGCCTTGCCGCCGGCACACCCCGGACACTTCATACAAAAAACCGCGTTTTACATAACTATTATTACTTATTCTATGCACAGGCCCTACACATTGATGTTATCGTACACGCGCTTCTGTGTGTGTCACTTCTGACGACTATTCGATTGAAGACGACGGGGGGTGAGGTAAACCTATCTCAGCCGCTAGTCAGGAGCGGAGAGTTGAGATTGTCCAACCGCCGGCTTTACCGCATAAAGAAGCCACCAGCCTGGCCGCGCGGGTGTGCAAGGCAGTTCGCTCCGCTCATTCAAGTTTACGGCACGTGCCGGCGGCAAAAGCCAGCGGCACGTGCCGCTCGGCAAAAACCGGCAGTCCGTGGCTTTTAACTTCATTCTAAGTTATTAGTTATCGATACAGCCACTCGGTTTTATTGTTATTTAAAAGTTAGGCATCTCGCAAATCAAATTGCGTTCCCTTCAAACTTGGTTAGCCAATACTTAACTGAGGTCTGTCGGAATCCACTGTCTGTGACGTCACAGGAGAGAGGAGGGTTCACCGCAGACGGACCCTTGACATTGACAGTTTTGGAAGGGAATATAGATTGTTCTTGTCACTTTGTGAATCTGCCTTTATTTTAATGTAATTTATGGTTTTCGGGTTGCTATGAATAATAATACCACTTTATTAGCATTTTACTCGTGTGAGACTTCGTGTGCGTGGAATTCGGTTTGCGCGGGAAGTAGGTAGGCCCACTAGCCCCTGGTAGTTACTTCCCTATATCGGTCTCGGTTTTTTCATTCTATACGATATGTGCCAATTTCGTCCAAATCAGTTTAGCGGTTTAAACGCGAGGTCGGTATAACGGATATTGGTAGTTTACTTAGTTGATTGATCGATGAATGGAATACTTAATATGTCGCTGGAAATAAAAGTATAAAAAGAAGATTGTGCTTGCTGCAGACAGAGTCGACAAGCTGAGACAAACTGCGCCCCAAGATTATACAGTCATCGTAACTAATACTGAGGGGGATGATTCAGCTCATGATTTGAGAGTTATTAATATCAAGTGGAATTTTCCGTCGCAAAAAAAATGATTTGTTTGTGCTTTTTATTATTTTCAGTTCCATACTTTTGAGACGGAAATTCTACTTGATAATGTTTCAGAATAATGAGTTGAATCATCCCTCTCAGTATTCGTCACGATGTCACTTACATACACCCCGTACAAGTACGTACAGGTAGCCATACCAGCACGCACGGTTGTTAATGAAACTGTAACGAATACTGAGGGGGATGATTCAAACCCTGCTTCTGAGTGCATATCAAGTGGAATTTTATGTCAAAAAATGTATGAAAATATTAGTAATTTTTTAAATTACTTTTAGTTCCATACTTTTGCGGCGCAAAATTTCACTTGATATCAACTCGGAATCCGTCTGTAGCATCCCTTAAAGTTTTCGTTACGATGTCACTAACACTCTGTATAAACCGCAAATGAAATCCCGCATCCGGGCATGTTCCACTTACTCAGCTCTGTGTATAAAGCTTTAAGATCTGGTGCTACTGTTCCTTGAATACTAAGTAAGTTAAGTTGACGGAGTCTTCGGGTTTCATTCTGGCCAAGGCCCCCAGGCCACCCTCATTGGTATTTATCAGCGACCTTCTACTGTAAACACTTGCAGCCTTCATTGAATTACTTGCAATAAAGTAAGGTCTGTGCTTATAAGTCTTATCAGTGTTATTATGGCAGGTTTTTGAGGTCGATAACCGAGCTCACCAAACCCTTGTAAGTATGAGGGATATTATTGAGCCGCCGCTAATATGGCTCATTTAGTACCATAGAATAAATATTAGTACTACTTTTTAAGACTAGATGCTAGCTATCTTTTGGAACATCATATCATCATAGCATAGCAACACGCCTGTATTCCCGAAAGGGTAGGCAGAAGTTTATTGCACCTATACAAATCCACTCCTTGCCAACTAGGGTTCTTTTGAAATATCGTTTATATCATCATATCCCTGGCATTGTACCGTTTTTCACAGGGTCCGCTTACTTAACCTGAATATTTGACAGGTCCGATTTTTTAGAGAAGCGACAGCCTGTCTGACTTTCCAACGCGCGAAGGGAAAACCATCCCAATACAGGTCACGTACCTCCGAAAATGCATTTCTCGGGAATGTGGGTTTCTTCACTATGTTTTTATTAATCGCTGAGCACGCGATAATTATTTATGATGCAAACATGAATTCGAAAACAAATTCAACAATCATTGGTTTAGGCCTGTGCTGGATTCGAACCTGGATTTGAAATATCTTTTATATATTTAAGTATAGGTATTATAGACGCAACAAAAGTGTAATCTTCTGTTTACCCCAGAAGGGACAGTGCGCAAAGACGCGCATCCATCTACATAACAAACGAAAGCTTAACTTTGAAATGGTAATAAGGGTTACTTTACCCTTTCAGGCATACATACATACGTTCAAAGTTCGTTTAACCGATCATATGGGTTCCGAATTTCCAATGGAGTTGTGAGTTTGCCGTACTGTTTGTTTCTGTGCGATTACACACAATAATCGCATTTATGACTTAACAAGTAACTAAGTTGTTACTTGAGTTTGTGAACCGTGTACTATTGTGCTATTTTTGTCATCAGTGGTCGGACTAGGCAGAGTTATTATACCTAGATAAAATATAGGGTGTTTGACAGGTTCAAAGTTTAATTATAAAATGCTTATCTAGAAACAGAAGCCAGTCTAAGATAATCAGAAATCAATCTCATTCTTCAATTTGACTTACCTTCTAATTTGTAACAATACGAAATGTCAAATCAAAAATTGGCTTTTGGATTTGTATGGAAATACTGGTGCTGATTTTATTTTAAATATAAACCTGTCATTTTAGGCATAAATTTAAAAAAACCCTTCCAAAATTTTAAATTGGCCAATAATACGACAGAATTAAGTTGACAGCATACATCAAACGGATTGCATATGACCGGTATGCCTATTTTATTCGCCCGGGTAATTCTTTTATTTTATAATTAACATTTGTCAACTATCCGTCCTTTTCCTTTTCGGCGAATAAGAAAATGACTATAAAATTAGAAGGTGTCTGCAGGAATCGGGGTTATGTCTATTATCGACTGAATCGATCCGGAGGTCTTTGGTGTGGAGGTCATCATGTCTAGCTAATCTACCACATAAGTCCTCCAAGCACGATATAAAAAAAACTTTAATAGATACACAAAAAAGATATATAAAGTAAGTAGATAACTACTTATTGCTCGCGATTTTAGAAGTAGAAGTTTTATTTCGACCGTGTGTTCGTACCAAATGTGGTGTTATAAAAATACAGAAGTTAGTATTGTAGTATCAACATGGACCCGTTAAGGGCACTGCAACTGGTAAAGAGGATTGTCCTCATGGCTGGAGGTTTCTCCCCGTGGCTTTGTTACATACACATACATACATAAACTCACGCCTATTTCCCACTGGGGTAAACAGATTATACCTTAGAATTCCATTTGCTTCGATCCTGACACACTTCTCTTGCTTCCTCCACATTCATCAATTCGTACTAAACCTTTTCTAAGGACTTCTCCAATTTGGTCAATGTAAATAACTCCTTCTATGTCTTCCCCTGCCAGCCCTACCATCAACTTTCGCTTTATATACCGCTTTCGCAATTATATTATCCTTCATCCGCTCTACGTGTCCAAACCAACCTAACATTCCCTTTTCAATCTTAGTCACTACCAATTTAGTATCTAGTTGGGTTTGTTTATTACGACAATTTCACTAACTCCATTCCTGGAAAGTAGGCCCTACCTACCTCTTTTCATGAGACTGTTTAAAGCGTGAAATCGGAACAAACAAACAAACTCACTTTCGGATTTGAAACTTAGGCTCAGGATTGCAGCGTCGACGACTTTATTGCTAAAAGTTTTACGAACGAAATTATGTGAAGAAAGCCGCGGAGTTCTGTACAATGTGTGTTTTGTTCTGTGTATGTTCTGTTCTGTCTCTGTGTTCTGTGTGTGTGTGTGTGTGTGTGTGTGTGTGTGTGCTCTGTGTTGTGTTCTAGAATCATCTTTATTAAATCTTGGTGTTGTGCCGTGAATCCGTGACTTACATCCAATCCCGATTTCGGCTCTATACGACTGAATTCAACTTTATGAGTTTGAATTCATGTTGTTTAGCTCATTGATATCACGTAGTTTCGAGGATTTATGTCCGGCTAATGGCAACGGGCTCGGCTGAATATGACTTAAAAAAAACAAATACACAATTCTTTATTCCATAAATGGAACATATAACACAGGAAAAGAAACTAAACTAACGTAGAAAAACGTAGCTGGCTCGAGGAGTAGGTGTGTATGCTATATACCTCTGCCTGCATATATACAAGTGTGATACCATATAATATTATGGCATAGAAGGCAATATGCAATAATGCCTCTACTTATATAAATCTTTCTTCTTATTTTCCACACGAGTGACGTATAAGAGGCGCGTCGTCTGACTAGGTAGTCTCAATTTCTTTCAGATCGTGCAATCAACGGGATTCCACATCGGGACCGAACAATGGCTCGACAATGTTGGGGTTTCTATTGATTATGATATTTCATATTAGGTAGAAAATAAGTCGGACCTGCTTTGTAGTACTGTTCACTTGTTTTTTTTCCTATATTACATACACACGTATATTCGGTCAGCAACAAGTATGTAGTATTGTTTATTGTTTACGACCGATTGTATATGACCGATATGCCTATTTTATTCGCCTGGGTAATTCTTTTATTTTAAAATGAACAGTTGTCAATCATCCGTCCGGAAAGTAAGAAAATGACGATATTAGGAAGTGTCTGCAGGAATCGGGGCCATGTCTATTATCGGGTCCATGTTGATACTATAATACTAACTTCTGTATTTTTATAACACCACATTTGGTACGAACACATGGTCGCAATAAAACTTGTACTTCTAAAATCGCGGGCAATAAGTAGTTATCTACTTACTTCGTATACCTTTTTTGTGTAACTATTAAAGTTTTTTTTGCAGCTGAGCATTGTAATCTTCTTCTTCTATCGTGTGGGTTGTGAGGTGGAGTACCAACTTCATCAACCCTGGTGTCATGGATACTATTGAGCCGCCAAAGGCCCCAATGTAACGACTAATTCCTTACATCAGTAAGTAGTAACCGGGACCAACGGCTTAACGTGCCTTCCGAAGCACGGATCATCTTACTTTTTGGACAATCAGGTGATCAGCCTGTAATGTCCTAACCAAACTAGGGACCACAAAGTAATAGTAATGAAGTCTTAAGGGTCATAGGGCGTGGTCGTTACATAAGGCACGTAAGGGGCCTTTGGCGGCTCAATAATAACCCTGAAACCAGGGTTGATGAGGTTGGTAATCCACCTCACAACCCACACGATAGAAGAAGAGTCATGCGCCCATGAGGGTCCCGGACTCTACCGTGGTTGTACCACCATAGTGTCCTACTGAAATAGGGCCCTAAGTAAAAGTACTTACTTATAATGATTATTTATTATTAATATTTATTTATTATTATTATTAATTTATTTATTTATAAAGGTACATACAAAATTACAGTGTACAGTGTATATTATGTATGTCGTTTCCATATCTCGGGACTATAGAGTCCCGGATTTTTGGAAGGCTTGCGTGAGGCCGAAGTTAGCACGTAGAGGCCCCTTAAGACAATTTAATCTAAATGTGGTGGGCCACCAACCGGAAATTCATTATTATTAATTATTAGTAAGAGTAATAATTATTATTATTTGTATGGCGTTTCTATATCTCGGTACTATGGAGTCCCGGACTTTTGGAAGGCGTGCGTGCAAAGCCAATACGTAGAGGCCCCTCAAGACAATTTATTATTAGAATAGTAATTATTACTAACTTATGAATATTTTAAACCAAATGTACTTTCTTTTTCAGGTAAGTTTCCTGATGGAGCGTCTCTTTATCATTGCACAGCAAAAGTATAAGACACAATTTCTTGATAAGTATACTTACTTAATACATACAGTAATACGTACATTAGGTGTAGTATTTTGGTATTTTTAAATCATTGAGGGACTTTCCAGGCTCATCATCAATTTAAGAGCCACGCTCTTGTCGGTGTAGCATTTTCCATTCCAGTCTATCAACGGCCAATTCCTTGACTTCCCTATAAGACACGACGTTAACATTTCCTTTAATCTGTTCCATGTAAGCTCTTCTTGGTCTTCCCCTTCCTCTCTTTCCTTCTAGCTTGCCTTGTATGATGTTTTTAATAAATTCGTCGTGTCTTATTAGGTGTCCAATCATCTTGCCTCTTCTGTCCTCAATAATTCTCAGTATTTGTCTTCTTTCCAGGCTACGTTCACCAAAAACAATATAGATGGCGTTGTACAGATTTAACGTGATATTTTTTTTTTTTTTTAATTAATATGGGTTTGCTCTTGACTTCGTTCTTCCACAAGAAGAAGAGATCGATCGGTCGAGAGATAATCACCTATTTTCTCATTACTAGGGTACATAATTATTCAAAATTGTAATGTGATAGCAGAGGCATAAAAACAATTGTAGCTTGATATTTTGTTCGGATATGGCATATAATTATTTTCCTACCTATTTTGCTTCTCTTTATTTTGATTAGAACAGTAATGGGGGAAGCTGTTGTTTGTTCCTGGGTGTAATAACATGGGTCATCATTTATACCTAATAACAAAGATAAATGATGCATATTTCTGTTATCCATGAAATCAGAAGATTAAACGAAGAAAAATATGTACAGCGCCATCTATATTTTTATGGGAACATCATTAGTATTTGAACAAAATTCGTAATTAGTAGTACACTGTAATAAATGAGCCAAGTTTATTTAGAACAACAGAACACCTTTTATCTTTGTTATTCTCGGTCTAATATATTCGTTAAACTATAAAGCTGCCCTGTAAATCTTACAGCGAAACAGTACCGTTGTTATACCGTCCACCTTAACGATTCCCCGCTTGTTTTCTTAGCCAACTATGATTTATCTTTATGCGTGTTGCAATCCTTTGAAATATGAACATAGTCCCTTTATTCGAATACCTGCGTCTTTTTATTGTCTTTTTGTTTGGACAGAATTCCGGTAGCAGTTTAATGTTTTTAAATGATTCATAACACTTGTTGGCGTCACATTTGGCAACCCCCGTTGCCTAGGTATTGTTGATTATATGGCGCATAGCAACGGGGGTTGCGAGATCTGACGCTAACAATACTAATAATAAAACAAAAAAGAAAGGTAAGAAAGAGAGGAAGGGGAAGGTGAAGAACTTACATGGAACAGATTAAAGAGAAGGCGAACTTCGTGTCTTCTAAGGAAGTAAAAGAATTTGCCTTTGATAGACAATAATGGAGAACGCTACACCGACAAGAGCGTGATGTATAAAACAGAGGTTAGGGAAACCGTGAATTTTGGCAGTCTACTATTGAGTTTAGCCACTGTAGTGCCTTTTTCTCCATTATGAATACCTAGTAACTAATAGGTAAGGATAAGTTATTAATTTATCTTAAGTGCATTTTTACTGATAAAGTTGTCTCGACCATTATAGACGGCGATACGGCTCACCACGTTGGTCTAACAGAAAGCTCAGTGACGTGTGGCCTGTGGGTAGGTACTTAATTCATATTGCGATGGATATCCGATCACGAGCATTAATATTTTTGAAATTGAGAAATTATAAGTGAATCATAGCATTCCATTTTACTCTAAATCAATTTATTACCGTGAGAACAAAGTTGCGGCCAACGTATTCCGCGTTGGAAATAATTTATGATCATGTCGTATTGAGATGGATTTCATCCTGTACACTGACGAATTCATTTCAGTGAAAACTTTGCTTGAATGTTGTGTAAATAATCGGAATTACGTATGGATTATAATTCTAAGAAGGGTTATTTTTGTTTGAAGTTTTCCGTTAGGTTTTCGTTAGAGGCGTTACCACTTTTAGAGTTCCGAACCTCAAAAAGAAAACGGAACCCTTATAGGATCACTTTGTTGTTCGAACACTCTTCGCTCCGCACCGTTACGATTTACTCTTCTCTCTCTCTCTCTCTCTCTCTTCTTTTCTTTTTTACTTCTTCTTTTTCTTTGAGTTTTTATTTTTTTTCTTTTATTTTCGTTTGATTTATTTTAAATGCAATAATGACTTTTTGTATTGTATTGATTTACCTAACTCCACGTTGCGGGGTCATTTTAATGTATTTGAACCGTTCAGGTGTAAAAGAGTGCAGGTGGACTGTCTGTGCTGCTCGCACGCACGGGGTAAGATCATACACACATCATCTGTGTTGTATGTGTCTGGGCAAGAACGTATGGACCACTCGACACTCTATTAGGTTTGTATGGACCACTCCATACAAATACATTCTATACACATACATATATTTGAAAGCTTAAAACATTCTAAGCACGTAAATGTTTTGATGGTTGACAGTCTCACGATTAAATTTAGTATCACTTTTTGTTGTTGTATCATAAATTTTAAAATAAAATTACAGAGTTGAAATCTTGTCAGATTCTGTGCTACCCACGCGTGGTAATATATTTTATCGTAAAGTGTGGAATTCTAGTGTGGCAGTTATGATCTTGTGACAATGTTATGTCAAATGATTTGTTTCGTGAATCATGGATCCATGGGCACTCGGGAACAGTCCCACTCATTTTTTGAAATTATGGAAACAGTTTCTATTAAAATGTTTCTGGTCTGGCACTACACTTTGAAGAAGGCTATTCTCCTCGAACATAACATTAAAAGGGAATAAATAAATAACTCCGCTAGCGCAATCAAACGTGAGGTCCATAACTGCGGTGATATTTGCCAATGCTCATAAAGATTCCGTTTGAGGCCCTTTTGACCCTCGGAGGTACATTTACCTACTTATGATGCGGTGACGGTACCTGAGGTCCTTGTATCTGAATAGGTAAGTTGATACTATCGTCAGCATTTCAATGATGTCTCAACCTCATAACTTTCGGTCGCAGTGTTGGGAAAGTGCGATACATTCTCCGGCTAAGTAGTTAATGTTCCGGCCAAGTAGTTAATGCCATCTGCGGCAAATCTGCAATAAATCACGTCAAAAAAAAAATGCGATAAAATCGTAATTATTAAGGTCTCCTCTAATCTAATAATAATATTCTATCACTAACAAAATATGGATAAATATCTGATAATAAATATTTCATTCATTCATTCATTCATTCATTCATCTTCTTCTTCTTTATTCTTTATTGCACATAAAAACATTACACAGAAGTGAACATAAAAGACGGGACTGAAGAAAACGAAGAGTTGAACATGTTGCTCTCTCTTTTACAGAAGAGTGAAATTGAAACGCTCATGATTAGTAGGTGTATATGTCGCAGCCGGATTGTATAATCAGCTGTATTACATTACGGCTAGCTGTTTTCAAAAACAGGGCCGTTTTGTAATGCGGCGGTTCAACGAGTAGCCGTATTGTCATTGCGATACGTTCTCCAATAAAGCGGTCCACGTTCAGCCGCATTGTACTACTACTTAAATTGTAGGGTGACTATAATATTTTTTTCTAATTGCACTTGAAAATTGTTCTTAAATTCACTATTTACCGACATATTTAACACGTTTCCTTTATTTAATTCACTTGTAACTTCGCTGTTTAATAACACACTTTCTGCATTCAACGCCATTGTTGTTGTTATTACAGGCAGCACCATGAGTGTTAAGAATCGGAACTAAAAACTGTCAAAGAGGCGGCTAATCCCTCGCCTTATTACATTACGGCTAGCCGTGTTGAATGACGTAAGGCGACGAATACGTTTCGGCGGTTTTTTACTTAGCCGCATTCAATACAGCTAATCGTTGAACCGCCGCATTACAAAACGGCCCTGTTTTTGAAAACAGCTAGCCGTAATGTAATACAGCGGATTATACAATCCGACTGCGACATATATACAGGGTGTTAGTGACATTGTACCGAATACTGAGGGAATGATTCAGACCATGGCTCATGATCAGGGTCTCACTCAATATGACTGTCTACGGTCAAACCTGAATCAAATCCAATCCATGTCTCTGGTGAACGAAATAACCGAAATGATTGAATCATTTGGACCCAATCATCATTCAAATCGACTTTTGAGTTAATATCAAGTGATGATGTCAACTCAGAATCATGGTCCCAATTATCCCTCAAAGTTTTTGTTACGATTTCACTAACACCCTGTATACATACGTCTACGGTCAAGCCTGAATCAAATCCAATCTATGATTCTGGTGAAAGATATGACCCAAATGATTGAATTATTTGGGCCCAATCATCATTCAAATGGCTCGTGGTCCTGATCGAACCGGGTTACGATAAATGATCAATCCAATCCAGTCCAAGTTTAGTAACTGTATGTTTCCTGGTAGTGGTTGCCTGGAAGGAATTGCTCTAGAGCAATAAGGCCGCACAAGTTGTACTGTATTCGTGTGTTATGTCTGGTTATTAAAATCTTTCGTTTAAAATCTGAAATCCAGGCCTCGTCATGTGCCTTGCAACCATCGACCAAAGACATCCTCCACTGGTTACGGTCCCTAGCCAGGTCTTCCCATTTATCGGGGCTGATTTTGAATACAAGCGTGTCACGCTTTGTGGTTCAATTATAAGACCAGGTACATAAAAAAAAAACTATTCCAAACGCTCTAACAATTTCCGAGAAACATTGACAAGTTTCTACATTTTTCCTGAAAACGATACTTCATCTGTATGCTACGAAGCCTACTATTTCGACGACGGAATAAATAATCGGCATTTGATCAACGTATCCATTGAATTAGGCGTCCTTTTCTTTTTATTAAACGACAACCTTATTCGTTACTCCTCAAAAGACATTGGTGCTAATTCCTGTAAATACCATCTAATTTTATTTTAAGTTATATCTGTCATTTTCTTATCCGCCGAAAAGGAAAGGGACGGGTAATCGACAATCATAAAATTTATGGAACACACGTCAATTTTAAGCACAAATCTAAACCAACCGTCTAAAAATTTTACATCAGTCAATAACCCGACACAGTTAAGTAGACAGTACGTCAAACGGATTGCATACCAGCGACGTACCTTTTTGATTCGCCCGGGTTATTCATTCATTTACTCATTCTTCCTAAAATTAAGAGCTGTGAATCATCCGTCCCTTTCCTTTTCGACGGATATGAAAATGACGGATATAACTTAAAATAAAATTAGGCGGTGTCTGCAGGAATCGGGGCCAATGAGGTATGTGCACTTTAATTTTAGAGTTCGCAATATTTTTATTCAAAAGTGTTCTTTTTTGAAGCCTGATTATAGATAAAATAAATCTGAATATTTGGCGAAAAATAGTTATTTACTGTTATTCCTAATACTGGTTTTATGATATAACTTGGCATCACGTCTGTGTCCTCGAAGGGGTAGGAAGAGGTATATAGTAATACTCGCTCCTCGTCAGCAAGCGCTGCTTTGTTTTGGGGAGAGTTACAAGCATAATTTTACCGCCTTCAAAATGACGCTAAAAGCAAATACACACAACACAAAACAGGCTGTCATATTATTTTACTAGTAGATAATAAATCCTGTACAAATGAAGTCAAGTTGAGTGTCCATAAATTGTAATTGCGGCTGTCGAGTAGTACTGATTGCTTAATTTATCTAACAGCCATGCAAATGTGAGGCTCGTACCAAATCAACAACGCTTCACGGCTTTAATTACTCATTCTAACAAAAATGGAAATGTGAACATTGATAAAGTTGTGGCGGGTTCTGCAGGAAAATTAGTTAAACTTTTAAGTACTTTTTCTATTTAAATCCGCACGAAACTGCAAGTCTACAATGACTGGAGCAGCTTGCCGCAGCCTATTTTCAAGGCTAGGTAAGCATGGCCCACCTAAGGCTACATGATCACTTGCCAGGTGAGATTGTGATCAAGCGGATAGTAACAAATTATGGTATAAAAAAAAACAAATAATATTATGGTAAAAAGCAAGGAATAGTAAATACGTACAAGGTTTTCGTAACGAAATGTGAAAAAAATAATTTGTTTATATTGAGACGATGATCTGAAATTTAATAAGGCCACTCGCCGTAAAAAGACTCGCCGTAGCGAGAGTCGCCGTTCGAAAAGTCGCTGTCAACGCTACAATTCACTTACTTTTTCTGTTACTTTTTCTAAACGTCAAAACGGGAAATTAATATGAAATGACAATGGGCACTTTTGTATGAAACTTGGTCCAAGAACCTCCACTGATGAGACTTATATGTAATGAAAGCTTATGCTTTCCCTATGATTCTGCCAAAGTTCTATCAGATTCTGTCCCGGGGTTCTTTTTTTACGGCCATGTTTGTCCTGGCTAAAAATGTGATAAAATACAGTGGGAGCTAAAATCGACTCAAGATTTGTTGCTGGATAACTAAGTCTACATAAATAATTATGTATCATATTGTATATCATTTTAAAGAGGATCTTTTCCAGAATCCGAAACATAAAAAAAAACGAAAAAAAATCTTTTTGTAAGCGAATTATAGTCAATTTATATCTGCAGCGCCATTGTTTCTCGGTAGCTAAGTTCAAGTTTCATGCCTTTTACCCCTTCCAAAAGTATCTTACCGATTTTTTTTATATTGCTTCCGGAATTTGATCTGAGTGATAATAACAAGAAAAATAAATAGACACCTCTCCGATAGAGACCGCCTAAGCTATTGCCTATTGCAAGAAATCGTTATCATTAGCAAGTCATTACGGTATTGCATATAAGCTTATCAGCAACTTGGAACTTGGTCCAAGAACCTCCACTGGTGAGACTTGCATGTAATGATAGCTTATACTTGTCCTATGATTCTGGCAAAGTTCTACCAAACTCTGTGCTAGGGTTTTTTTACGGCCATGTTTGTCCTGAGTGTACAGCAGTGGACTGCAAAATCACCTCAGGATTTGTTGTCGAAAAACTATTTAACTAAGTCTATATACATAATTATATATCATAATGTATATCAATTTTAAAGGGGAAGGTTATCAGAATCAGAAACACAAATAAAAAAAATGCATTAAGTATGTAAACGACTTTTAGCCAACTCACGTCCGTAGCACCATTTTTCTCAGCAGCTACGTACGAGTTTCGCGCCTTCCAACCTTTCCAAAGAAGCCCAATCATTTTTTCCTTCTTCTGATATTGCATTCTTAACCTGACAAGTGACAACAACAAGAAATAAAATAGATACCATTCCGATAGAGGCCGCGTAAGCTATGGACCTATTGCAAGATAACGTACTCAAAGGCTAGTCTTTATAATCCAACAGACGTAACATGATTAGAATGCGGCGGGACGGAAATGTAGTACATCGCCTTATGCGAAAGAGACGAAATATGTGTGTGTCTCTTTAACACTAACAGTATACAGCTTAGTACGAGAGAAACAAGAAATAAGTCATTCTAATCAAGATGCAATACAATGACTCTATTGTATACAAAAGAAACACATTTATTAAACAAGTTCAGGCAATAACTGGTGCAAAAGGCGGCTTTATTGCCAAGGTAGCAATTACTACCAGGCAACCTTACGTTTACGATACGTTTGTTGTACCATTCGGCATTGTTTATAATACAAGATATAAGCCTGGATTAATAAAACAAGATTGTGGTGAAAGAAAACATACTACATTTGCGTCCTCCCGCATTCTAAACATGTTACGTCTGTTGGATTATAATGACTAGCCTTTGAGTACGTTATCTTGCAATAGGTCCATAGCTCACGCGGCCTCTATCGGAATGGTATCTATTTTATTTCTTCTTATTTTTTTTATTTTTTTTTCTTTGTTGTCACTTATCAGGTTAAGAATGCAATATCAGAAGAAGGAAAAAATGATTAGGCTTCTTTGGAAAGGTTGGAAGGCGCGAAACTCGTACGTAGCTGCTGAGAAAAATGGTGCTACGGACGTGAGTTGGCTAAAAGTCGTTTACATACTTAATGCATTTTTTTTATTTGTGTTTCTGATTCTGATAACCTTCCCCTTTAAAATTGATATACATTATGATATATAATTATGTATATAGACTTAGTTAAATAGTTTTTCGACAACAAATCCTGAGGTGATTTTGCAGTCCACTACTGTACACTCAGGACAAACATGGCCGTAAAAAAACCCTAGCACAGAGTTTGGTAGAACTTTGCCAGAATCATAGGACAAGTATAAGCTATCATTACATGCAAGTCTCACCAGTGGAGGTTCTTGGACCAAGTTCCAAGTTGCTGATAAGCTTATATGCAATACCGTAATGACTTGCTAATGATAACGATTTCTTGCAATAGGCAATAGCTTAGGCGGTCTCTATCGGAGAGGTGTCTATTTATTTTTCTTGTTATTATCACTCAGATCAAATTCCGGAAGCAATATAAAAAAAATCGGTAAGATACTTTTGGAAGGGGTAAAAGGCATGAAACTTGAACTTAGCTACCGAGAAACAATGGCGCTGCAGATATAAATTGACTATAATTCGCTTACAAAAAGATTTTTTTTCGTTTTTTTTTATGTTTCGGATTCTGGAAAAGATCCTCTTTAAAATGATATACAATATGATACATAATTATTTATGTAGACTTAGTTATCCAGCAACAAATCTTGAGTCGATTTTAGCTCCCACTGTATTTTATCACATTTTTAGCCAGGACAAACATGGCCGTAAAAAAAGAACCCCGGGACAGAATCTGATAGAACTTTGCCAGATTCATAGAGAAAGCATAAGCTTTCATTACATATAAGTCTCATCAGTGGAGGTTCTTGGACCAGATTCGCCCATTCTCCTTTGTACGATAACGTACACCGTGACGTCACAGAAACTCGTGATAAATTATCGAAATGATTGTTGCGCGTTGCGTAATTTAAATAATTAAGTAAGTAAATAAACTGAAATATTATTAGTTTAAGTAAAGAAAGGAAGACCTAGAAGGACTTACATTGACCAAATTGGTCTGGCCTTAGAAAATGTGTACGATCTACTCTGAACCGGCGTGCGTGTATGAAGCGATTGATGAATGTGGAGGAAGCAAGTGAAGTGTGTCAGGATCGAAGCAAATGGAATTCTATGGTATCTGCTTACCCCGGTGGGAAATAGGCGTGAGTTTATGTATGTGGTTTAAGTATTTTAGTAATTATAATAATATTTAATAATTTATTTTTGACCTTGGAAACTACCCAATTAGTATATAATTATTACACGTGGCAACATTTTTCGTAATTTTCCTCTTCCGTAGCTAAGCCAAAGGCTGGTAACTGGATATTAAGTTTTCCTAGAAACAGACCGACTTTATAATTGCTAGTAAAACTTTAGCAACCCACCGGAACGTTTTTGTAGCATTTTACTTTATATTATGAAGATGATAGATAAGTAGATACGTTATTTATTTTATTTTATTTAGGATTGTTATTCGTTATTTTCATTATACAGGGTGTTAGTGACACCGTAACGAATAGTGAGGGGGATGATTTAGACCATGATTCTGAGTTGATTATCACTAATTTGCTCCTATCGGTGTAGCATTCTCCATTATTGTCTATCAAAGACCAATTCCTTCACCTCCTTATAAGTCACGACGTTCGCCTTCTCTTTAATCTGCGTCTAAGTTCATGTGGAATTTTCTGTCGGAAAATTCATGAAAATTTTAGTGTTTTTTAAAATATTTTCCGTTCCACACTTTTGCGAGGGAAAATTCCACTTGATATCAACTCAGAATCGTGATCTGAATCATCCCAAAAAGTCTTCGTTACGATGTCACTTACACCCTGTATATAAGTATATTTATATACGTAGGTACGTATTACCTAAAATCTTGATGTATCAAAAGTGCTAGCGAGTTTCACAGTCACAAATAAAGTGAAAACGATCAAAGAGGCTTTTGTCTATTGTTTTCGGACTAAGTTCTTTTTTGTTTTTTGTAAACTGCAGGTGGCTAAGATGTCGTATTATTATCATCAGCCCATTAACGTCCCCACTGCTGGGGCACGGGTCTTCCCTATGGATGGATAGGGAGATCGGGCCTTAAAACGATCACGCGGGTCCAGTGCGGATTGATGGTTATTAACGACTGCTAATGCAGCCGGGACCAACGGCTTAACGTGCCTTCCGAAGTACGGAGGAGCTCGAGATGAAATCTTTTTTTTTTGTGGTCACCCATCCTTTGACCGGCCTTTGCGAAAGTTGCTTAACTTCAACAATCGCAGACCGAGAGCGTTAACCGCTGCGCCATCGAGCTCCTCATATCGTATTATTTTAATAATATTACGCCTTCTCAAGCCTTTACACAAGAGGTAATCCTTAATCCTTTCCTGACCGTATTCGGCCACAGCGACTCGACAACTAATGAGAGTGTCGTTCGTGTGCTCTCAAGTGACTGACATATCCGATCACACACAACAGGTACACAAGAGGTACCATAGAAACATAAAAACCCTTCAAAGTTTAATTTAAAGAGAAACAAACAGCTGGAATATTCTTTATTAAAATCAATCTTAACGTAGTCAAGACGGGAGGAAGTGAACAAGCTAATAACAAAGTTACTGTCGATAAAATTGAATTATGCAAGACTCAAAGCATAAATAAATATTTTGATCAGTGGCTGAATAGAAAATTATGTTAGTTTCCTTTAAAACATTATAACAAAAATGAAAATATTATCGCACTCGAATTGATACTGAAGACTAGGCAGCATGGTCTTATGATCTTAGCCTGACCCACAAATGGGCAAAAGAAAAAAAAAGCACTCGAATTGCAATTTAGCGAAATAGATTCCAAATTTGAAATAGGTATGAAATTGTTTTTGATTTTATAACTTATATTTTTTTAAATAAAGAACATATTCACTTATTTTTTTTATATAATATCTTCTGAAGTGGAGTTATAAAGGGGATTTGTATACTTTTCTTGGATAAAAGAAATTTGGATATGTCATTTTTATTACAAAGGATTTGAATTGAAAACATGGATTGAACATAATAGAACATGGATTGTACACGGATATTAACATGAAGAAGACGTGGCTTCGGCCTTGAATATTTTAGATAAGACACTTTTATAAAGGACTTGAAATATAGAACATTGAGAAATACTCACACAAGACGTGGCTTCGGCCTTATTAAGATTTGGACATGACAAAAAAAATACATTAGACGACGGCTGCACGGCTTTGCCTTTGCCTTTCCCCAAAGGGATAAAAAAGTTAAAAAAAAAAAAAAAAAAAATATTTTTTTTACATCCAATTCCATCCATCGTCATTTTGGAAGAATGAAAAGAACAAGAGACTCGATTTGTTCGTAGCAGCTGTTACGCGTTGAATTTTGAGTGTTCTTAAATAAAAGTAACGGGCAATTCAAAGACCCTCGAATGACGTTAATTGTATTGATGGCCGTTCTTGAAAGAAATACGACTATTCTTTTTCTGGAATGAGAGTTCTTGGTAAGCCTGAAGTGGGGCGATTTTAACTGTAGGTATACATTGTATAATATATTCTTTGTCAGAAACGTCAGTTTCTCAATTATTTCTACAATTGACATATATAAGTACACAACCCAAATTCAAAAAAGAAATCGTCTTTTAACACATCTTATTGAAGTTACTTATCGTCGATATTTATAGTCTATTATGTTGAATAGTTGTTTGTCCTGTGCGAAAATTAGCTAATAACTGTTCTTCAGGCGTCCAGTAATATGGAGTCATTTAGAAAGTGATTTCTGAAGCCAATTCACCATTTCTCTAGAGTGTTCCCTTTTTCCCAGAGTCCGCTGACCTAACCTAAAGTTAATGACCTTGCTACGCGTAAATCAGCCCAATTACAGGCCGAAAGATTAATTTTAAAATTAATTATACATTCTGCTGTTATGCTTGCTGCACATAGAGCTGGGAAAGCGGGAAGAGCGGACTGGAGGCGGCGCGGGATTCTTATGAAACCGAAACGACGGGCGGCTTGTCCCATTTACTCTGTGTACCTCAAGCTTAAATCGATCATTAGTAGAAACATTAGTTTTGTAGTCTATACTTCTGTCAAGCACTACGTGCGAATTTGTTTTTTTTTTTATGTTTGTCGCATGCACTCTGAGCGGTGGGCACGGATCGTCACGCATTGGGTGCGTCATGACGGGTACAGGCGTCGTGGTAGAGATGGTGTGACGACTTGGACGCTTGCCGTAGGGACTGGCCGGAGTACGCACAGTACTCCGGCCAGTCCCTACGGCGAGATCCCACTGCTGGTTTGCCCAGCAGTGGGATCTCATATAAATATTAATGTGTAGTAGTTTTAAGTTCTTGGGATATGAATATTGTTTGTAACGCAAATTTAAGCGTAATATTAAATAAATAAATAAATTGTAGGCTAGATTAGATATCATTTGTACCGAATTTAATTACTTATTTTCGACCAAGTTACCTTCAGAACGAAACGATTTGACAAATCCCAATGAAACATTTATCTCCTAAAATATATTCGTGAATAAATATATCACGTTGAATCAAGAAAACGTATACAAAACGTGCGTGTCTTTGGAAAGATAAGACAGTCTATTATGTAAACAATATTTCGTATAGAGTAGCCAGAGTTTTTAGCTTCTATCATAGAATAAAATAATGGGCGTTGGGCTGATTTGTTACCATACAGTTCATCATACCCTTTCCAGGACTTAGGGCCATATCTCACTAAGACACTATGGTGACCAACCACGGTCGTGCCAAGTGAGGTAGGGCTCTTATTTCAACGGCTGAAAGTTGTATTCTGTTTTTCCGGCTCTGCCACACTATTAGGGATAACAGACTTGTGTTTACATCTATGTAAGACACAGTCTATTCTGTAAACAAAATTGCTTGTAGACTAGACCGAGAAATGAGTTTGTGAACTCGTGCCAAAAGAATGATATACGACTATATACCGCAACTGTTGAGCTAGGCTCGGTTAGGTACTTTCATATGAACTCGAGTTTTTACGTAACACAAGCTCTCAACTACATCCCAATTGGGATAGTCGGTGGTACAGTCATGAGCAATATAAGCCGCTTTAGGACTTTGTCGCACTAACATATTTGACATTTAGTGAGACTTACAGTTCAATTTGTCAAAAAAGTTAATGTGACATGGTACCAAACATGGTACATATTAATCCATCGCAAGATAAACTAAGTACTCACGCGTCACCTAGCTTTCCACACCAACGTAAAAGGTGGTGAGCCGTGTCGCTGTTTATAATGGTCGACCCAACTGTGATAGTGAAAACTTAATAACTCATTAGTGCAACCGGTACCGAGGTCCGAACAGGCGCTCACCGTCTGAGAAGCAAGCCTATGAAGAACCACAGCGACTTCATTCAAGTTCTTTTAGCCGTTTAAAAATTAAATGCCATAGAAATAAAAATAAAGTCGCTTTACGCCTACTTTTGAGACAGCTGTATATTTGAAATTTTATTTCTGAACATTATACGAACTGCGATTGGGAGTACAAACCCGTCTTGACCTAGAACAACAGGTCTTTGTTGATAGCTTGTTGAATTATTGATCTAGTCGCAAATAGAACTTGGGAATAATTTGTATAGCATAAATATAGATCTGGTACTGGAGAGGAGAGATAGGAACTCGCCGAGTGCGGTTGTTGAATGGAAACTATCAGTGGAGTTTAGACTATAATTATTAATAAATGAAGTCGATAGTTAATAAATTAAGCCGACATGACGTCACATTTTAATTTAGGTATAAGTTTCTGTGTTCGTTTTCCATGTTTCTATATAGAAAATATTTCGTGTGTGCGTTGACTTCTGATGTGATGTCATTATAATGTACGTATATATATATGTAATCCGTGTCTGTGGTGTCCTAAATAATAAATGTTTCTTTCTTTCTTTCTTTCTAGTTAGTGGTTTGTTCGGTGATATTTATTTCTAAGCTAGCGACTGGACTCAGCGTCATCTCGGTGCTATTTTTACCTCATATAATCACTACATAGTATAAAACTCAGTCGCTTTTTCTGTCCATATATCCCTATGTACGCTTAAATCTTTAAAACTACGCAACGGATTTTGATGCGGTTTGTTTTAGTAGATAGAGTGATTCAAGAGTAAGGTTTATATGTATAATAACATGCATATAATGGAGAAATATTGTTATTTTTGAGGTTTATAATGTAACGTCGTAAATAATTTCATTTTTTCCTCAGTATTGCACCCGAGCGAAGCCGGGGCGGGTCGCTAGTAAAGAATAACTCCGCCCCGCACTTATTCGTACCGGGCGCGGTGCTACATTTACCTCACCCCCTCTGGGTCATGGGGTTAGAAGGAAAGCGCGATGGTGTATCGCTCGCAGGGTAAGAATGGGATTTTTGAATGGAGAGTCCGGGGTGATCCTTGGATAAATGCAGGTCATAGCAGCATCATTAAGACAGACGCCTATCATGATAAGTGATGTGGACGCGGTCTCCATGTATGACGACGACATCATATAGGAATCACCACGCTTTTGTCGATGTGCATTCTCCATTCTCGTCTATCAGAGGCCTATTCTTTCACTTCCATACACACGACGTCCGGCTTCTCTTTAATCTGTTCCATGTAAGCTTTTCTTGGTCTTCCCCTTAATCTCTTTCCTTGTAGCTTTCCTTATATGTTTTTAATAAATTCGTAGTATCGTATTAAGTGTCCAATCATCTTCTTATAGAAATACGATACCATAACCCCAGTGATATGTATCCCTATGTGTATGTATGCCTTATAAATGCAAAAGTGTATTTGTCGGTTTATCCTTATTACGCACAGAATGGGATCTTGTATTTTTCATGCACTACCTAACCTATATCAACATAGCATAAAACAGCATCACGCCTGTACCCTCGAAGGGGTAGGCAGAGGTGTATAGTACACCTAATGCTCGCCAGCTATGTTTCAGTCCCATGTAATAGGCGAATCTACAACCAACCAGCCAGTAAAAAGGCACAAATCCTGGAAACTTATTTGGATATCTGGATTTAAGATCTAAATATGAATTTAATTCTATGATTTTAGACTGATGACTTTACTGGCGTATAGAAATGGCATACACTTAAATAAATAAAAACAAAATGATAAATGATTATCACGTGCTCAGCGGTGAACGAAAACATCGTGAGAAAGAAAACCCACATTCCGAGTAATGTATTTTCGGAGGTATGTGACCTAACCTGTATTGGGCTTTCCCTTCGCGGATTGGAAGGTCAGACCGGCAGTCGCTTCTGTAAAAAACCGGACCTGTTAAATCTTCAGGTTAGGTGAGCGGACCCTGTGAAAAACGGGATAATGCTAGCATTATGGGAATGATGAGAAGTGACATACTTACACTACTTTTTATTACGGTTGCCTGCTTAATCCCGAGAGAGGGTAGTGCACAAAAAGCCTTTTACGAATGTTAATAGCACCACCGACTGTTCAATAAATCTATTCTGAAAGGTTCGCCCAAAATCCATTGAAAGGACAAAATCTTACGGTATATAATAATAAATCTCATAAGAAGGATCAACTTCGACAAATTCACGATATTTTCCGCATGTCGATCTTGTACCCGCAGTGGCGAGAATAATTTAAAAGCATACTACTATGACTAGTTGTTGTTACTGGTTTTATTTGCGTGGATTTCGGTTATCCAATAAGTTTGTTGCCCTACCAACACTAATTTAAGAGCCACGCTCTTGTCGGCGTAGCATTCTCCATGCTAATTTTTAGGGAAAAATAGGGCAGTGGTTTCCCTCTTGCCTTCCGCCCCGCAGTACTCTGTCTGATGAAAGTTAGTAGTCATTACATGAGCCATGTCAGGGGCCTTTGGCGGCTTAATAGTAACCCTGACACCAGGGTTGATGGGGTTGGTAATCCACCTCACAACTCACACGATAGAAGAAGAAGATCGCATTTAAGTTAGTCGGAAAACGTTCGCGATAGTGTTATTAAAGTCTACCTATTATCGCTTCGTGCCAAGAAGCAGCTTCATAACTCGAAAAGTTTATGAGGAGTTTTATTTAATTCGTTTGGATTTCGGAGTAGGAGTCTGCTCCGAGGGTGGGGGCTTAGGTTTGATCATTCATTGTCATCACCTGTCATCGTTTATAAGATAAAGAAACTCACGCGTATAACCCCTAATGGAGTGGGTAGAGTCCGAAGCAATCAAAACGTTTTCAGCCATATTTGGTACGAAATCCAAATTTGATTTAAATATTATTCAAAAAAATAAAACTTAAAGGATTTCAGGCGTGAAATCCCTATTGGCTGGTAGATTGAGATTGATTGAGATGTTTGGAAAACATGTGGTCCTTATGTCAACGTTCGGGGCACTTTGCCCATTGATTTTCTTAACAGCTCGGTAGTACCTACCTAGCATTCTTTATAGGTAGTTTCTTTCCTAGGTCAAAAATAAATTATGAAATTCTGATTACTAAATAAAGACAGATAGACCGTGCCGAAAACTGAGAGGGATGATATAATACAGACCGTGTTTCTCAGTTAATATAAAGTGGTTTTTTCCATCGCAAAAGTATCGAACTGAAAATAATAAAAGAAAACAAAAACATGAAATTTCCCGATGGAAAAATCCACTTGATATTAACTCTGAATCATGAGCATTAATCATCCCTCTTAGTATTCGTTACGTCACTAACACCCTGTATTATTAACTCAGAATATGTGGGGCTTTCTGGCGGTGAAAGGACCATGCCCCACAAACGGAACATGAAGATAATTAATTTGGTGCCGGCCTACTCTCAACCTTTGCTCTCCTTCCCGCTACCTCGCGTTTTCGGGTCATCCACTTAAGTACTGAAATAATATTAAATTTTACTGAAATAATATAGCCCAATTGGTAGCGAGCCGTGGTAGGCCAGTTGGTAGAACGCTTGCCTCTCACGAGGTCGCAGGTTCGAATCCAGCACAGACGTAAACCGCTTTATATACCGCTTTCGTAATGCTATTATCCTTCATCCGCTCTACGTGTGTTATTCTATGATAGAAGTTAAAAACTCCTTTCTATGTATAGTAGTTTTATTCTTTATTCTATTTTTTTTTGTGAGCGTCGTCGGAGTTGAAGCAGTCCCCGTAGCCAAAATTGGCTTAATCACATCATCACCATTATTTATTATAAATAGCCGGACATTGAAGGGAAGAGAGGAAGGGGTAGACCTAGGAATAACATTTATGAAACAAATAAAAAAGAAGATGCAGGTCGTGTCGTATCGGAAGGTGAAGGTTTTGGCGGGAAGAAGAGAGGAATGGCGATTACTCCACCGACAAGAGCGCGGCTCTTAAATAGAGAGAGAGAGAGAGAGAGAGAGAGAGAGAGAGAGAGACGGACATTACATTAGATTCCGAACCTAGCCAAGCCCGCTTCAATCTTTGGCGGCAGAAGTGTTCTCCCACCCCTTTTATCGCCCCATCGGAAAGCCTGGAATCAATCTAGCGTGGTCGACATGGAAGTCTTTAAATAGGCTCCGGACACATGTTGGCCGCTGCAAGGATAATCTCTGCAGGTGGGGATACCTGGTTGATGGTTGCGATGAGTGCGAGTGTGGATTATCACCGCAAACTATGGCTCACCTTTAATGCTGTCCTAAATGCCCTAACACTTGCACTATTAAAGACCTTCACAAAGCCACTGACAATGCCGTAAGCGTGGCCAATTATTGGTCAGCAAAAATTTAATATCGATCGCCATCGCCTCGCAAAGAAGAAGATTATTTATTCTACATGGCCGGACAAATGGTGAACGCAGAATCTGTAGCCCAGTATCGCATCAACAACCGATCGTATAACAAAATACCACCGATTACCGCCTACGTCCGCGGCTTCGGCTTAACCGACTTCGGACAAACAGCTGATTATGACGTCAAACCCACACCCAAACAAAAGCACACTCTACAACTCGGCTATAAAGGTGCTATTGACGTAAGCGGAAGATTGATGGGCTTACTATCGAACTGCGGTCGCATAACAAAGTTTCGATCGTCCGAAAATACATAAACAATATACACAAACTCACGCCTATTTCCCACCGGGGTAAAAAAAAAGGAAAATAATTAAGTGTAAGGCGATAGATACATACACTCGTATTATGTCGTGGCTGTTTTGCAAACTGCTGTATCTGCAATATTTTGCTAAAACAATTTGTGTCTCATTGACAATAGCAAACTGATTTTGCAAACTGCTGTATCTGCAATATTTTGCTAAAACAATTTGTGTCTCATTGACAACAGCAAAAGGTGCAAATATCATTCGCCAAAAATTCAGATAAGTCAGCGACATCAGCGACGCTGTGTCCTATTTTGATTCTGTGCTGGATGGCGAACAAAAAAAAATATCGAACGCGTTTAAGGGAGTTAAAAAAGCCACTTTGAAGTAATTCATGTAAGAAAGCCGTATTGCTATTTGATATTTGTTGACATTGCGCACTTTTGTATGCGCAAATGTCAAATTGCAATATTGCTTTGCAAATTGCTTCTAGCTCAACTAACATGCTTTCCGAAGAACGGTATCATCTTACTTTTGGACTGTCGGGTGATTAGCCTGCAATGTTATAACCAAACTACAGATCTCTAAGTAATTTTTGGCATGTACCGACCACGAATGGAACCCGGTACGTTCACATCGAGAGGTGTATGCTCTGACCACTATAATAGACCAATTAAACTCATTCTATGCTGTTTATTCGCTCGCACTCCAGCATAAAAGCTTTGCTAATTGCAATACATTATACTTACTCAATGTTTCATATAACGGTTTTTCAGTAACCCATGTTTACAAATCGTGCGGCCCACTGCGGAAACTATGCTTTCAGATGAATACGTATTTAAACATGAAGCGTGAAGGTTGATATTGGCATGGCAGGCAGTGCGTGACGTCTGTTTATGTGATACGTGCTGTAGAGCAAACAGTGTCATAATCCGAGCTAATCTCCGTGATACAAACAGCTACTCGTAGATACCGTGGAAACGAATTGATGATATTGTTGTCTCTATTAAACACGGATAGTTTGCCCGCAGCACTACCCAATTGGCCGGCCAAGTAGTGAATGTATCCGAGATTTTTTTTAATAATGTAAGTTCTCGTTTGACCTCAGTCTCACCTGATGGTGAGTGACGATGTGGTCTAAGGCGGATCACGCTTACCAAATGCCTTAGTGAGAAAATAATTTCCCATTAGTCCTACAGTGGGACTGATCAGTAGGACTACTGAGAATAAAGGTATTCACTCTAGCCTTGAAGATTCTAAGGCTTAAAGGAATCTAGTAAGTAGGTACTATAATGTTTTATCTTTAGACTTACTAGATTTCCCTCGCAACCCGTGCATTCACTGACTTAATCCACCGGTGGGTGTATGGGTAATTCCTGTTTACCCGTGTTTATGGTAAACTAACTATAAAATAAATATCTTAATAGTAGTATTATACTTAAGTCAGTAATAATAAATATTAATAGTATAATAACCACAAGTCTAAACTATTAGTTAGTAAATAAGTGAATCTTCACACAAGAAATACATTTTATTCAAACAACAATTCACGACACATCCCCAGTATGACATGCAATAAGCAAATAAATAAACACCCCATTCTTCCATTATAATAAATAAAAATTCAAATTCTATTAAAAAAAATGGTTGAAACACTAACTGCTTTGCTACTGAAACAAAAGAATATTTTACTTTCTCATTGTTCGTGCAGTCAAAAGGGGTTAAACTTGGGAATCAAATATAAGTTGTAAACTTGTATTATACTTTGTTACTTTATATTTTTTTGTTAATGATGCGTGTGATGGTGAAATGTAACATGAAATGCAATGTTCTGCCTTTCATTACATGTCCACGCAGCGGCGGCAGTGTGAACGCATCGCGCGTTCGAACAACCATTTGAGTGACCTTATTATGGAAGTAGTTTTTGAACACCTTGCGCGCGCAAACTGAACATTACACGCACACGCTTGGAGCATTACTAACATTCCTTTCGTTAACTTAATTCACCTGAGCATCCATTACCAGAAAATGACCTACAGTAATATTTTCATGTAAGAGGCTTAATTGGGCCTCAAGTATAAATTCATCGTTTGTTATAACGCTACACCTACGTCGCTTTGGTGTGCGCTTGGTATCTGCGTCTTTTTTGAATGCCGCGATTAGATCAAGCAGGCTTCTATTATATTTTTTTATTCTTCTACTGAGTGTAGTGTGAAAACTTTCCACATAATTATTAGTTTGGTGTCTTTCTGCAAAAACCGACCATAAAAGTATGTTTTCTGGGTTCAACCACATTAATGCACCCAGGTGAATAAGGTGAATAAAGTTTTTCAAAAGTAAATTTAATGCACCCTGGTGATTAATGATTACTAAAAGTTTGTTTAATGCACCTCTAGGTGAATTAGCTCAGGTGAATTACGTTTACGAAGGGATTACATTAGACGCTACAAGCATTACATTTCACCAAACTACGCGCACGCTTAGTCTCATAAAATTTCAGCAGCAGTACAAAAGATTGTGAACCGTGTAAAAATCATACAATATGGCTAAGCGTTCTCTATCTTCTCTTCGCGCTCTATTTCAAGACCAGTCAAAGATAGGTTCCAAACCTTTATAGAGTAAGGCTTAGTCTCAAATGTCTTTTACAGTAAAGAAAACGAAATACTTTCATAAAACTCTTGCCTTGAAATATTTTGTACTGCGGACATAAGATTTTAATGAGACTTTTAGGCAAACATACAAAATAACAGAAGTAAGGTACAAGTTTACAACTTATGAACTTATATTATGGTATAAGATCCAAAGAGAAAGGATTTTAAAATTTAAATCTCAACTCAATTATATATCACATAGAGCACAATTTTGCAGTGGGATCTTATACTATAATCTTTCATTCCCTTACTACTATTGTACGTTGTTTAATCCCTTCAACTCTCTTAACGTCCTCCCCAGCACCGGTCCCGAAGTAATTGATTGCCTTGGCCAACCAAGATTGAAGTGCGGCCATCACGCCAGGCTCCGGAAAGTTATTCACTCCAGACTCCATTACCTCTCTGGCACTCTGAGCGTTTGGGATCGGCAGACGCTCTGGTAGTTCGTACTTCACAGATACAAATTGTTGTCCAGAGGTCTTGTTTTCTGGTTCATCAGGTATGGTAGTTGAGTCAGGCAGTTTTGACTGGCCATGTGAAGTTGCCATCGGTGTGACAATCCGCTTAGGGACGTTTCCAATTCCTTTGACGAATAAGTTGTCAGGGGTGTCATCTTGTACCGGTTGAAGGCCAGGATTTTTGGATTTTTTCATTTTACGTTTCATGGCTTTTGGGGCCTTAGCAGCTACAGACGCTTCTGTTACACCCTGGGCTATAACGCTGTGATTAGCAGTCACCACTTCACCTCCGACATTAACTTTCGTATTTACAATGTTGGCAGGATCCGAAATTTTTAAAGGAGGGTTTACTTTCGCGGCGTCTGGCTCTGGCGGGACCCCATTTGGTAAAGTCATGGCCGTGGCCACAGCCAACAGATGAGCGAATATTGCTATCTTCATAATTTAAAACTAGCAGCTAGCAGGAATAATTTTGACTACTGACAAATTTGAGTTTCGGAAATAATGTTTACTTGAAGTTTCTGATTCTAAGTAAGAATCACAGACAATAACATTATTCTAGGAGTTTTATGATTAAATAGGTCGAATATATAAATACTATTTGATTTGGTATCATAGAGTAACACGGAACTTCGCGGTTCGGTATGGATACGGTATGCGGTATGGAATGAACATTTCCACTTTTTTCCAAGCTTACTTCCCAGATTAAAAAAGATACGAACCTGCTTACCGTTAAATATACTTTCCCCTCATTTTTATGCTTATTCTAGTTAAAGTTATATGCAACAATGAACTTAATCAAACACCTATTTACAACCCGGCAACTCGGCAACCCAGTTTAAAGTCTAATTTTACAACGCTAAATAATAAAATGCTTGTTACTAGTAAGACGATGTACCTACCTATAGTGCAAACCAATTCATATAATACAACATTGTCTAATATTATCAAATATCGATTATATTTACAAAGATTTCTGGATTTTATTAACACCCACAGCGCCCATGGTGCCGATGGAAGTTGCAACCAATGACAAAAAAGATTGCAGTGCAGATATCACACTAGGCTCTGGTAGATTATTCATTGTGTCCATCTCTATAGTCTCGATCAATTCACTGTCGATCAAAACGTGACTGTCTGTGGGGGGCAAATCCGTTATACGTTCCATAAGTTGCATGGTCACTATAGGCCCTGGTGTGGATTTAGTTGCATCATCATGTGAATCAGGTGAATCTTTATGTTCAACAACATTTTTATTCTTAGGACGTTTATGTCTTGATACAGGCTTCTTAAATCTTCGTGTGTCTTTATGTGCTACATTATCTGGATCAGGTAAACTCGATAAAGTTGTAGCTTCAGATGTCACTTTGGTTTCTCCACCGTTAGGTGATGTACGTACAGGCCTAAAAGAGATTTTAGGTGTTGTTACAGTTTTACGGGTTTCTTCAGGCTTGGAATGTATATTATCCGTTACATTAGATGTACGACTACGTGAATTTGGTATACGACTAGGACTACGATCTATGCCGGGCCTCATATACTCCTCCCAGGCATATAAATTGTGTAATTTCTTGACCACTGGTTTTGTAGTAGTTACAAGATTAACTTTTGTAGTAGGAACAATATTAACTATTGTTGCATTTGTTTTCTGCGTTAGTAATGGCATTTTCTTTGCGTTCACTACAGTTCCCATTCCCGATATGTATCCAGGGCGTATTTCATCTGTCACAGGTTCAATTTTGGTGTGCTTTTTCTTGGAGTGTTTCTTCTTCTTACGCTTTGGCCGTTTAGTCACAACGGGTATAATAGCTTCTATTATACCGTGGGTAACGTTTGTAGGTGCATGTTTTTTATTGACAACATTTACCTTAACATTCATAACGTCGCCAATATCCACTCCAATATTTAGCTTTGGCTTTGGAGCTTTGGTCACTTTTGCTTTATATTTGGTTGCTAGGTGTACGTGGTCTGGCAGAGGTTTTGCTTTAAACATATATCTGCTTTTATTTTTATTGTTCAGCTTTATATTCATGACGTCACCAATGTCCAACCCAAATGCATATTTCTTTTTGTCGAGGCTATTCATCATGGAACTCCCGAAGTCACCAAACATTGGGAGAGCTGTGGTCGCAGCTAACAATATTGCAAGTACTACTAACTTCATATCATAAATCAATCTTCGATAACACCACAGATATCAGAAATAACAGACAGATATACAACACGGCACTTTAACTTTCGCAAATGAGTACAATAATCAATAGGAACTGAAAATTAACATCGTTGTAAACCTCTATCCAATACACTGAACAGTAAAATAGTAATTAAAACGAATAAGCGAAATTAAACAAAAGTTTTTATTTATAGTGAAGTCCTTTCTAGTGATGCAATTGTTAGCATTAAGTATTATCATAACTATGAATAACAATAACTTGTTTTAATTATGCAAGAAAATCTCTCACTGTAACGTACAAACAGTATTATAAGTCATAATGGCACATCCTTCCTTGTAATATCAACTTTTTCTGTATAAACTATACAATAAAGCACGATGCACATAGAGGTGGTTCTGGGAGCAAGCGCGATTGCGCACGCGGATTTCAGTGTGACCGGGTGTATGGAATTTAGAACATTACAAAAATTCACGTCAAAAGTTTTCAATAACTACCGCAGCTGTGTATTATGAATCTTTGGATTGATTTTTCCAATATGACAGTAAGTACATTTTATGAATGGCAATTGGCAGTTATGTACATTTATCTTTAGAAAAAAAAGTTCCTAGACCCAAATTCCTGTTGTGCATGACAAACATGTTCAGATTAACAATTAATAACAAAAGATCAGAAAACAATTCCACTTGCTTTAATTTTCGATTAAAATTCACGAATAAAGTATTCTGTATAAATGAAAAAACAAGCAAATCTTGTTATATATTTTGCTGACACGTGTTGCTACGTGAGTGATCACTGATGAGTAAAATTCCTGACTTAATTGTGAAAAGTTACATAACATAACATAATATAGTTACATAACATGGCTTCTATGCTGTTCTGGGAGCAAATAAAAAAACATAGAACGCGTTCAGCTGCTTGTCTTCCCGGGCATGTCGTAAAAACCGACAGAGGGATTGTGTCATCTAACATGATGGACTAATGTTGTTGGCGATAGGCTGATCCCTTATCACCATACGGTTTATCATATCCAGCTTACGACATCGTATCAATAGTGGCTGCAAGTTGTCTTTGATTACTTGTGGCTCTGCCTATCCCATTAGGGACTACGGGCGTGAGTTTATGTAAGTATGTACGTAACATAAGCTCACGATTAGGATTACATCAGTATTCAGAGGACTTCCATCGCAAGATGAACTTAGTATCCATACCTCAGCGAGCTGGAAAAGTTCTTAAGTTTCTAAAAAGTTCTAATCCTAAAATTGGGCTGGGAACTGACCACGGGGCCTTTGGTTTCAAAAGGCTACCACGTCAAAGAATCATAAACTAAAAGTCAAAAAACCGAAAAAAAAACTAATTGTGCGAGAACATGATTATCTACCTATAATATGCTACCTATATGTGTATACAGGGTGTTAGTGACATTGTAAAGAAAACTTTGAGGAACGATTCAAATCATTAGGTATTCTGAGTTGATGTCAAGTGGATTCCGTCGCAAAAGTATGGAATTAAAAAAATTTCATGACTTTTTCGACAGGAAATTCCACTTGATATCGACTCAAAATCAATGGTCTGAATCATCCCTTTCAGTATTCCTTACAGTGTCACTAACACCCATACGTACTTGTATGGCTACCTGTATGTACTTGTATAGGGTGTATGTGACATCGTAACGAATACTGAGGGGGATTTTTACCTCATTATTCTGAGTTAATATCAAGTGGAATTTTCCATCGCCAAAGTATAAACTTGAAAATAATTTATAAAAACAGAAAAGAAATCATGATTTTTTTTTTGTACTTAGTTAAGAGACTTTTTGTAATTATTTCTTTTTATGTTGGTGCAATAAAGTTTATTTGTATTGTATTGTATTGAATTTTGCGACGGAAAATTCCATTTGATATTAATTCAGAATTATGGTCTGAGTTATCCCCTTCAGTATTCATTACGGTGTCACTAACATACATGTATGTATACATACATATACATACATATATTATAATAGCCAAAGGTCACTCACTGACTGACTCACTCGTTACGAATCCCCAGAAACTACAAGTCTCAAACTCAAACTATGCATGGAGGTTCGTTTTAGAACGTAAGTGCTCACTAGGACAGGATTTTGCGAAATAAGGAGGTAAAAAGGGATGGCAAAGTTTTTATGAATTTTTATGGTTTTAATAGGAGGGATTCTCGCGAACGAAGTCGCGGCTCACAGCTAATAAATATTCGCCCTGCTACTCATAATTTGACTTTGTCATTTCTAAATAGGGTATTTGACTGGGTCAAAGACAAATTATAAAATGCTAATCTTTAAATAGAAGGCAGCTTAAAATAATCAAAACTCAACCTCATTTTACTTTTCGACTTATTTTCAAATTTTATTAACAAATTAAGTAACAATGAGTACCACGTTTTACCGCTTTTATTAATGACGTCACATACAGTATTTCCATACAAGCACCAAAGAAAACATTCGTTTTGACGTTTCGTAAAAAGTTTTTCATTTGACTAGATTGTCAAGTAGCCTATAGTTAATAACAATGCTATAAATAACAATTTTCATATGGGACAGTTTATAAACGCCATAAGGCTTTACCTATCACTGTAGACCTATTTCTATTTTATTGCGCAGGCAGATTACAAACTTTCATAATGTAACCATTGATGTTGACCGACAGAGAAAATTGGATAGTGACTCAGATACAGCCAAACCATAATATCATCATCCCCCTAGCATTCTCCCGTTTTTCACAGGGTCCGCTTAACTAAGCTGCAGATTTTACAGGTCCAGTGTTTTACAGAACCCCGCGAAGGGAAAACCAGCCTGGTTAGGTCACATGCCTCCGGAAATTGCATTTCTCGGGAATGTGGGTTTCCATAAACAGCCTATATACGTCGCACTGCTGGGCACAGGCCTTCCCCATCAACCGGAGGGGGGTATGGAGCATTCTCCGCCACGCACAACTGCGGGTCACACGACTGGTGCAGTGCGGTGTGGTGCCATCCAAGCCATACAAAGACACTAGCGATGAACTAGAATCTCTGCGGATGATAAGCAGTTGAAGGCATCAGATCAATATTTTTCCGCATCGTTCACCTGTTGTAACATAATAATTATAATTATTATACATAAATCGTACTAGCTGTCAAAATTTTAAATATGGAATTATAATCACTATCCCATCCAATAGGCTAGTTTCCAACTAGTCAAATAAGTTACTTTTTACTTAACGTCAAAACACATACATCATCATCATCAGCCGTACGACGCCCACTGCTGGGCATAGGCCTCCCCCAAGGATTTCCACGACGATCGGTCCCGCGCTGCCTGCATCCAACGGCTTCCCGCGACCTTCACCAGATCTTCGGTCCACCTGATAACACATACATAATAATATATTATTATACTTACATTAATTCTTCGTCCAGTTGTGCGATTTGTGAGTTTTTAAATTAAAAATAAATTAAAGCATAAGTACTCTAGGTAAGTGCGTACTTTTAAATAAATGGCAGTCATCAAGTAAATGAGAAGATAATTTAAATGCTGAAGTTAAATTAGACGTAATATGAAGATATTTATTTTAAAGAGTTAAACATTTATTTTTTCTTCTTACTTTTGCATAATAAGTAGTATTTATTAGAACAGTAAGCAAAGTCATAGTGAAATATTGAATGAATAATAATTGGTTCTAATTGTTTAAATATATTTTTAAAACCGAAAATAAATCTGTAGAACAAGATTACAGCAAATCGAAAATTCTGATGACGTCATCCGAAGAATTGGGTCGTGTACTAGGTTCAAGATAAATTATGAAATTCTGATTAATAAATAAAGACAGATGGCTAGAACTAACGAAAAACAATTTCTTTTTTTTACTTAACTTATTTATGAATTTATTTATGAAAAGTATTGATCTGATGCGTTCAAATGCTTATCATCCGCAGAAATTCTAGGTTATCGATAGTGGTGGTAATTCCTGTACACACCATCTAATTTTATTTTAAGTTAAGTAAGTATATCTATCATTTTCTTATCCACCGAAAAGGAAAGGGACGGGTAATCGACAAGGATAAAATTTATGGACCACACATCAATTTTAAGCACAAATCCAAAATAACCCTACAAACATTTTGCATTGGCTAATAACCAAACAGAATTAAGTTGACAGCACACGCCAAACGGTTTGCATAGCGAGATACCTTTTTAATTGGCCCGGGTTACTCATTCATTTACTCATTCTTCCTAAAATTAAGAGCTGTCAATCATCCGTCCCTTTCCTTTTCGGCGGATAAGAAAATGACAGGTATAACTTAAAGTAAAATTAGGAGGTGTCTGCAGGAATCGGGGCCAATGTCTATGGTTTGGCTGGCACCGCACCGCACCGCACAGGTCGTGAGACCCGCAGTGCAGCAGCGTGGCGGAGAATGCACCATACCCCCCTCTGGTTGTTGGAGGGATGGCCTGTGTCGAACAGTAGGACGTATATCCTCGTAAGGCCCGGATTTCCAGACACAATAGTTAAACAATGGGGTTTGGATTTTAAAAGGCATCTGGGCCTTACGACTATATATACTGTTCATGTATATTTTATGTATTCTATTGAAAAATAAAAAGTAATGACAATACAAAAAGACTACCTACATCAAGCTTCGTAAGAAATGTAATTCTCTTCTTCTATCGTGTATCGGGTGTCAGGGTTACTATTGAGCCGCCAAAGGCAGTCATGACTCATGTAACGACTACTTACTTACATCAGTAAATAGTAATAATGTGTAGTTAGTAATGTAATTATAAACAGTCAATGTCAAACACACAAGCCTCACGAACGAGCGTTCGACCGTTTCGTTGGTTTACTTTGTGTGAACATAACAGTGATTCGGATCAACGATGGAAAATGCGAGGTAGTTTACATAGAATAATTCAAATAATAATACGGAACAAAAAAAAAACTGGTAGAAATTTAAATATCGAATATGTCCCTTGTCGCGTCGTTACAACGCGAAGCGTCGAGATAAATAAATAATCGAAGTAAATGTTCGTTTGTTAGAAAGCTTTTACGAAATAATGACTTGTTTACTTCTTTTTTAAGTGTGCCTTTTTAATTAATGAACTGTATAATAATATTTTACGTTAAAAGTGAGTTGTTTTCATGTTTAAGTGCTATTTGTTTTATATGGAAAACTACAGAATACTTACATGTTTTTCTGTCTGTATACCTAACGATGTTGCTTTCTTAGCGATGTTTACACCTAAGCATTCGCTGTTAAAAATAGAGAGTTTCATGTGTACTAACTACTTGCCAACTAACTACTTACTTTAAATATGTAGAGAGGTATAGAATACAGTCGGGTAACTTTCAAATTCAAAAATCCCCATTTGTCTGACCTACTTTGTAAATATCACCTGAAACACCTTTTGAAAAATCACAGCAATAAAAATATAGAATCATAATTAATATCACATCATTTACTACAAACAAAAAGTTGTGATTCCACTTATGTGTCCGAGCAGATTCTACAACCAAACGGCAGTATAGCAATGTGGTGGTGGTAGAAGATGCTTCCAGTCACAAAATCAAACGCGTAGAGTAGTTGTACCTATATGTAGGCGTATACATTTCACAGTCCTACATTTTAATTAAGCAGACCGTAAGCAATGAATACTGCAGCTCCGTCTTACAAACCTTCAACAGGGTAGCGGCTGCGAAATTACAGGCGGCTTTGTGGATCGTCTTCATTAGTGTTAAGTGAGACTAGATCACTACAGAGGTATAAAACCCTGTATTTACTCGTAATAACAGGATAGTCGCCATCATATTATGGAAGTAAGATTGGATCACTACAATGTAGTCTAAGAATTATCTAAACCTATATATACATAACATAACATAAACTGCCTAGTGCCTATATACGTCCCACTGCTGGGCACAGGCCTCCCCTCAATCAACCGGAGGGGGTATGGAGCATACTCCACCACGCTGCTCCACTGCGGGTTGGTGGAGGTGTTTTTACGGCTAATAGCCGGGACCAACGGCTTAACGTACCTTCCGAAGCACGGAATCATCTTACTTTTTCGGACAATCAGGTGATTCAAGCCTGAAAAGTCCTTACCAAACAAAGGACAGTCTCACAAAGTGATTTCGACAATGTCCCCATCGGGAATCGAACCCGGACCTCCAGATCTTGAGCCTAACGCTCTAACCACTAGACCACGGAGGCTGTTAAACCTATATATAGGGTGGGTCATATAAATAGGAATAACTCATACGAATTAAATAAACACTGCGTCGTCCGGGGTATACCCGTGTCACTTACTAGCAAGATGTCTACTTAATTAGCCCAGGTTTATTCCGAAATGTTCCATTGGATAGTTTTAGACTATTTTATGTAATTAAACTTACCGACTGTATTCTCTATCTCTTAACAAATTTAAAGTAACATGTACACAGCCTATACTGAGTGTTAGTGGTAACGTAACGAAAACTTTGAGGGATGATTCAGACCATGATTCTGAGTTGATATCAAGAGGAACTTTCCGTCGCAAAAGTATGGAATTTGTAAAGTATTGAAGTATAGAATTGAGAATAATTAAAAAGAACATGAAATCCCTGGGAAATGCTGGGATACTCAAATTTTTCATGTGGGTTTTTTTAACGTAGGTACTCACTAAGACGGAATTTTGCAAAATTCAACCCCTAAGGGGGTAAAATAGGTGGCAAAGTTTGTATGACGCTTCTATAGTTTTAATAGTAGGGTTTAACATGAAAGAAGTCGCGGGTAACAGCTAGTGGTCAATACAATTTCAGATCATCACTTCATAATAGGTGGGTACTTTAAATCCAACCTTAAATCAACAATCCCTCTTTGATTGCTATCAAATTCCCTTTCATCTGGAAGACATACAGAATTATCTGGATCCTTTTTGATCTTACTATTTACACGTCCCTTAGAATAATTTTCTTATCCTACCTTAGAATGAGTTTTCCTTAATTTTCCTTATAAGAGTGGAAATGAGCCTTGGGAAAAATAAGCGCTACGGATGATACTCCATCATTTCGGGAGAGAGGAATGACTAATCATGTCATTTTGTTTTACCTTCCTTTATTTATGTTCGGTGTACCTTTTGGATTTGTGTTGAAAAAGACTCGATACATTTAGTTTAAAATTTGAATTTCTCAAGTTATTATTAAAAAAATAAAAATAATAACCTGTGTGGATCATATATTTTGCTTAAGCTCCCTCAACCAAGTCCCTGCTGCATCCGTCACACGATGCAGCTCGACTATGCCACCTGGGAACCGGTGTAGAGGGCACTCGTTCACTATGTGAGATAGGGTTTGATCCGGGTGACCACATTCACAGTATAGCGACTCCTCAAGTTATTTTTAGATCGAAAATTCAAAAGGTGAGATTGTTTTGAACTATGAACGACTTCATGCACTTTATACCTTCACCCTGTCTTATCCATACGAATTAACTAAACAATTTGCGTCGTATGGGGTATACCTCTATGTCACTTACTAGCGAGATGTCCAGTTAATTCGCCTAGGCTATATTCCGCAATGTTCCATTAGGTAGTTTTAGACTATTTTGTGTAATTAAAATGATAAATATTACGACGGACAGCTGAATAGTTTTCGGGAAATCTTAATGCTAGGCGCCGACGTGAAATTATACACACTGGTAGGAAGACTAAAGAACAAAATAAAGAGTTAGTTTCAATTATAAAGCAGTCATTCCGTTTTTCACAGGGCCCGTTTACCTAACCTGAAGATTTGACAGGTCCGGTTTTTTACAGAAGCGACTGCCTGTCTGACCTTTCAACCCGCGAAGGGAAAACCAGCCTAGTACAGGTTAGGTCACATATCTCCGAAAATGCATTTCTTAGGATTTGTTTCCTCACGATGTTTTCCTTCACCGCTGAGCACGTGATAATAATTTATGATCCAAACATGAACTCGAAGACAAATTCGACGATCATTGGTTTAGGCCTGTGCTGGATTCGAACCTGCGACCTCAAAATGAGAGGCAAGCATTCTAACAACTGGGCTACCACGGCTCCAAAAAATAAAGCAAAATAAATAATAAAGTAGTATAATAAAGCAATGTATTCTGGGTTAAAACTTGACACAGAAATTTAATACTTTATAGGAAATTAAAGATCATAAATGGTTTTATGAAGATCACTAGCGATCGCAATCGTGGTCTACATGGAGAGCGAGGACGTTCGTTTTTTTTTTAAAATTGGCCAAGTGATAACGATCAACTAAAACTAGAATCAGAAAAGCTTTTTTGGATCTAGAAACATAATGGTCTGTCACTTCTGTCAGTATGGTTTTGGTTTTCCCCGAAGGGTAAGGCAAAGGGAACTATGCCCATACAGCCATGTCTGACGTATTTTTTTCTTGATGATTAATGAAATGATGAAAGGTGATGATGATGAAACCTAAGCCCCCACCCTCGGAGTAGACTCCTACTCCGAACCCCAAACGAATTAACTCAAAAGTCCGCCTAAACTTTTGAGTTATGAAGCGGCTTCCCGGCACGAAGCGAAAATAGGCAGATACACTTTGTTTATTGAATACTCCAATATAATAACACTCGCGAATGTCTTCCGACTAACTTAATGCGATCATTAACCACAAAACACCACTTCGTATTAATTATTTAGATTACTCAATGAAGAAAGCAACTGTCCCGTTCCCGTTTCCCGCCGAAAAGCCCTGTCAGTATGCTTTTGATTAGGTATTCTATATGTATTTTACAGAGTCAAAGTATTTATTGCACAACATTATTGTTTATGGCAATCTTTGTTAAAATGGATACAGTATCACATGAAGCAAACTTTTACTTTTTTAAAACTAAATGTAATGTCGTAATGTAGATAGTATATTTAGTTCTTTTTAAACGTGACTTATTGTATATTTGCCGCATCATCATCATCATCAGCCCATTAATGTCCCCACTGCTGGGGCACGGGCCTGCCCTATGGATGGATAGGGAGATCGGGCCTTAAACCACCACGCGGGCCCAGTGCGGATCGATGGTTATTAACGACTGCTAATGCAGCCGGGACCAACGGCTTAACGTGCCTTCCGAAGCACGGAGGAGCTCGAGATGAAAACTTTTTTTTTGTGGCCACCCATCCTATGAACGGCCTTTGCGAAAGTTGCTTAACTCCAACAATCGCAGACCGAGCGCGTTTACCGCTGCGCCACCGAGGTCCTCAGATTTGCCGCAAATAGCATTAAATACTTGTCCGGTAGGTACATTTAGTTAGCCCACTGTTTCAGAAATGGTGCACCGAACAATCCGCCCGTGTGTCCGTATGAGTTGTAGCCGTGTAGTAAAAGTCATACGCACGCAGCGGCAGTAAACCGCGTATAATGTAGAATTCACGATACATTCGCAAGATTTATGCGAGCATTTGCAAAACAATTATAATTCTTAGTGTTACTGAAACTGGGTTGTAAGCAAACTTTGAAATTGATAGAAGGTACATTATAACATAGAGATCAAATTTATTTATACAAAATTATTAATAATTTAATAGATTCCCCATACCTGGTTAGTCAGATTGCGTTTAGGTGCCCAGTTGCAAGATTGCGTTCAAATAGAATTTTTTCTATTCCCAATGCAGCCACCAATTACGCCAGAAATAGATTTATTGTACGAGCATGTTTAAACTATGATGGATTTTATGGTGATATAGATATATTTTCTAGTAAGGTAAATGCCTTTATCAATGCTGTAAAACAATGTAGCTGAAATGATTAAAACATGTAATAGATAGATATATAATGAATGCTTAGATATAGAGGGATTGTTTACAGAGGTTTCTTTTTGTACCTATTAATTTAATTCTTGGGCCTAACAGTATAACTTAATATAATTTATAGACTAGTTCACCGCAATTTGCAACGAAATATAATATATGTTAGATACATCGGTGGAAACTGCTTTGGCTTAATGTGTTTAATTATAAGTTTATATCTTTAAGTATCTATTGTGTAAGCTGTTTGTTTCCTTAATAAAGAAAAATAAAAATAAAAATATATTATAGCATTGATTCGGCAGTTAAAATAGAGCCTCAGATCGTCCCGTACTATGAAATTGATGATAGTGAATATGAGTATAGGACCATCAAGCTCACGTCAAAACAAAAAGTTACGTTTTACTTATGGTCATAGAATAAGTACTAAGTAAAGGACGGCAACACTCCGCCCCCCACCAACGGCTGAGCTAGGTTTACCTCACCCCCTCGGTTTTAAATTTTAGTCTTCAATCGTATGGGCGTCAGACGTCACGCACACAGATGCGCGTGTACGATAACGTCAATGTGTAGTGTCTGTGTAAAATGAGGTGTTATTATGTATGAAGTGTTCGGGGTCTGCAATTTTTTTACTAGACCCCGCTGCTCAGTTGGCAGTCACCGCTTGGACTGCGCGGTTTTGTGTTTTTAGACTAGTTTGTGTTCTCGTATCAAATGGGCGATTTTTAATGTTACTCCATCTTATTTTATCTCGGTTAATTACTTACCGATTTTATCGAAGACTTTTAAGCTTAACCTTGTCACCCTTTCATCTATCCCTTGCCTTATTTTTGTGATAAAAAGTATTTTATATAATATTTAACACAGGAATAGTATTAACAGAGTTTTATAAACAGAATAGGAAATAATATTTTGCGCTGTTTCATGTTTTACGGAGGTGACTTACTTACACAGCAGTGTTAGAGATTCGAATCCCGAATGGATAGGATATCACGTGGTTTTATGGATTTGTACCCGGTTAATGGTAATAGGGTCGCCTTCTATTACACACCCTTAAACATAGTTAGCGACTTAGTGAGGTTATATACCTGTGGGAGGGAGCAGGAATGTAAACACTGAAGTGGGACAGAAGATGAATGGAGGACGATGTGGGTGCGCGTCGTTGAAGGCCTTTTTCTCTAATGCGAATATTAAGGTGTTAATTCTATTTTGTGCTGTGTTATATCAGTGTTTACTTTCTCGCTTCACATATCTATACACCTCTGCCTGTGTGATGCTATGTTTAAACCTGCTCATCTCATAAAAAAAAACATCCGATATTAACCCCAAATTGACTCTACATATAGAGCAAAACTCATGGCAGTAATTTCGCGTTCATCGCTTCCAATGTTACCCGATAATAAATGTGTATTGTTTCAATTCGTTTTCCGTTTCGAGGAAATAAATTCGACGCAGATGCAACCAACGCGTTGCATCGTGAATGAAATTATAAACGGCTGCAACTATTGTATGAAGCTTGTATGGAATATATGATACCATTGTTTGTTTGAGTTATTGCACTTTGCGGAATTGCGCGAGCTATTTTGAGTATGTATGCAATGTATTTTATGTTTTATTTTTGTGTACTACATAATACGCTAGTTACGAGACACTATGGGAATCGGATAGGGACGATCTTGAATGGGGGAGGGGGGCGCAGCTGAGCCCAGCAGTGGGATGACGTCAGGTTTGGTAATTGAGTGACTTAGCCATTACATCATAGAAGTCCTCCTTATTTCTCAACTAAGTAACCAAACAAAGGAAAGTCTCACAAACTAATTATTACGTGTAAATTGTAGCTCTATTATTCCAGCAGCAAATAATTCCCGCATCGAGTTTAATTAGTTGAAAAGTGAAATGAAAGCCTTTGAGGATTTCCTCTGTTTACGTCAGAGACGGAGATTTTTCCTTTGTTAAGCTTATAGTGAGATGACGAAACGGGAAATTGGACATGTTTCTTTTACTAACATATTGCATTTTCAACAAAAATATATCATATAATAACGTACTTAGTATCTTCTTTATTTTTTTTATTTTGGTGTGGGTTGTGGGTCCCTGGTCACCCACAACCGTTTTTTTTATCTTATAACCCAGATTTTTATCTTATAAGTCGCCGCCCAACAGCGTTCCAGTAATTTATTCGGTCGATATGGTCTACAGACCTAATTGTCAGATGTGTCGACAGAATTAGTTCTGGGGGGCTAAAATGGCCACATCGAAGCAATTCATCTAAGAAAGCAATATTGCAATTTGACATTTGCGCATACAAAAGAAAGTGCGCAGTGCAAACAAATGTCAAATAGCAATATTGCTTTCTTTCTTTTTAATCCCCCTGTAGTCGTAACACGGACGCCGTGAGCGAACGATATACACAATCCGTCCGCGTCCTTACAACTTACGTCGATTGAAGTGGGTACACAAATCGGGGGTGGGGTAATCAAGCTTGTATCAGTGCGGAAGCGGAGTGTCCTTTCTATACGTACTACTATCATTGTTTACTAGTCCACTTCGACATCGACTTGTAGGCTGATGAAGCCTCGTTTATACTATAAAACAGTGGTTGCCAAAGTTGTCTGGGGTACAACCCAACCGATACAAATTTACACACTGGGCAAGAACCGTTACTTCTTCTTGTCGTTTCGATGGCATTCAGATGTTTTCAGCCCAGTATTTTGCCACCCGGACAGCATTTTCGGTGGTATTCATCAGCTCCTCTCGCGTACAGGTATCACGGCACGCGGGGCAAGATGTCAGGTGATCCATAGTCTGTGGTGTAACACCACACACGCCCTAAATATGAGTAAAGGACTTTTACAATAACCAACATTTAGCATGATATGGGCAAGTAATAAGAAAGGATGAAAGGCATATAACGAGGAAAGATAAGTATGAATGCTTATAGGGATGCTTATAGGTATAGGGCACGAGGTGTGAAGAAAGTGTGGATGGATTGTGTAAAGAAGGATAGTGTGTGAAAGGTGTGGGTACTGAGATGACGATTGAAAGAAATGAATGGAAGAGAAATAAGGACAGGAGGATGATGAAACCGTTCGCTCGGTCGGTTGGTGTGTCGATCTACAGGCAAGACCCACTCCATATTCGCTCGCGACTCACCAGTGGGTCACGACCCATAGTTTGAGAAGCCCTGCTATAAAACATCTACTTATAATCACTATAAACAAACCATTCCAAGAAACAAAAACGATTTCCTCTAAAACAACAAGAGACCAAAACAAAAGAAAGTCATCGACAAAACTCACCCAAATGAACGAACAAAGGTCATCCACTTAAGGGTAAGACTCTACAAACATGTCGTTCACCTTAGCTTATCGTCAACCTTCATTACACGCGGATAGGGTTGCTACATGCCTCGGCACACCACGCTGTAATCCTTCACTACATAGTATAAAACAAAGTCGCTTTTTATGTCCCTATATCCCTATGTACGCTTAAATCTTTAAAACTATGCAACGGATTTTGTTGCAGTTTTTTTAATAGATAGAGTGATTCAAGAGGAAGGTTTATATGTATAATAACATCCATTAAATAGTGGAGAAATACTGTTTTTTTTGAGGATTTAATGTGATGTCGTAAATAATTTCATATTTTCCTCAGCATTGCACCCGAGCAAAGCCGGGGCGGGTCGCTAGTGAATTAGTAAACGTCCCTGCTAGACGGGAACTCAAATACTATACATTCAGCTGTTTATATTTCTCAGATACAATTGTATATATAACATACAGAGTTAAGTACATAACAATAACAAAACATATTGCTGCATCCTTGCACTAAGCACAGCTTGTATCGCAGGGGCCAGGACACGATTTGTTATATGGTTACAATAATGGACACACGGATTTTAAAACATATTATAAAAGTATAGTAAATTATCAAAAAATAGTAACAACAGTTTGCAGTTTCGGATTCAGCACAAGCCTAAACCATTGATTGTCGAATTTACTTTTGAATTCATGTTTGGATCATAAATGATTAACACGTGCAGGAAAACATCGTGATGAAACCCATATTCTCGAGAAATACAGTTTTGGTCACATACCTATGTGACCTAACCTGCAGGTTAGGTTGGAAAGTCAGACAGGCAGTCGCTTCTGTAAAAAACCGGACCAGTCAAATCTTCAGGTTAGGTAAGCGGACCCTGTGAAAAAACGGGATAATGCTAGGGGGATGAAAAGCAAGAGTTTAACAAGGGATAAAATAAGATGAAACTTTTATGTGCAGAGTGTGGGAGTGTGTGTAGTGTAAGTGTGTAAGAGTGAACGGGCGAGTGTGTGACTGTAGGTGTGAGAGTGAATGAGGAGGGGAAGGGTTAATGCAAGCGGGTGCCTTTCGGGATAAGAGCCTCTGTCCGGTCGTAGTTTAGCTCTCGTAACTTTGGATCATTCCTTTTACCTTTCACGTCGATAGAGATTTTATGGACCATAGAACTCGACAAACCGTGTTGTACGGTCACGAGCATTAATATGTATACACTTTGGTACCATATCACATTAACTTTTTTGACAAATTGAACTTTTAGTCTCACTAAATGTCAAATATGTTAGTGCGACAGAGTCCTAAAGTGGGTACATTATATTGCTCATGACTGTACAAGTAAGTATGTAAAAAGTGTAGATGACGTTTAGCAAAACTAGTACTTACGAGGGGAACGGTAAAGAAACAAAAAACATGAAGTATCAGAAGTATTTATGACAGATTTGGCTGATCACCTGATTGTCCAAAAAGTAAGATGATCCGTGCTTCGGAAGGCACGTTAAGCCGTTGGTCCCGGTTCCTACTTACTAATGTAAGTATGTAGTCGTTATGTATGTATGTAGACTCAATAATAACCCTGATACCAGGGTTGATGAGGTTGGTAATTCACCTCACAAACCCACACGATAGAAGAAGAAGTTGACAGATTTACCAGCTCATCCTGAATAATAGTCCATCTCGTCTTTAGTCGACTTTTAATACATTCCATATAACATAACATAAGCTCACGGCTATTTCCCAACTGAGGTACACCTTTCGCAAGATGAACTAAGTACTCACGCTTCACTGAGGTTACTGTTAAAGCAACGTGATTGGTGGTGACTAGTGAACGAGTCGTATAACCGTCTATAATGGTCGTGCCAACGGTGTCAATGAAAATTGCACTTAAGGTCGTAAGGCCCAGATTTATTTATTTTATTAAGATAGCTTTGCTCTTGACTTCATTCTTCCACGAGGAGAAGAAGAGATCGACGGTGGAACGAGCTTACCCAGAAAGACACTGGCACTCTCACACACGCGACGGAACGCAGCAAGCTACCTGGCGCCGGACTTTAGTAAGATGCTTTTTAATCCCAAATTCCAATGTTTAACAATATTATAGTGTCCGGAAATCCAGGTAATCCGGTACTAGAGATGGAACCAGCGATAAACGGTGACTGTGATACAGCCATGACATTTTCTGTTTATTTATTTTTAATTTCCGTCCAATAATCTCAGCCCTACTTCAATGTGACCAGCTGTCTAATAAATTCGCCGAAAGAGCTAAGTTCGATAGATATATGAACGTTTGGGTGGGTAAACATACGTGTGGGGATTTGGGGGCAAGCCTACTAGCAACAGGTAAGGGAACTTTAGTTTGGGGTTACCTAATGGGTGTTCGGCTCTTGGTGTATGTGGACTGTAGGTGTAGTAGATGGTGAGAGGTCGAGGGTTCTACTTATAAATACAAATACAAAAATATTTATTTGTGAATGTTGCGTGTTACAAGATATTACAGTGTTGTCATTGGTCTCAGCACATTCAGCCAAGAATTGGCATACGAATTTAAAATTGTCATGTTTATAAAACTAAATCAACCTGAGAAATCAACATAACAATATGAACTTGACAATAATTCAATAACACAATTCAAATTTTAACTCAATAATAATAATTCCTAAATGTCATGCAGAATAATATATCAATCATTTATTTCAATTTATAAATAAAAGTAACCAATAAAAAACCACATAATTAACAATCAATAATACCTAACTTAAATAATAATAAATATCTAAATATCACAATCAAAAATCAATTAACAAGTCAATATAATCTTCATTGCATACCTTATGATTTGTCTTATTTTTATAAACTGGTATCATTTAAGAACTCTGACACACTATAATACGCCTTCGTTACTAGAAATTTAAATAAATGGTTTTTAAACTCTGACATTTGTGTACTGCAGAACTTCAACTTATTATAAAGTTCATTCCAAGTGTTCACACCAGTTTGTTCCTTGTCACTATTTATTTATATTTCTATAATTGTTAAATACACTTTCGCGAGGCGTCGGCCATTCAATTCGGTACACCATTGCCATGTAAAAAAATATTATTAATTATAAATGTTTATAGTTATGTTGTTGCCAGCAACACTGCGGACATTACACTTCAGATGGGGATGTTTTATTGTTGAGAATTAGAAAGAGGTTTTTATATCACTTTACTTTCCTAATAAACCTCCACTGCTTTACTATATCCACAGCTAATTAAAAAAAACTGTAAATACAAATGATATGCATGTTTTTTTTTTAATCGGATTTCACCCAGTAGGCTGTGATACGCGCCGAAATTTTTAAAATAAACAAACATCTACCTTATCTGTTCTGTAATAAAGCGTACTATTCGGAAGATCCTGATGTGCTTACAGCTTAAAGCGAAGTTAATAAAGTCATAAAAGTCAGCATCTCAAAGACACCATTTAATGTAACTCGTAAAAAAACTGGGTCAGCCTTTAAAAAAATTAAAGTAAAGAAAGAAAGAAACGTTTATTATAAAGGGACACCACAGTAACAAATATAAAACAATATCTAATATAAAACACGCAGTAACACATAACTTACAATGAAAACACATAATAACAACAAATTACACCAGAAATACAAATAATTGTGTGTATGGACTGGACAACGATGGTGGTGGTGTCCTAAAGAAAAACATTTTAAAAGAATAAAAAACCGGTAAATGGCAACCTTAAGCTAAACAGCGTGAGCCTCCCAGTGGGTGGCCAGCCCAAAATAAAGGTTTACATGTCAACTATAGTTTGGGGCAAACGCCTTAAGTGCTGTCAAGAAAAGTTATTTTCGCGACGTACTTGAGTAGTACTGTAAGTATTAGAATATTATTATATTAAAGTAAGTTACACGTGTAAAAGGCCAACGTGACCTTTGATAAAACAGAATGTTGTAAATAGAATACAAATTGATTATAAATATTTCTACCTCTATTTCCATTGAGTTAAGGTTTCTTTGGAAGATGGAGTTTGTTTAGGAAAGCTGAAAGGATAGTTATGTAGATAAGTTTATTGATATAGTCTTCTATCGTGTGGGTTTGTGAGGCGAATTACCAACCTTATCAACAATGGTGTCAGGGTTATTATTGAGCCGCCAAAGGCCCCTGACACGGCTCATGTAACGACACGATAAGAAGAAGAACTTACTAACCTATCACATATATAAACGGCCTCCGTGGTCTAGTGGTTGGGCGTTGGACTCACATATCCGGAGGTCTCGGATTCGAATCCTAATCACTAACTAAAATTAAATTACTACTAAATTTGTTATCGCTGATGTAGTTATGCTGACATGGCTCATGTACCGACTACTTACTTACATCAGTATGTAGCAACCGGGACCAACGGCTTAACGACGACTAAACGATTGACGAAATTAGAGTGGAGTAGGTAGATCCATAATTTTCTAAGGGCAAACATATCTGTCTACCTTCTTTCTTTGCCGCTTGTTTTTATATTTGATGTCGGTCCGTGATCATGGCACTTGCAACGCTGTTGATATATCGGGAGTCTCATATTCCTGATAATAACGCGGTAAGAACCCGGTATTGTATTTAATCAGAAATCAGAATCATTTATTCAGGATAAACTTGTTGAAGGTCAATGTAACATTTTTGAATTATGATAATAACCGCGTAAACCTCAAACAATGTATTCCATTGTACAGTGAAATATAAAAGTTAATTTTAAGAAAAAAAAAATAAGTAGTGCCAGCTTGATGAAATTATTGTTGAATATAAAGTCTGCCCACGTTGTAGGTCAGAGAAAATAACTTCTAATTTCCCGTTTGTCATAAACTAATTAGAAGAAAACGTGGCAGTTGCGTCTCTTGTCGGTTTATCTTTTTTTAGGTCACAGAAGGATTTATTGGCTTTCATTATACTGTGTTTTAAAAGACAGTGGTGTAAGGCCGTGGACGTGTATTGAATTCCGTCACCGGTCTAGAATGTTTCGGGTTTCGGCTGTAAACTTGTCTAATATCGGATTCCGTGCGCAAAAGAAAATAGGTACATACTTCTTACTTATTTCTACTTTCCTTTTACTATATCCATTTGATAGGCAACGTCCCGATGTTAAAGTATCTTATATCGAAAATACGTTTAATAAGTTTAATTACATTTCGTTAAAATATTATTCGACACCGGCCAATCAAACGGAGAGTTTACGAATAAACTATAACAGTAGATGTCTGTGTATACGAATATACTTTATGTATAAGGACTTATATGTATACAAACGTGGACAAGCCACAACACTATCTAACGGTCCCTGCATTCCCACAACAATATCTGTACGTTATGTGAAGAAGGTCCCGGGTGGGTCCCCACCCTCCACTCTCGTAGCAACAGGTCAGCGGGGGGGTAAGTGAAATGTATTGAATTTGCTACGCTTGCTACGTCCAAGAAGTTCCGTTACGAAAAGTAGCGTTACGATTTTTGATTGTTGCTGTTAATTTATAATAGTTAATTTAAATAGGGTTAACGAAAAAGAAACCTAGTCAAACGGACATGGGTACTTTTTTCGAAACTTCACGACGAGAATTTTCTATATAACTTTTATGAGATATAATGTAATTGCCCTCCGATCATTTAATGACGTCAGCAATACACTTAGGCACGTCGTACTCATTATTACGTAAGTAATTATTTATTAAAAAAAAAATTTGATTATCTTAGAATGGATTATATTTCTAGATTATCGTTTTAAAATTTACTTAGGTACATTAGGCCCGGAGTCCAACTTGGCTGTCCTTTTACTTCTGTTGTGTACTTGTACACTTTTCTTATATATTGAATTATGTTACATCCCTTCTTTTTAGGCTGTGTTTATGGTACAATACAAATATACTATGGTATTGGTCCACCAACCCGCAGTGGAGCAGCGTGGTGGAGTATGCTCCATACCCCCTCCGGTTGATTGAGGGGAGGCCTGTACCCAGCAGTGGGACGTATATAGGCAGTTTATGATGGTATTGGTATGGTATGGTATTGTTACGTATTGTAGTTTATTTCTTACATAGTCGATCGATATCGTATAGTTTTGATATGAATAAATTTGAGTATTTTTATATACTTATTAAGGTGGGACCCTGGTAGTCAAAAAGGAATTAAATCAATTCACTAACACAGTTGGCTCAACCATTACAGACGGCGATACGGCTCACCACTTATGTTGGTCTAACAGAAAGCTCGGTGAGGCGTGGGTACTTAGTTCATCTTGCAATGCATGTACCTCTGACTACCCCTATTGGGAAATAAGTAGTCGTGAGCCTTCATTGATCAAATAATTCCATACGTTTATCCCTAAGCTTTTTTAACATTATTCTGAATGTATCACAAAAAGTAATCTCTAGTGATCTGGGTCACTTCATTTCGTTTATGAATATTCATATTCATCACAAATTCTCAATTTGAGAAAATATGCTAATTCCTTTCTGTGTCACTGAGAATTCAATAGTAAAAAAAAAACTTTTTTACACTTTAGTAATATATTTACTTTATTATATTTAGATAAATATAGGTGCTAACACCATGTAATTTTATTTAAATTATACCTGTCATTTTCTTATCCGCCGAAAAGGAAAGGAGTAATCGACAGGGCACACACGTCAACTTTTAGGCACAAATTAACACAACCCTCTCAAAATTGTATATTGATCAATAACCCGACAAAATTAAGTTGACAGCACACGTCAAACAGGTTGCATACCAGTGAGATTCCTATTCAAATTATTCATTCGCTTATTTATTTATTAATTTATTCACAATTTACATAGTCATTACAGCTTACTAATGGACAATGCAGCGCTGGCTGTATAGTTGAAAAACAGTGAAAATAACAGAGCAAATCTGATAATAGTCTAGCGACTGATGGCAGATAACAGGGACAAAAAAAAATCATTCGTTCATTCATTTTAAAATAAACGGCTGCAGCTTCCTTCAATGTATATGAACTGGCTCTCTTTGCACACACACACAAAGAACTGTTTAAGACGTCTTCTAATACGTTAATGAGATCTCTTATATTTTTCTCCACTTACTCCCAATTCAGAGACGAAATACCTTACACGTGTTGATATAATTTCATTTATGGTACTTCCATGTTTTTATTAGCTTATTATTAACGTAAAAGAGGAAAAAATTATATCGATAACGAGACCGTAGCGATTGAAGTATGTTCCTTGAATTTGTAAAGAAATAAGTATTCTTTTCACATTCAATGCCAGATGCTTTTAAAAGATTTTTTTTGGGCTTGTATTCAATAACTTTGTTATCATTATCTTGTGTTTTAATAATCTTAATAATATAACGCATAAGCTCACGACTATATCCCAATTGGGGTAGTCATAGGTACATCCATCGCAAGATGAACTAAGTACCCATACCTCACCGAGCTTTCTGTTAGACCAACGTAAGGTACCTACTTCATAATACTGGGTGTTGGTGACATCGTAACGAATACTGAGGGGGATGATTCAGACCATGATTCTCAGTTAAAATCAAGTGGAATTTTCCGTCGCAAAATTCATGATTTTTTTTAGTTTTTTTTAAATATTTTCAATTCTATACTTTTGCGATGGAAAATTCCACTTGATATTAACTCAGAATAATCAGATGAATCATCCCTCTCAGTATTCGTTACGATGACACTTACACCCCGTACAAGTACATACGGTAGCCATATAAGTAGGTATGGGTGTTGGTGACAACGTAACGAATACTGAGGGGGATGGTTCAGACCATGATTCTGAGTTGATATCAAGTGGAATTTTGGTGTCAAAAAATTCATGAAAATTTTTCTTTTCTTTTTAATTATTTTCCAATCCATACTTTTGCGACGGAAATTTCTACTTGATATCAACTCAGAATCATGGCCTGAACCACCCCTCAAAGTTTTCGTTACGATGTCACTAACACCCTGTATATATTCAACTGTATTGGAATGGCTTTTGAATTTTGATTTAATTGCCACTTCAATAATCTCTAGTGGATAGGGATAGACATAGACTTAAAAAGGAATAGAGAGGGATGGGCACAGCCACAAGCGACAAATTGCATTAACTCTTGGTATTGATGAACTGTCTACGTTAAATGACCAGACTAATTGTAGAGATTCCCATACTAGACCGCTCATTTGTACTATTGTTATTTGTCCGGCGAAGTAGTTAATGCCATCTTCGGCATATCTACAATCATCTCATCTCAGGCCTTTACATCTTTATCAGATGATTCAAACAGAGTTTCGGTGGCAGTTTTTAAAATGGCTGTAAAGTCCGATGGGAGAGCGACAGTAGCGGCCGCACGACTGGCATTGAAGTTGAGGGTTATTAGATGGCACAGGTGGTAAATCGGCCCTCTCACGTCTGTGTCGCCTCTCACGCTTGTCGGCTAGAATCAGGAACCAGGTTTTATCGTGTGCTTTGCACCCGTCGGCCAAAGACGTCCTCCACTTGTTCCGGTCACTGGCAGGCCCTCCCATTTATCGGGGCTGATATCAAAAGAAAGCATGTCACGCTTTGTGCAGTCTTTAAATCGCAACAACGGCCACAAATCTACAATAAGTCACGTAAAAAAAAGTAGGTACTGTTGTTAAATGTTTGTATGTTTTGTTTGTGTGCAATAAAGACTTATATTTGATTTGAGATTCCTGTAGTGTTGCAATCGAATATCGCATGAATCAAATCCAATCAAATGCACTATTGCACAGAACTAAAATGAGTGAATGTATGAATGTGGGATTTTAGTGTAAGCATACCAGTAACAGACGTTTGACCATTTTTAAGTTCGTCATAATGAATTATTTTTATGGGTGATTTGGCATTTGTAAAAAGTACATCTATGTACCCGGTACTGAAAGCGTCACTTAATTATTTTATTATTTATTTACTTATTTGGACGTAGCACAAATTACATCACAAGAAAATCTTTTAATAATTTATCTTTTAACTTGTAAAAGAGGTTACTAATACCAAGAAGTTAGTTGTCTAGTGACAATTTCTATCTCGCTATTTATTCAAATCAAATACACTTTATTACGCAGAACTAAATTTCAACAGACATAACACATGAATACAGTACAAAGGCACAGTAAATATGAGCGTGACTAAAGTTTTTCATATAAGTTACTTAGGTTAAAAAAACCCTCATCGACCTATCAATAGCAAAATATTAAGTGCATATTTCAGAGCAAATAAGCGTAAAAGTGACTGAATTTCACCGGCAACCTCAAAAGCATCTTACAACGGAAAACACTCGTCGCTTTGTCACCCCTATTTGCGTGCAGTAAATATAACGCGTCACATATTTACCTGACGAATTCCCGTCCCTTTCATATGAAAAAGTAAATTATGTTCCCTCGAGGAAGCGACAAGCCGGGGCGAGGCGAAAATTAGGAAATATTCTGGAAAATTTTGGAAAATTGGCAGAATATGGGACGCGACGTCAATCCGGCTTAGTCGCCCCAGGCGATTTACTATTATTTTTGTTAGGAAACTTGCTCTGTTTTGCCTTCGATTGCGAATACGAGTATCTATAAACGCATATACAGGGTGTTAGTGAAATCGTAACGATCGTGACACACTTCTCTTGCTTCCTCCACATTCATCTGAATTTATAAGACTCCGAAAAGATTGTATTTTTTTTTATATTTATCTTTAACGTTCCTCCCTTCACTATTCTCGATCACGATACCATCTCAATAAGAAAATAGTTTAAAAGGTCATTAGAAAAGTAATATTCTGTCACAACATAAAATCCCGAGAATTAATTACCTGACGTTTCAACGACTGGCTTGGAACAAAGCTGTGTTCATTACAACTGTCTATTGATGGAAACTTCATTATCTGTCTATAATAAAGAGGTTGCTATTCTGTAGGCGATTTATTATCTTATTTTTATTTATTCACTTCTTTCTTGGTGTCAGGATTACAATTATGATTTTATTGTCTAAAGGTTCCTGCACTGGAGCAGCGTGGTGAACTCGATGCCCCCTCCGGTTAATGGGCTACTTGACAACCTAGGTTCTACTACTTTTTATAAAACGTCAAAACGAAAGTTTTCTATGGAGTTTATATGGAAATACTGTCCTGTGACGTCATCATTAAAAGCGGTCAAACGTCGTACTCATTGTTACTTAATTCATAAATAAAATTAGAAAACAATTGTGGGATGGCCTATGCCCAGCAGTGGGACGTATGTATAAGCTATGTTATGTTATGTTTAGATACAACGTGCAACAAAAGAAACGTGTTTTGACACAATCCCTATTTGATTGACGATGTGGACTTAGGTGGAACTCGATTACCTACCTATGCCTACTAATGCATTCACTCTAGCAACTGACTGACTTGATATAGTACGAATAGACCAGCGGGCTTAGCACCGTAAGCGCGCGACTCTTTCTCGCCTGGACATACGTCACCCGTCACTCTCTCACAGTACTGCACAGAAAGAGACAGACAGAGTCACATGCTTACGGTGCTAAGCCCACTGGTCTATACGTACTATATCAAGTCAGTCAGTTGCTAGAGTGAATGCATTAGTAGGCGTAGGTAATCGAGTTTTACGTTAGCTGAAACCAAGGCTTGGGTATAGCGTACCGTCTGATGCACGTAATCATCTTACTTTTCTGACAGTCGGGTAAAACACATGTACATAAATCAGACGACATCTTGCCGAGACTTTTGATACAAAGTAATCCGCTTATTCTAATAAGTGATCAGCGCTTATCTAAGAAGTGTTTACCGCTCCTCGCTTTATCGCTTACACTGGACCTTGTCTTACATCTCAGTGCTTAATGAAGGCTGTTCCCTTTCTATTGTCAGACAGTCGTTTTCATGTTTCTTTATTGGCTCTTCACAATCGGAAACTATTGAAGTGAGAAGCTTCTGAACAGGTAATTTTATAAGAAGATTACGCTATTAGGTATGAACAATGTAGAGATTTTATAACAATGAATTATACAGAAATTGCTTGTTTGTTTAATTTCACAAACATAACTAATGCTGTGTACGCGCGAAGTTTGTTACATGTATTGGAAAACCTGTTTACCTGCGCAATAAGTAACTTTCCTATTTCCGGCAATATTATGACGGAACGACTATATCCACCACGGATATTGAAGTAAAATGGAGCTTTGGGAACCATAAAATATCATAAAAACAAGACTTTTTATATCTTAAATGCCAAAAGTAATATTACGTGTAACGTAATGTTATGTAATGTTACATGTTATTGCGATATACATCACTAGAATTATGATTAAGTACTGCTACGAAGAAAGAGGTCTCTACATGTCGTCTTATACGAGCCGTGGTAGCCCAGTAGGTAGAACGCTTGCCTTCCTCTTTGAGATCGCAGGTTCGAATCCAGCACAGGCCTAAACCAATGATTGTCGAATATGGGATCAGTTTCAGAAATTAAACAATGTACTTGGTTTTTATCACACCGATTTATTCACTTCCACTATGACAATTTGCTTTAATATTATTTTAGGTCTACACCGCTAGGCTGCTCGTTTCATAATGCCGTCCTGGCCGTGTCGGTTGTCCCACCACCTCTCGGAAACCGCCCCTCCACTGCCGTAATATGTCATTCTAACAATACATTAACTATACTCATGACTTTCCGGTTTCCGAGAGGTAGTTAAGCAACCATACTTTTACATGTGCTTTAAAAAAATAATACTTCGCGACAAATAACTAAATAGAATAAATAATCATACAATTAATATAATAAGCCAACAACTCGGCCATCCTGTTTATAGCGAGTCCCTCGCTATACATGGTACGATCACATAGATAATTCATAACACAAAATAAAAAGAGAAAAAAAAAGAATAAATAAATAATTAACCGATTGAAACAATAAGTAAAACACTGGCTATAATATTAAAAATAACCCTTATGTTAATATGAAATAATAAAGACATTTAAATATAATGTGTGAATATAATGACAATATAATATGGTGACAAATTGATCATTGCATTTCAAAAATATGGATAATTCTTCAATATAAATTTATATAGCCACTTAAACTTACATCATCACTTTATTATAATAAATTATTCTTCTTTATCACTAGCAGAGCTTTCATTATCAACATCACTATTGAGATCTCGATCGAAATTCAACCAGGGCTGAATCTTGTCTAAAGCAACGACATTTTCATAGCGCCGACCGTGTTTTCGGGTAAGAGGAGTATCTTCTATAAGATACCTATCATTAGGGAGTACTTTTACTATGCGATAAGGCCCTTGATATTTATTTACTAGTTTATGCGATTTTCCATCGTGTGGTACTTGCCTCTCCACGCGTACCAAATCACCCTCTCCATAAATAGTACCTGGTTTGCGGGTTTTATTGAACCTCTGTGCATCTTTTTCTTGCTGTTCTTTTATTTTGTCGCTTGCCTGCTCCCGGATATTATTTAAATCATCTGAACTTACGACATTCAATGTTTCATGTATGACAGAGTTCAATATTCCCTGCGAATGACTCGTGATATTAAACCCAAATAGAAGTTCAGATGGAGTTTTTTGTGTAGTTTTATGTGTTGTCGTATTAAGACCTACCTGAATATCGGGAACATACTCATCCCAATTTTTCTCATCATCACCATGACAAGACGTAGATAGTGCGTCAAGAATAGTCCTATTAAATCTTTCCACTTGGCCATTTGCGCGGGGTGTGGAAACTGCATTTTCAATATGTTTAATACCATATGAAGAAACAAAGTCTTTAAATGTCTTACTCGTGAAACTGGTACCTTTGTCCGTGATTAGTCGAGTAGGAACTCCGAAATAACTGATGTGGTCTTTTAGAACCTTAACAGATGTAATCGACTTTGTATTTTTGACTGGAGTTACATTGACATATTTCGTAAAACCATCAACTATCACGAGTAAATAGCAGTTACCTCTCTTGCTCCTTATAAAAGGGCCCAAATGGTCCGCGTGGATAGTATGGAACGGGACACTGACTTTCTCTATGGGGTGAAGTTCACCCTCACGTTTACCACCAGGTGTTTTGTGGTGTGCACACTCTAGGCAAGATGCAACATATTTTTTTATAAAACGTCGCATTTTAGCGAACCAATAATGTTTCTGGATTCGCTGGAGTGTTTTATCAAATCCGCAATGGCCGACGTCATCGTGGTTCTTCTGAACTATTTGCCAACGAGCACTTTTTGGCACTAACCACTTCAGTTCGTCGCCAATAATACGGTAAACACGACCGTTTTTAAGTTTATAATTTTTACAGACATCTGCGATCTGCTCCGAATTTGAATCACTAAGAATTTCTTTTATTATTTTTATTTCGTCGTCTGCATTTTGGACGGTGATGATCCAGTCTTGGTCTTCTTCCACGGCAAGCACGTCGATAACGTGGGATTCTGATACACTATCGTCAACGGGGTTACGACTTAGCGCATCCGCGTGCACCATACGTGTACCAGGACGATACTCAATGGAACAGTCGTATTCCTGTATTTGTACCCACCAGCGGGCTACTCGTGGAATAACGTCTCGTTTAGTCAGTGTATACCTGAGAGCGTTGCAGTCCGTAAATATTTTAAATGGTATCCCAACCAGATACACTCTGAAACGATTCAAAGAGGCTATAACTGCGACTGTCTCCAACTCATACGAGTGCAGTTTGCGTTCGTCCGGTGTAGTCTTGCGACTAAAATACGACACTGGCTGGAAAATTCCATCCGCGTTGGCTTGCAGGAGTATTCCCGCAACACCGTTTTTACTGGCATCCGTGTGCAGCTGCGTTTCGGCTTTTGGGTCATATAATGCTAAAAGTGGCCTACGTGTTAGTAGGGTTTTGATATTATCAAAGGCACGTTGTTGAGTTTCCCCCCACACCCATATAGAATCTTTTTGTAATAGATCGGTGAGTGGAGATGCTATAAGGGCGTAGCCTTTGATGAAACGTCGAAAGAAACCGGATAGTCCGAGGAATTGTCTTATTTCATGCTGATTAGTAGGTGTCGGAAATTTCGAAACAGCATCGGTCTTTTTAGTTCCTGGGCGAATACCTTCACCGCTAACCTCAAAGCCGAGAAAGTCGATCCGGCTTTGAAAGAAATTGCATTTGCCTAATTTCAATGTAAGGCCTCCTTTCTTCAGCAACTGCAAAACCTCTTCCAACCTTTGTAATCCCTCACAGACATCTTTGGCTGGAATTAAAATGTCATCCATATAAACGATAGCATATTTTACTTTGGCTTCGGACAAAATTTTATTGATTGTTCTTTGAAACACTGAAGGTGCATTCACTAGCCCAAATGGCATTCTATTATATTCAAATTGTCCGTCAGGGGTTACAAAGGCTGTTTTATGACGAGACCCTTCTGCAATAGGTATCTGGTAATAACCAGACGCCAGATCGAGAGACGTGAATAAAGTGTTACCAGCAAGTTGGTCCAGTTGGTCTTCGACTCGGGGAAGAGGGTAATGGTCCTTTCTTGTTTTGCGATTTAACGCCCTGTAGTCAACGCATAGTCGCTTCTCCCCAGTCTTTTTTTGAACTAGGACAATGGGGCTTGCATAAGGCGACGAAGACTCTCTCACAATCCCATTATCAAGCATCTCTCGAACCATATTTCTCACCAGTATCCTCTCAGCGTACGACATCCGGTAGGGACGATATACCACTGGCTGTGAGTCTTCAAGCTCGATAACCATTTCGGTTGCCTCTGTGAAACCGAGATCTTCGAGGCCTTTCGAGAAACAATCACCGTAGTTCGATAAAAGTCGTTGAAGTTTTAGACGTTCGTCATTGCTCAGGTTTGCTCCACAGTTAATTGCTTCATCGACCTCTTCTTCATTAAAGGACATACTGCAACAATTAAGCGTAGTATTTTCGCTTTGTTTGAAGATAGCACGCGTTAAAAGGGAGCCCTCGTTGATAGTTGTGACTTCCGAGGATGTATTTAAGACTAGTACCGTACTACAACCTTGGTCGATGTCGTAATGTCCGGAGAGGAGATAATACTCTTTACCTTCTGGGCCTCGTAAAGAGCCATTGACATGAACCGTGCCGGTAACGAGAGAAGAGGATTCAACAGGAACCGGTGTTAACACGTTACAAGCCAAAGAGACTCGTTTTCTTGTTTTCAAATGCACCTTTTCATCCGTGATTCTCTGAAAGATAAGTTCTTTTGGGGTCTTGGATATTACTATGCTTGGGTTTTCAGTAAATGAGTGCCCCAACAGAGTTGGTTGACGAATTACGTAGTCCTCGACCACGTACAAGTTAATCACTTCACGAATGCCCTGAACTTCAACCTCACTCGTTACAATGCCCATAGGTGTTACCAAACTCCCTCCTATGCCTCTCAATACTGGCAAATCCTGAGACTTTTCAATATCAAGGTTCAATTCTCTGGCTGTACTTATCTTTATCAGTGAACATTGACTGCCTAGGTCAACATGGCATTTAACCATTGAATTGTTAACCTTAATATCCAGGATGTACTTGTTGTTTGCATCATCCATGTGTAGCTCTGCCACTTGTTTCACGACTTGCTCTTTAGCCCTTCCATCATATTTTTCTTGTGCTCTATTCATTTTTTTGAAGCAGTTTTCTGCTAAGTGTCCCATTTTCTCGCAATAAGTACATTTTACAGCAGGTTTGTCACATTTTATACTACGATGACCGACTAAGTTACAATTGTAACATTTGATATTGGTATTTTCTCTCGATGCGTTTAGTCCTCGAGGCTGTTGTCTTTGGTCACTATGACGAAACCGTTGGGAAGAGTCCGGACGATCTCTATCTCTATTTGGTGCCACTTTCACGGTTCTGAAATATTTCAATACTTGTTCGGGTTCTGTGAATTGGGCTGCTTGAGCACCTACCTTTACTGCACGATCCTCTACGCCGTGGAGAATGCAATCAACAGCTTGTCTGCCGTGTATTTTGCACCTGTTCAACAAATTGATCTTCGCATAGTAATAGTATTCCAACGACTCCCCGTATCGAACTTTTTTCGATAACATTTCTGTGAGTAGCTCTGCATAGTCCTCCCGACAGGGAAATGATTCAATTAGTTTCTTCTTCCATTCAGTCCACGAATGTAAAACAGTATCCAAGCCCTGATACCAGGATTTGGCAACGCCTACCAATTTAGGAAGAGCATAATAAATCGTTTCCCTGTCGTCCCATTGATAGATAGTAGCACATTCTTCTACCTTAGTAAGCCAAGTTAATACAGTTTGTTCCCTAGACATCGGATCAAATTCAGGAATGCCATTTGAATTGAAAGTAAGTCTTGGTTTATCCGAAGCATTTACATGTTTTAAAATATCCATAAACTTATCAAGAATCATGGAATCGTGATCTTTACTTCTTAACCTAGACAATCTAGAACGTTTAGCAAAATCATGGTAACGCTCACCAGAGTCCTCAGATGTTGAGCTACGTCGTTGTCGTCGTCGTCGTCCACTGCTGCGATGCTCTGGCCGTGAGCGTCTTGTAATAAATTCATCATAGCTCCGCCGAGAAAGATCAATTACATCGTGGCCCTGGTCCTGGCTGGCTGCATCTGGGCTGTGGTTAGGACCCCGACCCTGTAACCTGGGTGCTCCTGGGTCGTCCTGACAACTACCCTGGCCTTGTGACCTAGGCGCTCCTGGGTTACGTAGGTAAGAACCCTGACCCTGTGACCTGGGTTCTCCTGGGTCGTCTTGATAACTACCCTGGCCCTGTGACCTGGGCGCTCCTGGGTTACGTAGGTAAGAACCCTGACCCTGTGACCTGGGTTCTCCTGGGTCGTCTTGATAACTACCCTGGCCCTGTGACCTGGGCGCTCCTGGGTTACGTAGGTAAGAGCCCTGACCCTGTGACCTGGGTTCTCCTGGGTCACCTTGATAACTACCCTGGCCCTGTGACCTGGGCGCTCCTGGGTTACGTAGGTAGTTCGAACCGTCACCCCTTGGTATAGGGTCTCTTTGGTCGTCCATTCTGAAACTTAAAATTTTTTTTAAGCTTAGAACCTCATCAATACAGTGTAATTTATTAGTTTTGTTACTTTCCCTTACATTAAAACTATAACATCGGCTAATAGTCATCTCCAGGGAGTGCCCGGGCAAGAAAGCTATTATCCGTTAGACAATATACACCTATGGAGAGTAGCCCCATGTAGGTAAAATATAGTCAGATTTTTAAAATAGGCATCTTGTCACAAAGTAATAGTCATTTTGACAAACCAATAATGTAGTCATATACTTCATAATTACAACTGAACGATAATAATTTAAGAATATCAAACACGTGTATCTCCAGGGAGTACCCTGGCAAGATGAACATGCTTGACAAACCGTATAAATCTCCGGGATACAACCCGTAACGATAAATACAGCTTAATTTCTAACACTACGTAAACAAAATGAAATTTAAATTAACAAACACGTGGATCTCCAGGGAGTACCCTGGCAAGATAAACATGCTTGACAAACCGTATAAATCTCCGGGATACAACCCGTAACGATAAATACAGCTTAATTTCTAACACTACGTAAACAAAATGATATTTAAATTAACAAACACGTGGATCTCCAGGGAGTACCCTGGCAAGATGAACATGCTTGACAAACCGTATAAATCTCCGGGATACAACCCGTAACGATAAATACAGCTTAATTTCCAACAAGAAGCAATTCGTGAGCACATATGGGTCTATCAAAATAATGTCTCGATAAATGCAGGGAAAGCAAAAAAAAAAATAGAAATAAAGAAAGAAAATAACACTTACGTTAGCGTGGCGTAGCAAAAATCCTATTGATTTTTGTGTATCCCACTTCTGAAACTATGGGATCAGTTTCAGAAATTAAACAATGTACTTGGTTTTTATCACACCGATTTATTCACTTCCACTATGACAATTTGCTTTAATATTATTTTAGGTCTACACCGCTAGGCTGCTCGTTTCATAATGCCGTCCTGGCCGTGTCGGTTGTCCCACCACCTCTCGGAAACCGCCCCTCCACTGCCGTAATATGTCATTCTAACAATACATTAACTATACTCATGACTTTCCGGTTTCCGAGAGGTAGTTAAGCAACCATACTTTTACATGTGCTTTAAAAAAATAATACTTCGCGACAAATAACTAAATAGAATAAATAATCATACAATTAATATAATAAGCCAACACGAATATGTTTTCGAATTCATGTTTGGATCATAAATAATTATCACGTGCTCAGCGGTGAAGGAAAACATCGTGAGGAAACCCACATTCTGTATTGGGCTGGTTTTCCCTTCGCGGGTTGGAGGGTCAGAAAAGCAGTCGCTTCTGTAGAAACCGGACCTGTCAAATCTTCAGGTTAGGTAAGCGGACCCTGTGAAAAAAGGGATAATGCTAGGGAGATGTATTTTACATTCATAACATAAACAGCCTATATTCGTCCCACTGCTGGGCACAGGTCTCCCCTCAAACAAACGAGAGGGGGTATGGAGCATACTCCACCACGCTACTGAAAAAGTAAGATGATTCTGTGCATCGGACGCACGTGAAGCTCGTTGGTCCCAGGGATTAGCCGGAAAGCTCCTCCACCAACCCACATTATATTTTACCTGACAAAATCCAGTCAAGTCGAACTAGAATAAGGAATTATGTCCACTACACAACACGTTTGGTACTAGTAACTTAAACACAATATGAGCCATCATATCCATTTGAAGAAAGAAATATAAACATGTTTATTAATATGTCGGACACAGCAATACAGACTTAAACGTAAATACAAAAATAGGAGGGTGTCCACTATACAGGGTGTTAGCGACATCATAACGAAAACTTTGAGGGATGATTTAGGCCACGATTCTGAGTTGATATCAAGTGGAATTTTCCGTCCGGTCAGTCCCTCCTGTAAGCGTCCAAGTCGTCACGGCATCTCTTTCGAGAACATGAACGCGTTGGGTGCCTATTTTTATTTTCTCCCCATCTAGCATAGAAGCAAAATAGGACCTATGGACTTCACAAATCTAAAGACTTCACGATCCATAATCCAAGTAACGTCTTGGCAGTCACCCTATAAGCACAGCTGGAACCCACACAAATCCTTTTAAAATTTTCGTGTTTACCTTCCATTTCCAAAGGGTACTCAGGTACTACACACGAGGCATTGAGGCACTTACTCACAATTTCGTACCGAAATTAATCCGGTACGGTACCAAATACGTAATGGTACCGGTATTATTTTATTATTTCCTACGATATTCTTTGAGTGTGAGGTGTTTGGAAAGGTTGTCTGTAGCAGGCGAAATGAGGAAAGCGGGTATGGTTATCTGATCTGAAGTGTTATTTCATAAACAAATCAAATTGAACCATCTTCTTTGCGGGAATGGGAGTGAAAAAAATGCTGTGCGGAAAAGGCGTGACTTACATCATCGCAGTCACAGATTCAAATCCCAGCTTGGGCTCTGGTTCTAATCCACTGAATTGAGCCGTCAGGTTCAAGATCTGATTACTAAATAAACACAGGTCTAAAATTAACGAAAAACATTTTCTTTTTTCTATCTAACTTATTTATTAATTTAAGTCAAGAAAAACGTAATAATGAGTCAGACTTTTTATCACGTTTTTCTACGACGTCACTGTGTGGGTTTTCATACAAATTCGATAGTAATTTCGTTTAGTAAAAAGTAATTAATTTGACCAGTTGGAAACTAGCCTATATCTGAACATATATAGTGGTATATACATTGTTTTAAGTTTACGCGGTTATTATCATAATTAAAGCACACATATCCCCATTTAAACGCGGTAAGAACCCGTTATTATGTGCTTTAATTATAGTATATAGTGGTCATCATATTTGACGAAGCTTTTGTGGATTTTATTGAATTAAGTACATTTGTGACGAAGCTTGTGGTGGATGCCTAGTCTCTTTGTTTTTTTTTAATCAATGAATTAGTCATCATCATCTACCTATCATTATTCCGTTTTCCACAGGGTCCGCTTACCTAAAACAGAACACGACGACCGGACTTCCAAAAGCCATTCTATAATGGCCCGGTTCCGTCCGGTAAATCTATACTTACCAAACATTAAAACAAGGCTAAATTTTCGCCCCGTGTAAACGTGGTCGTCGACATGCCGCGGCGACGGTCGGCGACGTAGTTGAGATGCCGCGGCGACGGTCGGCGATGTCGTTGACATGCCGTGGCGACGGTCGGCGATGTCGTTGACATGCCGTGGCGACGTGATGGTCGGCGACACCATCGTCGTTCGTCTGTAAGCCCCCAAACGTATCCTGACAGTAACAACAGTGCACTATACAGAGATTTTGTTGTCATGTTATTTATTTATTCAGCCCAAAAAAATCCTTTACCATCGTCTGTCGCCATAAAACCAACAATAAACGTCATATTTTTTGTTACAACTTGTTGTTACAAAGGAAATAAATTGGATTTAGCTCACATAGTGGAGTTCAAAACACAAGCAACCAATAATTGAATGTGACGCGATATTTTTTGTTTGCTACAAAATTTTATGCTGTTGCAGAAAATGGAAATACTTTTTCATTCAATATTGGTTTGCGTATGACCACAGTTTTACGTGAGTTTTGCGCATATTGTCATTGTGATGATCGAGACGCGCATCTATCATCGCCACGGTTAATCATAAACATAATTCTTATTATAGAGAAATGCCGCGGAAGCACAGTCGAAGGGACCGAAATATGCACAAAACGATTATATTATTTAAGACAACGATTGTATTATATAACTTTCTACGTCACTCATTGCTTCTTTGGTATTATGCGACCATAACTAGTGCTTGTATTACTACTCAATGAACGGCGGACAAATCGATGTAACGGTCCAGCCAGAAATGCCTTGGTGCGGCCGCTTCACACGCCGATGTGAATTAACCGGCGATATGTGAAAGAAGTGTGTGGGCTCATGTTTCTATGATCTGTGGCTTAGGATCACTTACCTAATTGTAACCAATTTTTTTTTGACGTGACTTATCGTAGGTTTGCCGCAGATGGCATTACCTACTTGGCCGGACAAATGGGGAGCGCTGAAGGCTCTCACCCGATACAACGTTTAACCTCTCATATGCCGAGATACCAGACACAATAGATTTTACCTACATTGTGTCTGGTCGAGATCCGCGTTCCGGCGTTCGAAAGATTAAGACAACAGTCCTCAGGGTGCCCAGTTGGGCCGATAGCGATAAGCGCTGAATGAGGGAAATCGTCGACTACGTCGGCGGGGTCGGTATCGGGGTAACCAATAAATAACCAATGAATCTACCTGTTTTGTATGGTCCCCATACGAACATGTACACACCCTCAAACAAGCATAGAAACATATCGTGATATTTTGAAAAAAAAAGAAAAATATAACTATGTTATTTTAGTGAGAAATATTCAATTGCGGAGTTGCTGTTTCTGATAATTGCTAACAAATACCATAAAATGAGATTGTTTTGTTACAAATTTTAAAAGTGCTTAAAGCTTTGCTTGTTGCAAGCTTTGTTCAGCGTACCCGTCCAGCGCAAAATGAAAGAATTTAATCAAATCGAAACCGAACAACATAAAAGAAGAATTTAAAGAAAACAACTCACTTTCTTTTGTGTTATTATAAAATTGGATAAAGCAGCAAATGAAAAGATATTCCAAATTCTTTACCAGTGGTCTCAAAAAACGTTAATTTCAAACTGAATACTTACCTACTTTTTTACCTAAGATTTTTTCCATTGTTTTAGTTCACCTTCACCACCCACCCGCACTGGAGTAGCATGATGGAGGTTGCTCCCATGTCCCTTCTCGATAATTGAAGGGAGATATGTATTTGTGTCTTGACATGAATAAAGTTATCTAAAAAACATTGAAACAATTCACTTAAAAAGCAATATTGCTATTTGACATTTGTTGACGTTAACACACGTAACATCAAATAGCAATATTGCTTTTTAGATAAATTGCTTCGATGTGGCCTTTTTAACCCTTTTCATGCCAGTAGGTCAACATTAACAAAATCACCTTTCCTTGTTCCAGATAAATCAGTGATGAGTGACAGTGTAAGTGCCAAAGTGTAGTGCCAATGTGACAGCATGGGTTGCACGCCGAGTATGCTGCTCGAACACAAGAGCAGGCGACGGGACAGCACAGGCTCGCAAGAGGCTGCCCTAGCGAAAGTAGCCCCGACTCCAGTGTGTCAGAACAAAGCAGTACAAGCGGCGAGAGCTCCCAGAGCGTCACTAGAGTCGGACGGCTTCAGCATACAGCTCTCCAGCAAAAAGGACAGCTATGTCTCACAAATGGGGAACAATTTCGCGACGCAGCTCCATATTAAGAGGATATCCGGTAAGTTTATAATCACGAAGAGCTCACACAACTACACACACGAGTTAGGAATTGTACTTTCTCCAGGATGATCCATAATGCTTTTTTTATAAGGAAGAAGACACTTCCAAGTAAGTGTAGAATAAAAGTCGGTTATTTTTTTGCTGGTTGAAAAATTGGAATGTTATGCACTATCACAATTTGTATCATGCTTCAGGTGAAAATGTGGTCAAACGCGAATTTATAGTATTTTTTTTTTGTTGTTAGAAAAAACATTGTATGAATACATCGGACGATATAACGATAGAAAATGAGTTTTTAATCTATACGGGATGTTACTGTTAGTTACATCATAAAATTTTGAGGGATGATTCAGACCATAATTCTGAGTTGATATCAAGCGGAATTTTCTGTCTCAAAAGGATAGAACTAAAAATAATTAAAAAAGACACGAACATTTCCGTGATTTTTCCGACAGGAAAATCCACTTGACATCAACTCAGAATCGTGGTCTGAAACCTCAGTATTCGTTACGGTGTTACTAACACCCATACGTACTTGTATGGCTACCTGTACGTATTTGTACGGGGTGTAAGTGACATCGTAACGCATACTTAGGCGGATGATTTAGCTTATTATTCTGAGTTGATATGAAGTATAATTTTCCATTGCAAAAGTATAGAATTGAAAATAATAATAAAAAATGAATTTTCGACGGAAAATTCCACTTTATATTAACTCGGAATTATGGGCTGAATCATACCCCTCAATATTCGTTACGATGTCACTAACACCCTGTATATTTATTGGATATCATGGAAAGTGGGTTTTAGGAAAATGTTGAGCGAATGAATGAATCGGCCTCTGTTGCAGATATTTTCTCTTTTCTGCTATACTTAAACTTATAAATCTTCTTTCTATGGATATCGACTTGTTTTTTTATTGTTACTTGTTTAATAATCAGATGTATATTGTAATTTCTTCTTATAGTTCTTTGGTTTCCCCGTTTCTTTTGTCGTCTTATTAACTTTAGTTGAATATATTTTATCATCACCTATAACGTCTTTAATAATTTTTTGCGCAGCTTTAGTGACTTCGCGATCGGACTTGTTATTACATTTGTCCTTTTCAGCATAAGGACAGTACTTATTTCTTTTATATTCGGCTATCCGTGACATGATTTCTTTAAGGTCTTTTATAATTATACATTTTGGGAGGTTAAATTTTCCCCATTGAACTTCAATACAATTAATGTCGGGGTCAGGTGCCATAGTTGTCGATTTCTTTATATATAATGTCGTGGTAGAGCACACTAAACATAACTGGAAATAAAACGTAAAACATGTTAATTTACATGCACGACGAACAACCTCCGTGGTCCAGTAGTTGAGCGTTGGGCTCACGATCCGGAGGTCCCGGGTTCGATTCCCGGTGGGGACAAAAAAAAATAATCGATCTACCCTAGCGGGCCGATAGCGATAAGCAATGAAACAAATAACACGTCGGCGGGGTCGATATTGAGGCCCTGATGTATTTGTTCTCGCGTGAAGGAAAAACGTTAATTACTCATATTAAAAGCTCTGTTTTAAATAGCTGTTTTACTTAAATAGAATATGGTAATATGATAGTACTTACAAGAATAAAAAGAAACATGATTTGTCGAAGTCGAAGGTCTTCACAAAATGATTTAGAGAACTTATATTAGTAATTAATACCTACTGTTCTCGACGACATTATTGAACGTGCTTTTAATTATTCGATATTAATAGTGCTTATATAAGGTTACAACATCAATCAAATCTATTTGGACACGCATGGAAATGTGTTGAAATACTTATATCATCATTTTACGCGCGAAAATCCTGTTCAAACCATATAATTATATTTTGAATCTATGGTTCAGAGGCCATCTGGACCCATACGTATTATTCCTTATTCTATGCCTATACCACTAAATTGCGCCGTGTACTAGGTTTAAGTTAAATCATAAAATTCTAATTGCTAAAGAATTATGAAATTTTAAAAATAAAGACAGATCTAGAACTAACGAAACATAATTTATTGTTCTATTTAAGTTATTTATGAATTTTACGTCACTGTGTGATGTTTCGTACAAATTCGATAGTAATTTCGTGTTTTGACGTTTAGTAAGAAGTAACCGATTTGACTAGTTGGAAACTATAGTTGTCATCATGTTTAACGAAGCTTGTGTGGATTTCCTTGACTGTTTAAAATTACATTTGTGACGAAGCCTTGCTTTTATTTTCTCGTCTTGCTTTTTTTTTCAAATAATTCTTCCTCCATTTTGCCACCCCTTCCAGTCCTGCGCTTACCTCATCCAAATTTTTCCCGCCGTTGCAACGATTTCATTATGACCACCGGGCCACTGGTCTACTGTGCTTTCCCCTTCTCGAGGCCACCATTCTGTGACGGCCTTTGACCACCGACCATCATCGCATGCCAAGTATCCGGCCCATTTCCACTTAAGACTAGAGATTCGCTTACCCACGTCGAAGACCTTCGTCTTTCGACGAATATCAACATTGGATACGCGATGCACGAGGGAGATGCATGACATGGAACGCTTCATGGGTCTTTGTGCGAAGTAAAAATGGACTTGAGTATAAATAATAGATAGTTAGATAAAATAAGATAGGTACTTACTTAAATATTTTCTTACTTAGGCATTTTAGTATAGTACATATAAATATGAAATCAAATAAATTTATAATTATTTTTTCTTATCATTTTTTTTTTCTTTTTTGCTTTGGATGAGTTTTTCTTTTTGTAGATATCTGTATGTTGTTTTGTTTAATCAATTATTTGGTCTTATGTTAAAGTAGATAATATACTTAATTCAATGTGATTTATAAAATAAATTCACTCTTAATCAAAGTATATAATAATGTATTTTATGATTTTATTATGTGATTTAAATTTAAATTGTCGTTAAAAATATCGATACTCCGTTTCGTGATTTAGGTTATTTATTTCAAGAAAACTTCTATATTAGCAGTAGGTTCAGGAAAAATAATCGTCAATAATCTTGGCGACGACTTTGCTGTGAGGAAAAATTTTACATTTGTACGTCTCCTCATAAGGGCAATATTCTCCTCTTTTAAATAAGGCCACTCTGTCCATAATTGCCTTCATGTCTTTTATTACTATACAATCTGGGAGGCGAAAATCTTCCCATTTCGCTTTAACACATTTTAAATCAGGATCAGGTCTAACAGTTGTAGTTCGTTTACGAAATCTGTCGCCCGCAGTAGCTGAGAATATCTGAAAATTGAAAGTCTATCATCATATTTCATAGTCACTTTGGGGCTCAATAGTGACCCTGACGCCAGAGTTGATGAGGTTGGTACACACACGATAGAAGAAGAGAAGATAGACACTGAGATCATGTGGTTCGCCGGCGTGCTTCTCAAACGGGGAGCGCGGGTTCGCACCCCGGTACCGAACTTGCACTAATGTATTATTAATGTAGTTTTCAGTAACACAGTTGGACCGACCATTATACACGGCTCACCTATCACATTGGGCTAACTCGGTGAGCTGTGAGTATTTAGTTCATCTTTTTTTTTAAATTTATTTGGATCAACCAACAATGATACAATATGGTTTAATAATTAATATTACAATATTTGTCTTGGTAATTGTACCACCAGCGGCGTTGACCGCATTTTACTAAATAAGTAAAGAGGAAGCAGATCGAACCTGACACTATTACAATAATTATTTAATACAAAAAAGAAAGAAATGTAATTAAATGTACCAATACAATAGACTTCTTGCGATGGATGACCCCAATTGTTTGTCTGTGTACTTATTGATTTCCGTGTGGTTTCTGTCCTGTGTTAAATGTAATGTACCTGTCTGTCTGTGTCTGTGGTGTCCGGAAGTAATAAATGTTTCTTTCTTTCTTTCTTTCAATTGGGTTATAGTCATGAGCTTATGTTATGGTACGTCCTCATATTTTTCTTTCGGGTAAACAAAATGTCTAATGTAAGTCTATTTATTAATCCATCGTTTCATTATTTGGAATACCACTGCCACAGCGAGATGGCAAAAATATTGTATACAGATTGGCGAATTCTTTAAACACATATAATGCACTAAGTAGCTGCTACCCGCGAGTTCATTCGCGTGAAACCCTAATATTATAAGTCTAACCCCCTACCCCTTAGGGGATGAATTCCGCAAAATTCCGTCTTAGTGACCACGTACGTCTTAAAAGGAACCCCCATACAATATTTGAAACCCCTAGCAATTGTATTTTCTGAAATTTCGAGATGAGTGAGTCAGTCAACTTTCGCTTTTATAAACAGAAATCAGAATCATTTACTCAACGTAATTATCATGGATAAACTTGTTGAAGGTCAATGTAACATTTTTGAATTTACGTCATTTCGCAAGGTGTCATGGCCGAGGAGAAGAAATGACAAGAAACTGCATCAGCAACACATCCCTCATCAACGTATATTATACATATCATATATTTATTATATAAAGATTTTGAATGATAATACTAATCGATAGATATGAGTAAAAAGAAGAATATTAAGGAGGATTATATACCTAACATCTATTTTTTGAAGAAACTATAACTAAATAAGGATTGTGAAAATAACAGTTGATATACTTACAATAATAAAGGTAATTACCTTTAGTATAAATGTTTTGGTTTCCATTGAAAAGTTTACAAAATCAAGTAGGACAGTTGAATTGATAGATGAAAGGATGGTAATATAGAATGAAAATATAATTTTTAATTTGCAATAGGTCGTCCAATGGTTCTAGATGGTAAATAAACGATTTTTGAAATACGTTACGTGCTTAAAATTAAGTGGCTAATCACAACAAATTACTACAAATCGCTGAACAAGGTTTCATTGTGGCTAGCAATATATGTTGTTAGGGTTCCGTAAGCTAAATCATAATAAAGATGAAATCTTATGATTTTACTCCTCCGCTAGACCGTGAGCAGAGCATAAATTTATTTATTTCACGAAACATGTCTCATATGTGTTAGTAAACTTATTCTAGATGTTAGTAGCTTTATCTAATATTAGATGCTATGACATGCAAGTCACAGCATCTACGCAGATACGGGCAGTCGAGTCGCGCACTTATCATCGAGAGGGCGGGGTTGCCGCTGCCCCGCACCCTGCGCACCAGAGACGTGCATCGCTTCCTCATAGTCGTATAAAAGCAGTCGACGCGAGCTTCAGCGAACATGCCCGAGGCGCTACAGAAGCGAGGCAGCCGCAATAACACCCTAAAAGCGTTGTTGAACTGGACGCGGATAGCGTTGTATGCTTTCTGAGTGAAATTCGCCCACAGGCTGCACGTGTAGAGCGAATCGTAAAGTAATACTACGTATAGAACGACATCTCTCCGCTCCCCACCAGCGGCTAAGCTAGGTTTACCTCACCCCTCGGTCTTACTTAAGTCTCAATCGTATGGGCGTCAGACGTCACACACAGATGCGCGTGTACGATAACGTCATTGTGAAGTGTCTGTGTAAAACGAGGTTTTTGTATGAAGTGTCCTGGATGTGCCGTCAGTAAAGAAAAAACAGAAAGTGTACAGCTGCTTAAACCACTTACCCTAAAAATGCTGATTACGAATTACATTATATAAATTCACGCCTGTATTCCCTGGGATGGACAGAGCCACAAGTAATCAAAGAAAACTTGCACCCACTGTTAATTCGGAGTCTTAAAATGAAAGTGTTTTTTATCGCTCTTCTTGTTGTTATATAGAGTGATCTGTGTTATCCTGTTTACAATAAATTATTAAAAATATAAGTTTCAAAACTACGGAAAAATGAGGAAGTGTTGTTTTAACTAACATATGTAGTTGGCTCGACCATTATAGACGGCGATACGGGTCGCCACCTATCACGTCAGTCTAACAGAAAGCTCGATGAGGTGCGGGTACTTAGTTCATCTTGCGATGGATGTACCGCTGACTACTGCAATTGGTATATATACTCGTGAGCTTATGTAGTTATTATATTTTTACTTTCTTCGCTCTGGACATACACAGGCATACTTTCCTATTGTGTTAAGCTGATCACGACCGCGCAAATCGTAGGTGACTGCAAACTGACGTATCTGCAATTCTTTGCTACAATAATTTGTGTCTTGTTGAGAATTGCAAAAGGTGCAAAATAAGATTCGCCAAAAATTTCAGATACGTCAGTTAGCGATGTCAGTGACGAAATGAGTCGACTGCGTGTTAATTTCATTCCCTAGTTTAGGATGCGCGCGCAAATGGGCCTTAAACGTGTTCCCTTTATTTATGGTAACTCAATGACCATTGACCTTACTAGTGGTGCATAGTATGTAGACAGTAATTTGAGTTTGGAACTTGTCTTTTAGTACTTATTATGTGTTCGCTACATATATACCTATATGCATTTTGTATGTATGTAGGTACATAAACTCACGCTCATGACCTCAAATGAGATGGATATTATACATAAATAATGGTGCTAATTCCTGCAGACGCCATATAATTTTATTTTAAGTTATACCACTCATTTTTTTATCCGTTGAAAAAGAAAAGACGGGAAATCGACATGTATAAAAGGGCATTGAACATTTCACTATGGAGGCTGGCATAGCCTGGTGGCGCCACCTAGCGGATTTTTCAAAACTGCGGCGCACGATGAAACCTATGCATATCGATAGGGGGTACTTTTCTGCACAAAAAAGCTTTAATGAACCTATGCTCTAAAGCGTCACGTTTTCAAGATATTTAGCTTGAAAGTTCCGAAAAGTGTTGTATGAACAAATCGATTTTACTTTTATATGCAATTGGAATATAGTGACTAAGTGATTATGCATGGAATATTAGTGTTTAATATACCACATATTTACTTTATTGAAAAATAAATAAATAGAAAATAGATAAAATAAATATCTATAACTTACTTTTATGTGTAACTTAAAAGAAATCCAGAAACGAGTCGTGAGATGTACAGCTCATGACTTATTCTCGTGGTAATCACGCTCAAAGTTATTTGCTATGATTGTCTAACAATTTCACACTTTTTGAGTTTTTATGTTTATTCAATGAAAGACATTTATGTCTAATCACAGTGAAAGCAGGTGGGGTGTGAAAATTCGCTTTTAGGACTACTTTACTTTACAGCAGTGTATGGAACATAACTAGTTCGTATAGACACACCAATGGGGTGTGTGCCTTCAATGCAACGGGACCTTAAGCTGTTTAGTTCATAACAATCATATTACATGAACACATTGTTCAATTATTCATCGATTTTCTTAGTTGTGTTTTTATAAGTATGAAATAAAACATCGTAAAAGTAGTCATATAGTTATTTATATTTTGCTTAAAAATGTAATCAATACTAATTGTTATTGAATACATACAGTGTATATACTTATAACAAATAGGCTTTTTTTATACATATTCGTACCTATTAGGATAATGAATATCAGTCTTCTTGAATAATCAATCTTCTTCTTCATCAGAAATAATAACTTGATCTAAAAAGGCAGCAGGTGGTTGAATTTCTTGGTGCCGAGCCCATCCCATATACCAAACTATGCACATGACATGAGCACAGCACCCGAGTGTCCGTTTTCCAACTATACAGCTGCAATAGTGACCGACAAGTTTATTTCTGTTTTTCGAACTATTATTTAGCAAGATATATACAAAATAAATTCTGTTGCTCTGGTGCCTCGAGAGTATTTTAGCTCTTGTCAGCCAAGGATCACAAACTACTATGTTGTATTGATTTAAATTATAGTCAACTTCAAAATCTTCATACACTTCAATGAAAAACGTTCCGTTTTCTTTTAGGTGTTCGCCATAGTAGCTTCTTGCCTGCGTCACTTGATACGGCCCCAGAGACATTATCAACAGATCCTCATATGATAAGATGGGAAACTGTTGAAAGCCTTCACTTGAGTTTATAGCTTGGAAAGCGGCTCTGCGTTGATTTAAATTGTTTTGTATTACAAACTCGCACAGATAGTTTGGGGCGTCGTGCTTAAGGTATATATCGTTGATTATTTCATTTACGAGTGGGTGATTTGTCACCCGTTTTCCGAAGGCATTTATTAGGGCGCAAGCAATCGTCACTTCCTCTTTTAAATGTGGCATATTCGGTATTGCGTAGTTAGCTGGAAACGATAAGAATACTGTTCCATCAATAATGAAGTAAGTACGTCACATTTAGACTGCGTTTCCACCAGTAACATGCTAGATGCTACGTTGCATACCCTACAATCGGGTTCATTGTGCCGATCAGAATCAGACCCAATTATCTGATTGGTGGATATTAAACCTAGCAACGTAGCACATGTCAGATGAAAAAACAGCCTTACCGTTGTGCTTGCATTAATATGAACTGATTACTCTCTACTGTTACAAAAAAATGCAAATATCATTTATTATACATAATTAAGTGGTAATAGTTGGCTATAAAATCTATTGAAAGCGTAAGTCTGGTACACAAGTGATACGCTTGGCGTAAGAGCTATCTCTGGCTAATTATAATAGAGATAAGTTGACGACTTTCTGTTAAAAATGTTTTGCGTTGATTACACTTTGTCTAAGACGCTACATAATGAGAGCTTCGATAAAGTAGGATATATTATATCCATACACGAATTTTTTTCATATGACATTTCGATTATGAAAAGCACGATTGAGAAACGAGCCGAATTATACATTGTCATTTTATGTATTATACTGACCAGGGACTATAATATAGATACCAGATACACTGCATACTGAGATTTTTATTTTTTGCAATGTTCAAATAAGATTACTTACGAGGGGCGGCTGAAAAGTTATGAGCCTAAGGTATTAAAAATACTGATAGATGTGTATAAAAAAAATATTTTTCTATGTAATCTCCCTCTACTTCAACACACTTCTTACATTTATTATAAAGCGCTTTTAACCCGGTCAAAAAATATTCGCCGTCTTTGTCTTCGAAATGTTCGTTTACGGCCGCCTTCATTCCCTCGTCACTGGCAAATCTCCGTCCTCGGAGGTCCTTTTTTAAATCGGAAAAAAGGAAATAGTCGCTAGGGGCCAGGTCTAGACTGTACGGTGGGTGGTTGATTTCTTCAAATCCAGTCTCGGCAAGGGCACGCCTTGCAACTCGCGCAGTGTGGACGGGTGCATTGTCTTGCAAAAACAGGACACCTTTCGCAAGTTTGCCTCTCCTTTTCTCGACAACCACTTGACGCACTCTTGTCAACAATCCAGCATAATAATTACCATTCATTGTAGTATTTTTGGAAAGGTAATCTATAAACAAAATTCCTTCACAATCCCAAAAAACAGTGGCCATGAGCTTGGACGCCGATCTTTCAACTTTGAATTTCCGAGGCTGCCTTTCTCCTTTTTCTATCCACTGCATTGACTCCTGTTTGGATTCAGGATCATACTGTCGAATTTATGATTCATCAACAGTGACAAGACGCGAAAAAACATCATCAGGATTATCACCACAGATGTCCAAAAACTCCTGCGAAGTTGTGACGAGTCGCTGTTTATCCAACGGCGTGAACATTTTTGGCACCCATCGCACACACACCTTTTTCATGTGCAAATGATTATGCAGAATGGCGCCGATTCGGTCCTTGCTAATGCCTATAGCTTCAGCTAGATGCCACAACTTGAATCGCCGATCTTCAAGAACAAGTTTTTTTACTTTTTCGATGTTTTCTTCGGTAACGGCGGTGTTCGGCCGCCCCGGCCTGGGGTCATCTTTGAGCGACTCCCTGCCATGTTTGAATTTTCGGCTCCAACGTTTTACGGTGGCAAACGAAGGTGCAGACGCTCCGTAAACAGTAGACATGTCTTAAAATATTTCCGTCGGCGTTTTATTCTTCTTTGTAAGGTATTTGATGACAGCTCTGTACTCGAATTTCGTGCAATTCGCGGAATACTCAGACATGGTGACGTTTAAGGTTCAATTACTAAAAAAGTACTGATGCTAAAGACATGAAAATTGAGATTTATATTGCTTGAGATACCCTCAATTAGTGCTGTACCGCGCGGCTCACTAGTAATAGTTAAAGGTACTTAGGCTCATAATTTTCCAGCCGCCCCTCGTAGCTCTCGATCGTCAAATAAGTGGCGAGCATAATTCAGGATGTTGGGGTGCCTAGCAATATAATCTTCAGTTGTCAAGTAAGACTGTATAGGACGCCGAGATCTTCGGCGCGGGCCACGAACAGTGCTTACACCACAACAAAAAACATTGCCTGGCACCAACATGACTGGACATCTTGCCAAGACAACAACAACAAATTCAACAATAACACTAACAAAGTCAACAAAAATACTAACAAACTCAAGAGGAATATTAACAAACTCAACAGTGGTAACAAATACAACAGAATGAACAGGATAGAGTCTCAGAACAGACAAAAGCGCGTGCGCACGTTGAAGATGAAAGTGGCAAACTGACTGAAAGTTCACCCGGCTGCCAATCGTCCTATTGTATTTATTGCATGATGTTGTCTCACTCACACTTATTGTATGGCTATTCGCTATCCTTGTTGATTCCGCCGAAATAATAGAAATTCGTGCAACTTTAAACAAAGGACCTCCATTTTCGCAGTTCCTGGAATTAAACGAGAAAGCAAAATGGCAGTTAATAAGTACACCATTTTGTTTCTCTTACACAGATTTCTTAAACTTCGAGAATTCTGCTTTTTAACGAGTACTAATGATGCCGCACTGAACGCATTGCGTATATAAAAATGTAAACTTTATTTTATATTTCATTAGATCCTGTCGTTGTGTCAAGTAAAATCAAGTTAAGGAGTAAATGACGCCTATATCATACATAACACAAACTGATAAACTCAGTTTGCAATTAGTAACCTTAGATAAGGTGTGCACAGTTAAGTACCTATGTACTTCCTATATAATGTAGCAAAGACAAAAACCATTAATGTTGTTGCAAGTATTTATTAATTTCATTTTTTCAATAAGATAAATATGTTGTATATTAAATAATGTTTCATGTATAATCAATCACTTTGTCACTATATTACGATTGTATATAGATAAAGAGTAAAATCGATTTATCCATACGACACATTTCGTAACTTTCAAGCTAGATATCTTGAAAACGTGACACTTTAGAGCATAGGTTCATTAAAGCTTTTTTGTTCAGACAAGTGTCCCCTATCGATTTGCACAGGTTTCATCGTGCGCCGCAGTTTTAAAAAATCCGCTAGGTGGCGCCACTGAGATATGCCAGAAAGGTTCATAGCCCTTTATGGAATACCCGTCGATTTTAAGCAGAAATCTAAAACAACCGTCTTAAAATTTTACATCGGCCAATAACCAGACATAATTAAGTAGACACCACGTCAAACGGATTGCATACCAGCGAGATGCCTATTTTATACACACGGGCTATTCATTCATTTTAAAATTAACTTGTTGACAGTCATCCGTTCCTTTCCTTTTCGGTGGATAAGAAAATGACGGGTATAACTTAAAATAAAATTAGGAGATGTCTGCAGGAATCGGGGCCAATTACCCTCTTAGCATATAAATTTCAACTAACACAAATAACATTAAGCTCCATTAATACCATCCTCGAATCAATTAACTCCTTCGTCTAAACATAACTCATACTCAATAGTGACTAACTCACGTAATTGCTATTGAATAGTTCCAGGCGTTATTATTAAAGTTAGAATCAGTTCCGCATCATTGATTTGATTAATTGTCGTTTACTAGCCTATATGTACAAATAAATACAAACTCCCCATGTAAAGTATAAAAGGGTGGATGGGGCCTCACGTTGGCAGGAAACAATAAGTTACTTTTCAAGTCGAAAGAATACTTAGAATGTTTAAACCTATGTTGTTTATAAGTATTTCACATGATGTTTATTGCTTGTGAAACATTAAAGTATAATTGTAATCTGTAATTCAAATAGGGTGAGAAATGTTACACGCCGTCAAGTCTCAGTGTTTTTTTTAATGTATATAATGTACTGCCACAACTCTTATCTTCAAAATTATAAAAAGGTCTGATGTAATCCACAGTAACGGCGTACAAAACCCTATCCATAAGTTGAAGTGTTAAAATATTTTGCAATGGAAAATTCCACTTGATATTAACACAGAATAATGAGTTGCATCATCCCCCCAATATTCTTAACAATGTTACTTACACCCCGTACAAGTACGAACAGGCCATACGAGTACGTATGGGTGTTAGCGACACCTTAACGAATACTGAGGGGGATGATTCAGACCATGATTCTGAGTTGATATCAAGTGGAATTTCCTGTTGAAAAATTCATAAAAATTTTAGTGATTTTAATATTATTTTGAGTTCCATACTTTGCGGCGGAAAATTCCACTTGATATCAACTCAGAATCATGGTCTGAATCATCCCTCAAAGTTTTCGTTACTATATCACTGATACCTGTATACTATACACGTCTCCCTCTATATTATAACAATGGAGAGGTAAATTTAAACAGGGTCATTAAAATAAGGGCAGAGATTTCAACGTCATAAACAAAATCCATCAACAATTATAATAAAATCCCGCTTAAAAACCTTCGACTTTCCCGTATACCTTTAATTAACCCGGTAAAATACAACACGGGATTTTATTGTCCTAATAAACGTGGCCCCAATTGTAATGACGTGGGCTCTGGGCTAATATGGGACGGGAATAGGGATCGTTTGGAATAAAAAGTTCGACCGATCCCTTGTTTCCTAGGGGATAGTGAGTAAATAAGGAAAAAAGTTACCTATAGAAGCCCGCGGGACTCGCAACGTAAACGTACGTACGTAAACTGCCTATATACGTCCCACTGCTGGGCACAGGCCTCTTATCAATCAACCGGAGGGGGTATGGAGCATACTCCACCACGCTGCTCCACTGCGGGTTGGTGGAGGTGTTTTTACGGCTAATAGCCGGGACCAACGACTTAACGTGCCCTCCGAAGCACGGAATCATCTTACTTTTTCGGACAATCAGAATCTGAATCGCCTGAAAAGTCCTTACCAAACAAAGGACAGTCTCACAAAGTGATTTCGACAATGTTCCCATCGGGAATCGAACCCGGACCTCCAGATCGTGAGCCTAACGCTCTAACCACTAGACCACGGAGGCTGACTCACGTTGGTTATATTTCCCTACCTTATATTATTACTAACGGCCCACCTTGGCTTTGCATGGGTCTTCTCTTCTATCGTGTGGGTTGTGAGGTGGATTATTAACCCCATCAAACCTGGTGTCAGGGTTATTATTGAGCCGCCATAGGCCCCTGACATGACTCATGGGACGACTACGTACTTACATCAGTAAATAGCAACCGGGACCAACGACTTAAAGTGCCTTCCGAATCACGGATCATCTTACTTTTGGACAATCAGGTGGATTGGCCTGTAATGTCCTGACCAAAGTAAAGTAAAGTGATTTTTGTGTTCTGTCCCCACCGGGATTCGAACCCGGGACCTCCGGATCGTGAGCGTATTTACATCAGTAAGTAAGTAATAACCGGGACCAACGGCTTAACGTGCCTTCCGAAGCACGGAACATCTTAATTCGCATGGGTGGTGTGTTATGGAGTCTATAGCTTTGTAATAATAATAATAAAATAATATATTTTCCATACAAACTAACACCCCTTATTCCCGCCTTTGTAAGGATTGTTTAGAAAAATAATTACTTATATACTTTCTGATTTCTTTAAATAATGAGTATTTTCTATTAATTTATAAAGCTTACTATTCAAACTTTAGAATTTTGATACAAACTTTGCCACCCCTGTTTATCCCCTTCGGGGTTCAATTTCGCAAAATCCCGCCTTACTGAGCACAAAAGGAACCCCCACGCAAAATTTAATTACCTACTGAACGTACGCGAATTAAAGAAAAAAGCATAATCCTCTCAGCTACTTATTGAATTTGAATATACTTGGAAATCATTATTGCACCAAAAATTAGAACCATTTCATCATCATCATCATCATCAGCCGTACGACGCCCACTGCTGGGCATAGGCCTCCCCCAAGGATCTCCACAACGATCGGTCCTGCGCTGCCCGCATCCAGCGGCTTCCCGCGACCTTCACTATGTTATAACCATTTCATAAACAGAACCATTTATTAAATGTAATTATCTTAAATAAACTTGTTGAAGGTCAATTTATCATTTTTAATCTATGTCATTTTGCAGTGTGTTATGGCTGAGGAGAAGAAATGACAAGAAACTGCAACAGCAAAATATCTTTTAAATCAAAATAGGTATACATTACAAGTTATTTAATAACTAGAGGAACACATTTAATACCAGGCATTTTTATCATTTACGTAATCATTATCGTTAATAAGCTTTTTTACATAAAGTATGTTTCACATGAGCTTTAAATTTACTTTCTGACAAATTCAAAATATTGTCTGGTATTTAATTGTAAAATCGTATTATGTTACGTTCCTTTTCGGCGGATAAGAAAAGGACAACTTAAAAATAAATAAATGGTGCCTACAGGAATTAGCACCAATAATTAAAGCACATAATAACGGGTTCTTACCGCGTTTAAATGGGGATATGAGACTCCCGATATTTCGACACTGTTGCAAGTGCCATGATCACGGGATGACTGATGAGAACCCGTTATTATGTGCTTTAATTATGATAATAACCGCGTAAACTTAAAACAATGTATTAGCACCAATGTTTTCATTTAGGAAGTCCCGAGAACTCAGATTATAAATTCGTTAATTGATACTCCACTTAGCTACACGTTACTTTATTTATTATCTTAACCGATCAATCAAATTTATCTAACATTTTTCCTTCCTGTTAAAATGAGGGGACGAAATCCTTCGTATTACAAAGTAATTACTTTTAACATAAATTTCGATGGACAGGTGTTCTAAAACGGCTATATTCCAGCAATTCATCTAAGTAGCAATATCGCAATTTGACATTTGCGCATATTAAAGTAAGTGCGCAATGCAAACAAATGTCAAATAGCAATATTGCTTTTTAGATGAATTGTTCTGATGTGGCCTTTTTAACTTGATGGGAGAAATAGGCAGATTTTATCGTCATTGTTTATTGGCGTTTTTAACCCCTCAGTAGGCTCTGCACGGCAACCGCGCCGACCGCGATATATCGAGGCCTTCGACCAATAGCCATTTGACGTCCACCTACGTTGATAGCATTCGTAACGTTTATTGGTCCAAGCGCTCGATATAATTCGCGCCGCGCGCGGCGCGGTGGTCATGGTCATGCAGACCCGGCTGGTAATAATAATACTGGTATAAACGGTTTTGACTAACATTTTACCTTGCGGCCTAAAGTTACCTAATATCAAGTAAACTCTTGTGTAAAGTTATATTGTTGGGGATACAATACTCCCGACGACAATCTAGATGTCTCAAGTTAGAACAACCCACGACCACTTCAAAATTACTTTGAGAGTATTACGCTTAAATAGTTTCTAATTAAGGTCCCTTTTAGCGTCTAAATACTAAAATACTATAGTCTTTATTATATTGCTTCTTCTTCTATCGTGTGGGTTGTGAGGTTGAGTACCAACCTCATCAGCCCTGGTGTCAGCGTTACTATTGAGCCGCCAAAGGCCTCTGACATGGCTCAAGTAAAAACTTACTTAGATACATCAGTAAGTGGTAACCGGGACCAACGGCTTAACGTGCCTTCCGAAGCACGGATCATCTTACTTTTGGACAATCAGGTGATTAGCCTGTAATGTCCTAACCAAACTGTCCCCACTGGGAATCGAACCCAGGACCTCCGTATCGTGAGCCCAACGCTCAACCACTGGACCATGGAGGTCGCCGATTATATTGTTTTTTTGAGAGAGAATTTGTATTTTCTTTACTTAATATTTATTGAAATTAGAAATGCAGGCCTAAGCGAACATAATGAATCTTAAAACGGGAGTTTTCTGAAAATAGGGCATATTCAAATTCAAAAATATCTTTATTCAGTAGGTAACATAGTTACACTTTGAATCGTCAATTTTTACATAACGAACGTCTCGTCCGCCTAAAACTACTGCAGCTTCTCACAACCTTATACAGGTTGCAGGCCGGGGAAAAGAAACTGCAAGAAAAACCTCGGCACAGGGCCCTAGACGTTCTTTTAAAAAAACATAAAGACAGGTACGCCCGCGGATGCCGAAACCCCTTTAGGGATCTAAAGTGGTAGGCAAAGGTGTATAATTTGTACACACAGTCCTCTCCAGCCATGTTTAAGACCCATATAGTAAAAGGAGAGCCTATTGCCATTAACCGGGCAGAAATCCTGGAAACCACGTGGTTACCAATTATCTATGATTTACACTCATGAACTCGAATTTAGTGATATAGAACCTGAGCCGGGTTTCGAATCGGTGACCTTATGATGTAAGTCTCGCATTGTTCGAACAGAGGGGTTAAAATGGCCACATCGAAGCAATTCATCTAAGAAAGCAATGTTGCTATTTGACATTTGTTTGCATTGCGCACATACTTTTATATGCGCGAATGTCAAATTGCAATATCGCTTATTTAGATGAATTGCTTCTATGTGGCCATTTTAACCCCCAGGACTATCACGGAAAGTTAGGTACCTACCTGATATACCCATATCGAACTGAGTCGTGTACTAGGTTCAAGATAAATTATGAAATTCCGATTAAGTACTAAAGGAATACAAACAGATATAAAACTAACGAAAAACATTTTATTTTTTTCTATTTAACTTATTTATGAATTTTAATCAAGAAAAACGTAATAATAAGTCCGACATTTTATCACTTTTTCTATGACGTCACAGTGTGCTTTTTCATAAAATTCCATGGTAATTTCGTGTTTTGACGTTTAGTAAAAAGTAGCTGGTTTGACTAGTTGGAAACTAGCCTATTAGCTTTGTTGACAACAATCCATCTGTCACTGACATTTTAGTACAGGAAAAGGCAAATGACAAAAAACATATTCAAAATTACGACATTTCTTTTCAGTTCAATACAAATAAGTTCCTGAGCTGTAAAATTTTCATTGCAGTCCTTCACAGTAAAAGTATAAAGGCACCTTTTTAACGGAAAATCTCATTGGTGGTACAATGGAAATCGTTTAGCACAATGGAGTAAGAAGCTTTTAACCCTTCCATCCATTGCCCGTCAAGAAAAAAAGTAATTACAACATTTATATTAATTAATCTCCGACGCGCCGGTACAAATTCCAAAAAAAGAAATAGAACCGTTTTGTTGTATTAGGTTTTCTGCTGTCATTACGTGAAGTCTTATTAGTAACTTACTTATCGTACTATTGGTAACCAATTTAATATAAAAAAATAATATACCTTTTTTATTTGCAATACCTACTAATTCAATTAATATCTAGACATAGGTTTAAATTAAATAACCTTTTCCTCTTCCGTGTCACATAATACCAAACAAAAGTTGAGTATTTAATCAGTTAAGTTGAATAAGTGTTTACTTCTCATCAAACAAATCAAAACATGTCAGATTTTTTTCCAATAAAACGCAAAGTATTTTAAATTATTTTTGTACTAATACATTATTTTTACATCAAAATGATTTTGTCACATATTATTTTGCAGTTTGTGACTGCTCTCAAACAGGGTGACAAAGAAAAAACGCAGAAATATATTTTATGAATATAATAATTTTGGTCCGGAACACTTTTACTGCGTAATTGACTACTTTTTGTTATCCGAGAGTTTTCCGCGATCATTATACGTCTCTCGGGCTTGTTTATTTTTCGTAATAGGATGGGATCTCCGTTCTGTCCCTTTTTAAGGATAAAACATTCAGTAAGAATTTAGGACTGCTGAGGTTGACGGCGCTATCTCACTAGAACACCACGGTTGCGCGATCAACGAAATGTATATGAATTTTAGACAGGTCTAAGGTCTAGGTCTAAGGTCATTTTAGTCAGCTCGGTGGCGCAACTTTGATGCTGGTAAATGAATCACTTGCCCGTAGTGCAACCAGTATATATAACCCTAGCCCGGATGTGAAACTTGAACATTGGCACAGAAAGACAGAGAGAAACACGAGGCCTTTGAAATGTGGTGTTGGAGGAAGAAAGAATAAGTTGTACAGAAAGGGTTACTAATGAGGAAGTGCTAGTAAGAGCAAGGGAAAAGAGGCAAATATTGATAGTTATCGAATACAGAAGAATCAAGATGATTGAACGCTTAATAAGACGAAGAGTAAGGGGAAGCTACAAGGAAAGTGAGGAAGGGGAAGACCAAGAAGAGCTTACATGGATCAGAGAAGGTGAACGTCGTGTCTTATAGGAAGTGAAAGAATTGGCCTTTGATAGACAAGAATGGAGAATGCTACATCGACAAGAGCGTGGCTCTTAGGTAAATTGATGATGATGATGAAGCTCAGTGAGCATGGAAGGTGGCGCGGAATCTCTAGCAATGTTCCAGTTTACGCGCTCACACACACACACACGGCGGGGCGTGGTTTTCATGCAGTCCTGCTTCCCGCCAGTAGACACCACCTTTGTACATCCACGATTCTCGCTTCTTGGTACTATAATACTGTTCAAACAACAGCTGGCTACGAGTTGTTGGCACTTGTTTACTATTGTAAGCTTTATTTTTATATTGAAAATGTTTTTATAAGTATATGTATACAACTACGATTGCGTGGGCCAAACGAATCATAACTTTTAACCACCATTATGGTATTTCTGTCTTAAACATAACATCACGTCTGTATCCACAAAAGGGTGAGCTGAGGTGTAGAATATTATACAGCCACTCGCCAGCTATGTTTAAGTCCCATGTAACAGGGTACAAATCCTGAGAACCACGAGTAAGATCTTAAAACCTATCAAACCGACCTATCGCCTTTAATTATCCCATATAACCTATATAGCTTGCGAGTATATTCCCAATTGGGATAGTCAGAGGTAGATCCATAGCAAGTTGAACTGAGTACCTATTTTATTTATTACCATAACGGCGTAACCGGGTTTTATAGGCCATAATAATCGTAATGTCTTCTAATAAAGTATGATGATGACCAGGTTAGTATAATATATATTAAATCATGATTTGGATTAACACGGTGTTATACCAACCCCATCAACACTGGTGTCAGGGTTATTAATGTGCCGCCAAAGCGCCCTGACATGGCTCAGGTAACGACTACATACTTACATCAGTAAGTAGTAGGGACCAACGGCTTAACGTGCCTTCCGAAGCACGGATCATCTTACTTTTGGACAATCGGGTGATCAGCCTGTAATGTCCTAACCAAACCAGGGATCACAAAGTGATTCACACGGGTTGTGTGAACATCACTACTTACGAGTACTTACCAAAAAAATATCGACCTTAAAGTATCTGCAAAGTGATTTAGCCAGACGAATAGGAAACATCGAAAACTTACCCAGAAGCTTATTATGTAAAATACGTCCCACGAAAATGACACAGAGAGAAGAAAAACGGACAACATTCTTGTACTTACTAAGATTTTTTTATCGACGAAATGCTACACCAATCTGAAACAAAGTTCTCTTTGTAAGGAGTCGTTACAAGCAAATTGTTATTTGAAGACGTCATCCGCCGTTACTTTACAAGTTTTCTTTACAATTTTCATATTTCCATCACTGACTTTTAATGGGCAACATTGTTCGTCTTCTATTGAACATTTCATCATCATCAATTTAAGAGCCACGCTCTTGTCGGTGTAGCATTTTCCATTGATTTTTTTTTTTAATTGAGTGAAATTTAATATTCTTTGATAGTTTATTAGATGTGCGTGGGGAGCCATGGTAGCCCAGTTGGTAGAACGCTTGCCTCTCACTTTGAGGTTGCAAGTTCGAATCCAGAATGATTGTGAATTGTCGAATTTGTTCTCGAATTCATATTTGGATCATAAATGATTATCACGTGCTCAGCGGTGAAGGAAAACATCGTGAGGAAACCCACATTCCCGAGAAATGCATTTTAGGACGTATGTGACCTAACCTGTATTGGGCTGGTTTTACCCTTCACGGGTTGGAAGGTTAGACAGGCAGTCGCTTCTGTAAAAAACCGGATCTGTTAAAATTAAATCTTCAGGTTAGGTAAGCGAACCCTGTGAAAAATGGGATAATGCTAGTGAGATGATAGTTTATTAGACAAGCCCGTAGACTAGTAACGCTTTCAGTCAATAATGTAGATAAATGATCCTAACTGACACAATTTCGCGTCGCCTCATGTCAATTATCATGTGTGTCAGCACTATTTTATTTATTTACTATAATTTTAACCTTCGTATGGAGTATAGCCCTCTATGGATGTGAAACTTGGACACTGACACAGAAGGACAGAGAGAGACTCGAGGCCTTTGAAATGTGGTGTTGGAGGAGGATGGAAAGAATAAGTTGGACAGAAAGGGTTACAAATGAGGAAGTGCTAGTAAGAGTAAGGGAAAAGAGACAAATACTGAGAATTATTGAGGACAGAAGAGGCAAGATGATTGGACACCTAATAAGACACGACGAATTCATTAAAAACATCATAGAAGGAAAGCTAGAAGGAAAGAGAGGAAGGGGAAGACCAAGAAGAGCTTACATGGAACAGATTAAGGAAAAGGTTAACGTCGTGTCTTATAGGGAGGTCAAGGAATTGGCCTTTGATAGACTGGAATGGAAAATGCTACACCGACAAGAGCGTGGCTCTTAAATTGATGATGATAATTTTAATAAAGCAGGCGTAACTTTCATGTCACCAGATAAAAATGATATTCTTTCATTTATACCTTATTTTTATCGGTTGCCTTAAACTATAAAGTTGATTTTCTTTTTTCTATTTAACTTATTTATGATTTTTAATCAACTAAAGAATAATAAGTCCAACATTTTATCCCGTCACAGTGTGCTTTTTCATACAAATACCTTAGTAATTTCGTGTTTTGACATTTAGTAAAAGGTAACTGATTTGACCAGTTGGAAACTAGCCTACAGATAAAATTACTACTATGCATCTTCTCCTTTTTTCCCAGGTTATACAATATACATATATACAAGGTGTTAGTAACACCGTAACTAAAACTTTGGAAGATGATTCAGACCATGATTCTTATTTGATATCAAGAGGAATTTTCCGACGCAAAAGTATGGAACTGAAAAAAAATAAAAAAAACACTAAAATTTTCATCAATTTTCCGACAGGGAATTCCACTTAATTTTAACGCAGACTCATGGTCTGAATCATCCCCCTTAGCATTTACCTATTACGGTGTCACTAACACCCATAAGTACTTGTATGGCTACCTGTACGTACTTGTACAGGGTGTAAGTGACATCTTAACGAATACTGAGAGGGATAATTCAGCTCATTATTCTGAGTTAATATCAAGTGGAATCTTCCATTGGCAAAGTATAAAATTGAAAATAATTTAATAAAAACTAATAGAAAATCATGTATTTTGCGACGGAAAATTCCACTTGATATCAACTCAGAATCATGATCAGAATCATCCCCCTTAGAATTCGTTACGGTGTCAGTTAGTGACAGTTACCATACAAGCACTTATGGATTAACACCCATACGTACCCAACCTGTACGTGTTGTTGGTTCAGCTCATTATTCTGAGTTAATATCAAGTGAAATATTCGATTGCCAAAGTATAGAATGGAATATAATTTAAAGCACATAATGGTGCTAATTCCTGTAAATACCATCTAATTTTATTTTAAGTTATATCTGTCATTTTCTTATCCGCCGAAAAGGAAAGGGACGGGTAATCGACAAGCATAAAATTTATGGAACACACGTCAATTTTAAGCACAAATCTAAACCAACCGTCTAAAAATTTTACGTCAGTCAATAACCCGACACATTAATTTACTCATTCTTCCTAAAATTAAGAGCTGTGAATCATCCGTCCCTTTCCTTTTCGACGGATATGAAAATGACGGATATAACTTAAAATAAAATTAGGCGGTGTCTCCAGGAATCGGGGCCAATAACGGGCGGGTAATGGGGAGTCTCATATCCCCATTTAAACGCGGTAAGAAAACCCGTATTAAAACCCGTACAAAAAAAAACCCGTTAAAACCCGTATTTAAACCCGTTATTATGTGCTTTAATTATGATAATAACCGCGTAAACTTAAAACAATGAATATAATTTAATAAAAACTAAAAGAAAATCATGTATTTTGCGACTGGAAATTCCACTTGATATCAATTCAGAATCATGATCAGAATCATCCCCCTTAGTGTTCGTTACGATGTCACTAACACCCTGTATAGACTCGTGAGCGCATTTTAAATACGAATAAAATGTCAGTTTCTTTTCTTAGTAGCTACAATATCCCCCACCTGTTCATGGTTATTTATAGTTGAACCATTTTGTGACGACACTCCAGGTGTTACGTCTCGTGCGTTTAAATCTAAGGTGTGATTAGATCACAGTTGGGAGAAAAGACACTCAAGACCCCGTGACCTCTAGTGTTATTCATGAGACTATTCATAGAAATCCTTACATAAACAGCCGACAGACCCATTTTTGGGCACACGCTCAACACCTCAACCGGGGGGAATGGAGCATACCCCAACACGCTACTACGCTACAATAGGCTACTTGACAACCTAGTCAAATGAGATACTTTTTACGAACATCGTTTTTTTTTTTGTTTTTCGACATCACCATTATAATTAACGATTAAACGAACTTAAGTGAAGTTCTATCGTAATTATACGAGTGCTTCGTTCAAAGAGATTAGTGCAATGAATGGTGTCACTATGCGTTACTACATTGTGTTCAAGCTTATCATCACTAGTGACTTTTTGTAATTATTTCTTTTTATTTTGGTGCAATAAAGTGTATTTGTATTGTATCATCGTATAGGTTACTAATCTCGAGAACGAAGCACGAAGTATAATGGATTTAGAACAACATAACCACTTCAACGATCATAAATTCAATTCTCAGTAACAACTTTAACAGTGAAGATATAGAGTTCAAAATACCGCGCCAAGTCCCCAGCATCACCTAACTGTCAGTTAAATCGTTGTCTTCTATTATCGCTATCATGTGATGACGCAGAAGTCTCTAGGTAACAAAATAGTCTATCTGTTCGAGCGTTCGACTTACGATCTGGATGTCAGGGTTCGATTCCCCATAGATTCATTTTTAAAAACGCCGCAAACATTACAGGCTGAATCACCTGAAATTTAAAAATGTTCTGGGATTTAAAAAGACCACATCAAAGCAATATTGCAATTTGACATTTGCGCTTAAAGTAAGTGCGCAATGCAAACATGTGTCAAATAGCAATATTGCTTTTTTTTTTTGATGAATTGCTTTGATATGGCCTTTTTAACGTATTTCGGAAGGCAGCTTAAGTCGTTGGTCTTGACAACCCTAATATCAAGGTTGGTTGGATCGGTCATTGACCCCACATTACACACGTTAGAAGAACAAGAAAAAGACTACCAAAGCCATAGTAAAAAGAGTTAAGTAACTACACTTCTTTCAGGCTCAGGTAGTGTTGTATATGTATTCCAATATCTTAGTGTGAGTGGTTGCGTCCACGCACGGTTACATATTTATGTATGTGTTTGATAAATAAAAGTCAGTGTGTTCTAAACCATCTTTGATTCCACACGTCCACATATCGATACTTAACAGTGGCGACGACTACCCACAAGAAAAATAATCATAATGTCTCAATTCGGGATTTTAAACAGTTTTGATCACAATTTACAATCATGGCAGACATACAAAAACCGGTTACTTCAATGGTACATCGCGAACGACATCGATGAGACAAAGGATCCACATGGAATAAAGAGGCGGGCTATTTTATTGAGCGCACTCAGCGACGGCACATATAAACTGGCAGCAGATTTGGCCTTGCCAAAGGAACTGCAGGTAGTGCCATTCGAAGACGTTTTGAAGCTTTTGGATAATCACTTTACGCCCAAAGTATGTGGTTTTAGCGAAAGATACAATTTCTACGTTGCGACACAAACGGTGGGTGAAACCTACCCACAATGGGCAGCGAGATTGCGCGGGCTAACGGCACATTGCAACTTCCAAGACGTAGAAGAAGCGTTAAGGGATCGGTTTGTAATGGGCATGCTACCGGGACCGGAGCGAGAGAAGCTATTTGCGCAGGATCCAAAAAAACTAACTTTAGCGGGAGCGGTGGAGCTGGCGGCGAGCGTACAAAGTGCACGCCAAGGAGCGGCGGCAGCCACGGGGAGCGCGGCTGCGACCGCGCCGCACGAACAGCTGTTTAAGATGAACCAGTCCCCCGAAACCAGCGTCAGCCGCGTCAGTAACAACAAAACTCAGTGCACGGTTTGTGGTTATAAAAACCATACGTCATCGCAGTGCAGATTTGCCAGTTATAAGTGTAAAAGGTGTAACTTAAAAGGGCATTTAAGTCGAATGTGCAAAAAAATTAACTTTGTGTCACACGTAGGAGAAGTCATTGAGAGCGCGGATGATGACGGTGAGTTATATTTAAATAATATTCGGTCGATAAAGGGAGAACCTATGGTTGAAACAATAATTGTTCAGGGTATTAAGGTCAAGTTTCAAATTGATAGCGGTTCTGCCGTCACGGCGATTTCCGAAAAAATGTACAAAATGCATTTCCAACACGTGCCATTATCAATAACTAACAAGCGCTTGTTAACATATACCGGCGATTGTATTGATTGTCTCGGAATAGCGCCGTTACAAGTTAACTATAACGGGCTGACACATGTTTTGGATGTTTACGTAATCCAAAGAGGAGGGCCGCCGATTCTCGGCCGTGATTTCATATCGCTTTTTAAAATAGAAATGTTTCCCGTTAATTTCTTGTCACAAAACCACGTCTTAGTTGGAAATCTACAATCACGATATCCATCAGTATTTACAAATGAGCTAGGCATGTTTAACAAATACAAAGTTAAATTACAATTAAAAGGAAGTGCTAAACCAACGTTTTTTAAAGCTCGCCCCGTCGCATTCGCACTTAGAGACAAGATCGACGCAGAGATCGAGCGGCTGACTCGTTTAGGTATATTACAACCGGTTGAACATGCAGAGTATGCGTCACCCATTGTACCGGTACTCAAGCGCAATGGCGCGATTAGGCTTTGTGCGGACTACTCCGTATCAATAAACAAACAATTGCTTATAGAACAATATCCATTACCAACGGCCCAGGAATTGTTTACTAAAATACATGGAGGGCAACAGTTTACTAAGCTCGATCTATCGCAAGCTTACAACCAATTTGTACTAGATGACGAATCACAAAATCTAACGTGCATAAACACACACCGCGGAATTTTTAAATACACAAGGTTAGTATTTGGCCTCGCGAGCGCACCGGCAATTTTCCAACGTGCGATGGAGGGGCTGCTGTCTGGCATGGAAGGGGTTGTGTGTATGTTGGACGACATTCTGATCACGGGCACGGACAGAGATCAGCACCTTCAGCGTCTTGAGGCCGTGTTACAAAGGTTGCAAGAAGCGGGATTGACGTTACAAAAAGATAAATGTGAATTTTTCAAGGATCAAGTGGAGTATTTAGGTTATACTATAGATAAACGCGGGTTACAGAAGTCCCCGCAAAAAGTAAAAGCTATAGCAGAAGCGCCTACACCCACTAACTTGAATAAACTTCAGTCGTTTTTAGGACTGGTAAATTATTATCGAAATTTTGTACCTAACGCATCCACGATATTGTGTCCTCTATACAGCCTACTACAAAAGGGTAGTAAATGGTCTTGGGGGACAGAACAAGATAATTCTTTTAAAAAAATAAAGCAAATTCTTGCTTCGGACCGCGTTCTGGCTCATTTTAATCCTCACGCTAAAATCATTTTAACAGTAGATGCATCACCAAGCGGATTGGGGGCGATTTTATCGCAGGTTGAGGCAGACGGAGTGGAGAGGCCTGTATCTTTCGCATCACGGACACTAAACAGCGCGGAGAAAAAATATTCTCAAATTCAAAAAGAAGCTACGGCAATTATTTTTGGTGTACGTCGTTTTCATCAGTATGTATACGGCCGATCTGTTCCGTTTGTTTTACGTACCGACCACAAGCCTCTCTTATCAATATTTGGACCCTATCGCGGGATACCAGAAGTATCTGCTAATAGGTTACAACGCTACGCCATGTTTTTAAGCGGCTACAATTATACTATAGAGTATATACGCAGCGCAGAAAATAGCGCTGATTTTCTCTCTCGCGCCAGTCTGCCCGATCAGGACTCGCGCGCGATTAGTGATAACAGACAACTCGCCGGCTGCGATGACCGTGCGTCATATGTTTATTTTACAACAGATGATAGTTTACCGGTAACGCTTCACGAAATGCGCGAGGAAACCATGAGAGATGCAACACTGAGTAGGGTTGTAAAATATATTTTAGGTGGTTTGCCGCAAAAAGTGACGGATGTTGCAATTAAACCGTATTTTGTGTGTAGAACACAGCTATCAACGGAAAAAGGGTGTGTTATGCGAGGCCATAAAATAGTTATTCCAAATAAATTAAGGGATACAATATTAACTGAACTGCACAGTGCACATTTAGGCATTGTCAAAAGTAAGGCTGAGGCACGAAGCAGGTTTTGGTTTCCAGGAGTTGATGAGGCTATAGAGAAGATGATTGCCAGCTGTAAGGTATGTGCTCAGCTTAGACCGTCGCCCGTGCGCGCTCCGCTCGCGCCGTGGCCACACCCGCCGCAGCCGTTCTACAGGATTCACATAGACTTTCTCGGCCCTATTAATGGTCAGTCGTATTTAGTGATTGTAGACGCGTATACTAAGTGGGTGGAGGCTTATCATATGACGAGCACGTCTACGACGGCGGTGATTTCTAAATTATACGAATTCATTTCGAGATACGGATTACCACATACCTTAGTAAGTGATAATGGCACGGCTTTTACTTCACACGAATTTAAAACATTTTGCATTTCAAACGGAATTTCGCACGTGACGTCACCTGCTTATCACCCAGCCAGTAACGGTCAGGCGGAGAGCTGCGTTAAGATTGTGAAACGAGGAATAAAGTCCTGTCTCATAAACAACACGCACAAAAGCAATTTAAATAATCAATTATTGAAGTTTTTGTTTAACTACAGGAATTCTGTACATTCGACAACCGGTTTTTCGCCCGCCCAACTGGTATATGGTCATAGGCTTCGTTCGCGGTTAGACTTAATTAATCCACAAACTCCACCGCCAGCATCCGACTCTCTCGCAAAAAATGTGCAACTTAAACAGTGTTCACAGAGTAAAGCATACCAGGGTACAAACGTACAAGTATATAGTCCGGGAGACAATGTACTTTATAAAAAAACAAATGTTAATAAACAATTTTCATGGAATAGAGGACTAATTATTAAAAGAATCGGAAAAGTTGTTTATTTAGTAAAGGACCTTGTCACAACAGAGCAATATAAAAAACACAAAAATCAGTTGTTATTATACAAAGGTACAGACCACACCACCCACCATCCATGGAACTGTCCGATAGAACCGCTAGATGTAATTCCTTCTGTGCCAGGGAATTACAGGAACCAAGAGGAGACATCTCACCATAATATTATGGAAGAAATCCACCCATCTGCGCCACAACCTGATGGGCCACGGCGACAACTTGAAGGGGAAGAAGATGCGGATGAATTCCATGAGGCAGAGGAAGCGGCAGTCGACGCTGCGAGCGAGGAGAGCGCTCAGCAGCTGCCAGCGCCCCCAACAACGTCAGACAGACCCCTATTCGATGGGCGGTTGCGGTCTGTACCACGAGTAGACTATAAGAAGTTTTTCTATATAAATATGTTAAGTAAAAGCTAAAAGGGGAGGAACTGTTGTATATGTATTCCAATATCTTAGTGTGAGTGGTTGCGTCCACGCACGGTTACATATTTATGTATGTGTTTGATAAATAAAAGTCAGTGTGTTCTAAACCATCTTTGATTCCACACGTCCACATATCGATACTTAACAGGTAGTAAGGAAGCACACACACATAACTACATAAGCGTGTGGTAAGCGAACGCTCAAATTCGCATAGATTCTTCGCTAGCAAAATTCTTGTGAAAGTATGTACGACTCTTTAGAAAATATTTGACAAGAATGTCAGAAGGATCAAAAAGGAAGAAAATGATGTTTACGCACGCTATGTGTGTTTTATGTGGGCATATATATATATATATATATATATATATGTCACCGTAAAATTGTAAATAACGTTAGATTATAATCTATCTCGCGAGATTGTGAACTGTCGAAAAATTGTGAAACGTAATATACTGCTTACAATTTAACGTATTATTATTCGTCAGATTATAATCTATCGAAGTAAAACTGTTAAATCACAATCTTACAATTGTCAAATTGTCAACTGTCCGACGGCTGTCCCTGATTGGTCGGCCTTACAGTAGACCGTTCTGTGTCCATAGAGTTAGGAATAAAACACAGGTGTCAGTCAAATAAAATAAATGCTCTTCAAGATTGTGAAATCAAGTACGTATTTATTAATTATTTAGTAAGTAATCAATAATTCTGACATCACATGGTAAGAAAAAATGTATCAAAATTAAAAAATCTGAAACGTACCATTCAGTATACTTTTCGTGTGTAAGATAAACATGCTGGCGGCATAGGGGTGGCCCAAGGGCCACCCCCGCCGCACCCTAACCTACTGTTATGCCTTGTAAAAATTATGACAAAACACTATTATTCTAAAAAAGAATTATGGATATCTATTTATTAATCCCAAAAATAAGTTATACCTAACAAACCAGTATTCCTAGATGTAATTATGGGAAAGTAAAACTATTATGCTAAAAAACGTTATGCAAAAAGGATTATGATAAATAAAATTATGACAAAAACATTTATGCATTTTAAGAGAATCCCAAATTAACATTATGCTCACTCTAATAGTTTTGTAACTCTATGGTATAGCACGCGAGGTGCGTTTCGTATCACAATTTGACGGTTTCACTTCGATAAATTATAATCTACCGAAAAATAATACGTTAAATTGTAAGCAATATGATACGATTCATAATTATTCGACAGTTCACAATCTCGCGAGATTCAAATCGATAGATTATAATCTAACGTTATTTACAATTTTACGGTGACATATATATTATGTTTTAGTTCACATTTTAGTATGTCTGAAGAGAATCTCTTCTTCTAACGTGTGGGTTATGTAGTCTTTACATGAGCCATGTCAGGGGATTTTGGCGGCTCAGTAATAATAAGAAGAAGAAGTGTGGGTTGTGAGGTGGATGGCCAACTTCAACTTCCGTGTCAGGGTTATTATTGCGTCGCCATTGGATACCACAGCCCACTAAAGCCGAAGACCGCATACGAATCCCTAGGCTTGTATCATCTAGAGAAGAGCAGAACACTTGACAAGACCGGAAGACAACAGATGGACTAAGGCAGTTAGAGAATTATGGCCAAGAGATGGTAGACTATATCCAGGCTGACCACCAGCCCGACCGGATGGCATTGTGAGGTATGCCGGAAAGTAGTAGATAAGACTTGCACAGGACCGGAAAGGATGTTGTGAAAGACAGGAGCCCTATACCCAGCAGTGACTGGATACAGGCTGAGTAGATAGAGGCATTGAAGGTATTACTGAAATACTAGGACAATGAAATTTTAGGAATATCTTGTTAGGACAATTGACTTTAGGATATTCTGTTGAATATATGCCTGTTGACCCCGGCACCATTATCTCTATAATAGGATTATGTCTTCATTAGGTAAATGAATTAATTATTCATTTCCCATACTGCCTTAAATGAAGGCCCAATAAAGTAGTGTTTTTAATTAATTATTATAAATAATGAACGACCCATTATACTTAATAGATTATAATACATTTTATTATTTAATTAATTCTGGGTTGACTTCAATTATAACGTACCTACTATTTTAAAACATTTTAACAATTTGATGATGGCATTTTCAGCAAGTTCATTAATTTTAATGATATTATTTAATTATGAGATTAAACGAACTTACCTGTAAGTGAAGTTCTATCTCAATTATACGAAGCTCCTTGTTCGAGAGGTTTTTAACAGTGTAGTCTACGTCTTATGCTCCAGCATCGTCACAATTTTCAAAGCTCATATCCAAAGCTAAAAAAAAAAAAGTTAGTTTCCCGCTTCCTGAACGCAGCTGTCAACTAATGTCATTATGTTTAAAGCATGTTTCATGGACAACTCCATCACCTGTGGAAGCTTTAGGGCGGGATATTAAAATTGAAGGGAGGGAGTCCTCTCGAACAAGGAGCTTCGTATAATTGAGATAGAACTTCACTTACAGGTAAGTTCGTTTAATCTCATAATTATACTCGCTCCTTGTTCGAGAGGTTTTTAACAGTGTAGATGTTCAAAGTTTAGTTGGGAATGAAACATTTAAATTGAAACGAGTACCAATAATATGATTATTCATTAATGAATAAAGTACATTGTTATCACAAAAGCTAATTAAGCTGCCCATGACTTTAATCCCAATAAAGGCAGTCAGAGGCACAGCCGTCGCCTGATAAACTCAGCGCGGCGTTCCACCAAACGTTTTGATATTATCATGTAAAAAACAATAAGAATAATAACTGTTCGCTAAACAAAGTTTCACCAGTTCTCAAGAATGGAATCGATATTAGTATGTTATATATGGTTATACTATACTGTACTAGAATAGATACATAGTGCTAAATAATAAAGTTGAAGTTGAGCAAGTACATTAAATACCTATTTCACATTACTATCAATTTCACAACAAAAGAACTACACAAGAACAAATTTCTGATGGAGCTCAACATCAAGATTGGCTATAAGAGCCTCACAGGGACCTCACCATAGAGCACATTTCCGAAGCTCTTGAACAACAACGATAGTTATAGTCGAAAGGACTGTGAGACTTCATCATATAGTATAACACTCATTTTTCATTGGCACACCAAGGGCTACAATAATTATCAAAGTTACACATTATTTGTTTACATACATAAAATAAGAAGAAATACATAAAGAAGAAAGGGTAATGACGAGGGCACCCAGACACAAGATTGATTGTAACATCCTGTGCTAAGTTGGCAATTGTTGTCGACATTGAGTAGTTAAATGAATCCTAAGACATCATGTCAAATTGATTAGAGAAAATACAAATATAAGTGCAAGTAAGAATTTCGATACATTTATTCAAATGACCTTTTTCATTAAAATATTCAGAACCACTGAACTAAACTTTCCTCTTTGTTATAAGATATTGTTAAATGAGGCTGAAAGTATAAAGAGGGGAAGTGCATTTACATTATGTACTTGTGTGATAATTATCTTCGTAATAATTAAGATTTTGTTTTTATTAAAATAGATTACCTGAGCCCACGTTATTGTGTATTACCTAATATCGACCATATGGGCTTGGTAATAATATTTAGTATATTTTTTTATGTGGTAATAATAAATATAACTTGTTGTGGATTTTTTCCTATTCCTCTATGCAACCTTTCACCCACCAATCAGATGATAGAACAACGTACACACAACACATTAACACACGCAACATTGTTTACGCAGCTATCTCTTTAGTGTAATAATTATTGAATTTGTTTTTAGGACAGTAATAGTAACGTCCTATTATTTACTGGAAAAAATAAATAAATGAATAAAACATATTTTACCCTTAGGTATGCAGTTACATATAAGGATAACATTAATTTATTAATTATCGGTCGTGTAGGTATATTATCATCGTTCGTAAAAATCATCCTTTCCTTTAACCTAACTTAACATGATCCTGTTGTTTGCACAGGGATTCACTTCTCGTACCCATCCTGAAGATTTAATATGTCAGGTTATTTAGTGAAGGGACCTGCCTGATTTACGTTACAACACTAACCGAAAAATAGGATAAACATATATTTATCATGAAAATATTATTGTTACTTCTCCACTGCAGTTTGGTTCCGATTGATTAAGTGGAGGGACATTATTGTTGTAATTTTTATATTAATTGTAAACTGTGTTTTGGGCTGATCAGCAACAACATAATAAATATACAACAACATAATTTAGAGAAAACGCTAATGGTGATGTAAGTTATATGTTACTAATGAACTATTTTTCCTTCCTTTTCACCTATGAGTTAATAATAAAAAGGGCAACTATTCTATCTAACCGAACTAGGTATCAAAATTTTACAATTTCGAATGTAATACTTGAAGGAAATTTTCATTGAAGTTATAATATTATCAGGTAGGTACCTCAATTTATACTGAGATTAGTATTGTTATTCCTGATTAACAAAGACAGGATTTGAATCCCATGTCTTAATGATAATGCTAAAACTTTTAGTGATAGACATTCGGAATTAATTTTACAAGAATTTTGAAAAAGTAAATATCATAAAGGTAGGTATATTTGCTTGTGCAAATTTTCCCATTATAACTTTATAGGGAATTCTTCTTCCTCATGAGGTACTATTCTTAAACGGCCTTGCTGCCTGGGCCACTGTTGATACTAATGGCTGTGAGACTGCTAATACATCTGGTTGTAGCTCCGCTACTACTGCTGGCTGTAGGGCAGCTGGTACTGCTGGTTATGGCACTGCTGATCATGACTGGTTGCATCACTGCTTTTATTGCTGGCTGTGGGGCGGCCTGCTGATACTGTTCCTTGTGGGCTTTCTGTTCATGCTGTTGGCTGTGGGGCTGCCTGCTGATACTGTTGTCTCTGTTCCACAGATCCTGTTGCTATCTTTACTCACTCTTCGGGCAATGTTATTCATTATTATTTATGTGCTATTTGAATTTTATGATGTTGGTTGAAAGAATTTAATAGCAGTATTCTCTAACCATGTCTTGTGTACAGTTATCTCTTTTGAAAGTAATCTCTGACATTACATACTATTAATACTTTGATTTCTAGCACAGTTGAGGTTGATTAATAGAACAGAGGCTTTTAGGTTTTGAATTGTCGGTTATTTCTTCAGAATTTGTACTCTCATTATTTTATAATAATCAATTTGACATAATAGTCTATTGTTTCTCAGCATTAGTCTAATCTTGAGTTTCAACATAGGTAGGTAAGCCCCGACAATTCAATGGTTTATCTTCGATTCCTCAAGTGACAAACCAAACATGGAAATAAAAGTATAAAAAATAGTTGGTCTATGTTCTAGCTATCTACTAGCGTTTAGCAAAAGGCGATACTTGTAGTGGTAGCTTTATGTTATTTGAGTTGATACCATCAAGTCCATTGTCTATCCTCTAAGTGATAGCTCTAGGTATGGAAATGAGAAATAGGTATATAGCGCTTGCCAATGCCGACCATAATCGTGGTAGCTCTTATATTAATAGGGTTCATACCATATAGTCCATTGTCTATCCTCTAAGTGATAGCTCTAAGTATGGAAATGAGAAATAGGTATATAGCGCTTGCCAATGCCGACCATAATCGTGGTAACTCTTATGTTAATAGGGTTCATACCATCAAGTCCATTGTCTATCCTCTACGTGATAGCTCTAAGTATGGAAATGACAAATAGGTATGTTAGCGCTTGTCAATGGCGACTTTCTTAGTGGTAGCTCTTACATTCATTGTGTTGATACCTTCAAGTCCATTGTCTATCCTCTAAGTGATAGCTCTAGGCATGGAAATGATAAATAGGTATATTAGCGCTTGGCAATGGCGACCTTCCTGGTGGTAGATCTTTTGTTAATTAGGTTGATACCATCAAGTCCATTGTCTATCCTCTAAGTGATAGCTCTAAGTATGGAAATGAGAAATAGGTATGTTAGCGCTTGTCAGTGGCGACCTTCCTAGTGGTAGCTCTTATGTTCATTGCATTGATACCTTCAAGTATATTGTCTATCCTCTAAGTGATAGCTCTAGGTATGGAAATGACAAATAGGTATATTAGCGCTTATCAATGGCGACCTTTCTAATGGTAGCTCTTATGTGCATTGTGCCTTTAAGTCCATTGTCTATCCTCTAAGTGATAGCTCTAGGTATGGAAATATAAAATAGGTATATTAGCGCTTAGCAATGGCAAACTTCCTAGTGATAGCTCTTATGTACATTAAGTTGGTACCATCAAATCCACTGTCCATCCGCTAAATGATAGCTGTAGGTATTAAAATAAGGCATAGGTATATTTGCGCTTTGCAACAGTCTTAGTGGTTGATTTTTATGTTAATAGGGTTGATACATCAAGTCCATTGTCTATCCTCTATTGTGATAGCTCTAAAAGGAAACAAATAGTCTGTCTATTCTCTAGTCAGACAGTTCACTACTAGTGCTTAACTAGGTGACTCTCCAAGTGGTGTTCTCTTGTTGTTTAGGTTGGTACCAATAATCATCACCCATACGTTGGAAGCTTGAATTATAATAAGATTAGAGTAATTTGGAAGAAATTGCTTACTATAATAAGGCTATCTTTTGCCTGTACTCTCTTAACACTCTTTCTGTTTTTATTGTTAGGGTATATTATCATCATCTTATATTGTAAGTATCATTCGGAGAAGATAACATTATTAACACCACTTAACAGAGACTGTGAGAAGGGATTATGTACTGTTATAATATATATAATATCATTTTTAAGTATGGTTATCTTGTAGTAAACCAATTATAATCCTCTAAATGTTTTAAGTGTTATCTTGAATAAGTTATGTATCTTGTCTACCAATGGTGTAGATGACTTCTGTGATATCGAGTACTACTGTGTCATAGGTACTTCTTGATGAACAGGGTAAACATGAAGTGCTTCTGTCATCTAATTATCTGAACTTGTCAAATTATTTCCGAGTTAATTATTTACTTTTCTATGCCATTCTGCGGTTATATTTCACTGGTTCTCTTTGTTTTATAATAAAACTGCTCATTTCATTCGCTGATAGTAAGTTATCAACCGCAACATAAGCCAAGAACACGAATTACAAAAAGAAACAAAAAAAAATTTTTTTTTTGACAGATGAAAATAAAAACGCGCCAATCAGGGACTGAAGACAAGGCTTAGGCCTATTTTGATCGTGATTTTCGAATATTAAATTACTAAAGTCAAGACTGTATAGTCCTCAGATCTTTGCCTGCCTTATATAAGGCAAATTTAAACAACATCAACATCGGAATAAAGTATAACTTTTAAAATCACTGTTATAACACGAACACGATACAATTTTAATATTATTATTATTTCTGTTAATAAAACTAGTTACTTTTATTAGTAATAAGTACCAACTTAAGTTACTTCTTCGAATGTTAGGATTATAAAATATAACCTCAAAAAAAGTAATTTGTTTTCGACAATAAAAGGAATTAAATTGAATTGATCATAATTATATCTTCTCTTGTTTTAGTAGATGGATAATGTTAAGACTTACCAGTTTAATCCACATTTTGTTTTATCAAAAAGAACTTACGCTCGTCGTCATCCACATTTTTTCTTTGGTACTGTTTCTAGCTTTTTTAGAGAAAAAAGCACTTGATTATGTAAGTAACAGATTTTTCGCACTATATCAATCATGTTTTTGTATTAAATATTGGTTTTCAATTAGTTTATTTACGGAGGCGAAGTGACGCGCCGGTGCACAAAAACCGTAATGACATTAGTTGACAGCTGCGTTCAGGAAGCGGGAAACTAACTTTTTTTTTTTTAGCTTTGGATATGAGCTTTGAAAATTGTGACGATGCTGGAGCATAAGACGTAGACTACACTGTTAAAAACCTCTCGAACAAGGAGCGAGTATAATATCGCTATTATTCTCAAATATGTTTTTCAATATACAATTTATTATACTGATGAGCAAATAAATTGATAATTACATTAATTATATCAGCCCGTTATTTTAGCTCAGTTTTGAGCTAGAATAAGGAATACGTACAGAACGGCAGCTCCCCGCTCCCCACCAGCGGCTGAGTTAGGTTTACCTCACCCCCCTCGGGCATAGTTTGGTCTTTAATCGTATTGCGTCAGAAATAACACACACAGGTGCGCGTGTACGATAAAGTCGATGTGTACTGTCTGTGTAGACGAGGTGTCAGAATGAAGTGTCCGGGGTGTGGTTTTAGTCTGTAAAGTTAGGTATATCTGTCATTTTCTTATCCGCCGAAAAAGAAAGGGACGGGTAATCGACAAGCATAAAATTTATAGAACACACGTCAATTTTAAGCACAAATCTAAAACAACCGTCTAATACACTGGCCCATAACCGGACAGAATTATGTTGACAGCACACGTCAAACGGTTTGCATACCTCACTCTTTCTAAAATTAAGAGCTGTCAATCATCCGTCCATTTCCTTTTCGGTGGATAAGAAAATGACAGGTATAACTTAAAATATTTTTTTTTTTTTTTATTAAATAAAAATAACAACCTTAATCTAATACAATTTACTGTCCACCAAAATGGAGGGCCATTTGAACGTGGACTAGCCATCATCACTGGCGTGACGTACAAAGAAGTATTATTATCCAAGATCGACAAAATTAGATGGCGTGTGCAGGAATTAGCACCAATATGTTATTATTGTATATTTCCAACTTCAACTTTTTTCTTACACAGTAGGTACTAACTGGATGATGGGCCTTCTGGGGCCAAGTAATCGACTAGACGGCCAGACCTTTAATCGCCCCATCTCTAATAGAGACATTACTGATTGTCTTTTATTTCTGGTCGATTTTAATTCCAGCCGAGCTGACCCGTGGTAACCCAGTTGGTAAAACGCTTGCCTCACACCTTGAGGTTGCAGGTTCGAATCCAGCACAGGCTTGAACCAATGACAGCCGAATTTGTTATCTAATTCATGTTTGGATCATAAATGATTATCACGTGCTCAGCGGTTAAGGAAAACATCGTGAAGAAACCCACATTCTCGAGAAATGCATTTTTGGAGGTATGTGACCTAACCTGTACTGGGCTGGTTTTCCCTTCGCGGGTTGGTCAATCGCTTGTGTAAAATGCCGGACCTGTTAATCTTCAGGTTAGGTACAAGCGGACCCTGTTAGAAACAGGATAATGCTAGGGGGATGATGTCTGTTAGCAATTCCAGGTGTAACCTTCTGTATCACCCACGTAATTCGGGAAGCCCGAAAAATATTATGGCATTCGATTAGCCTGACACGATTAGTAAATCGCACCTTATGTCATACCTTATCTAATCAGTAGTACTTTTAGCTCCGTAAACAGTAAGTAAATCTAAATTTTACTTCTCTACCTTGTAATAAGGATGAATTTACTACTTTACTACAACCTTTTTTCTGTTGAATAACAGGATTTGACGTCACGTTTAGTTTTAGATTAAAAAAAAGTTAAAAATAAATTTGGTTCTATTTACGAAAAAAAGGATTAGAATCTAAAATATCGTCAATTTTATTATTACTTAGTTGTTATTTTTTTTAACCGGCGTCAAACATACATTATTTACCTTCATATTTTCTTGCATATGCGTAGGATATGTATTTTTTTGTATTCCAGTCTTAGCACGGTGGGAAATAGGCGTGAGTTTATATGTATATGTGTGTATGTTATAGGGTTGAGTTGCTAATATACATAAGTACCTACCATCATAAGTATCAACCCACAAAAATATTACTTAATATATTATTTTACTTTATACCTAATGAAAATGTTACCATTGAGCAATAGATAGCCAATGATACCGGCGCGGCATACAGTGTCAGCTTTCAGCCACCAGTCAGCCTTAGACTGAATGTCTCATATCATACATGCATATAACCGCGTGTCTAAGCCACAACAATAAAATAATATAAATATGTGCGTAACTAATTTTGTTCACGTCGCGTCTCTCAGCAAAGTAGCGTGAGTCTGCCTCTTATCAGTCGACCTCCAGCCTGCATCGCAGCACACAGCCCTAGCCGCTCCATCGACATTAAAAAATAAATAAAAAAGAAACAATAAAAAGATAGAAAAATAAAAATGTGAAAAAGGATCCTAGCTGGTGACGTAACAGTGCAGTGCCACAAGTGATCGATGTGATATCCGTTTATCGTTAATTTAGCTGAATGAAAACTACTACAGGGCGAAGTGCGATAGGTACGTTAGGTGCGTAAAATTTATACATGATTATCTGTTTAACAAATAAACGTCAAATGACGAAGTCATGTTTGTCACTGAATGATAAATTCTCGATTCAAATACCTACTGCACAAAAATAACCGGACGTAATAAACAAAAAGAGATTCTTTATAATGTAATAATTCCATATAGCAACTATTAGCAAATCAGTATAAAGTATCCTTCATTCAAAAGCATTGCTGATTAAACAAAATTATTTCTGTGTCAGAGTAAATGTAGTTCTACACAAACGAAATTTGATAAACGTGAGCGCGCATGCGTTTGATGAACACAAACTGCTACCGTTTTGTTTACCGCTGTATCATATGACAGGCGATAACGTGTTGCCTAGTCGGCGATATACAACCGCGGCGGTGCTGATAAACTATTCCATACTAACGTACAACTGTTCGCCAAAGTCAGAGTTCCCTTCAGGACAACGCGTACTACAATCATAACTTTTACTCTTTCTTCCTCAACATAAAAGGAAATTTACATTCGTATCTATCTGCGCCAATAATAACGCTTATTTTAATTAGGCATAAACATGTTTCTAATTTCAATGTGACTGTAAACCGATTTCCTATGACGTGACCGGCGGTCTATTTCGAAATTTTATCGATAAAATCCCAGAATAACGACCGCCTCACTACAAATCGAGTTTATTTTTATTTTGTCGAATTTGAATTTATGGAACGCGCGCGTGAAACTGCCTTGAATATTATCGGAAAAGTATTATTTTTTAATTTTAGTCGGTGGCAACGATAACTGTGGACTTACGGTGTATTCAGTGTTGAACTAAAAATATTTAAAATGTGACTGAAATGTTTTGAGTGCGTAATGTGTAGTGTATTAGAAGAAACATTGTGAATATGTCCTTGAAAATGAATATTGACCCTGAAGATTTCGCCGATGACAGATTTACAGGTAATTCACAAATATTTATATGTAATTAAACAAAAACATGTTCGTTTTATACGAAACCAGGAAAACATTTGAAAAATAACCTCACTATGTACTAGATATATCCTCATTGATACATTTTCCTTATATTCACCAAGTCATATAAACATAAATTAATGGCTTAATTAACAGTTTATAAGAATAATGCTCAATTGAGAAAACACACATAAGTAATTATAATTGTAAGTAATTTGTACGTAATTTCTGGATTAGGTTCCTCCGTCATCGACATGATTCCTTTCATTGCCAACACAAGTAAACCGTAAATAAGTATATTGTTATAAAAGACCAAACATGGCTGCAAGTTGTCATGAGACAACTTGATATTCTGGGACTACAGAAAGGTTACCATAGAAGAATTAAAGACACAATAACATTTGAACTCTATGCCTGCGGTCAAAATTAAAGCTGTGATGTATGTAGTTTTGTGTTGTTGGCATAACTGAATCGAAACTGCAATATAGCCGAGCTAAAATTCAAATAAGTGTTACTTCTAAATACTTATTACTACTACTTACCTATTATTTGTAGTAAGTATATAATGAAGAACTAATATAAAAAAACACTAACGCGCAATTTATTTGACTTGCCGCAAATGAACTTGACTTTTTAAAAAATACATTGAGAAAAGGAATAATTAGGTACCTAAGACAACATCTAGCCAAACTTCACTTTACCATAGCACAATGAGAATGAAACGCAAAACGTAAGTTTATTCAGAACAACTTTAATTGCTGAAAACCTGCACTTTACACTTTAAAACTTGCCAAGAAAGTTCTAACTGGGTAACCGAATACTGCTGTAGTTACAGACTTTGAATGCAAATGTTGAATCATTTTATACTGACTTTTTGAATTCGTTCTTTCTATTTTTATTGGGTAAGAATAAGAAGAATTAGGGCCTGTTCCACCACGCGTTAATTAAATTGTAGCGTTGACAGTGACTCTCCGAACGGCGACTCTCGCTACGGTGAGTCTCTTTACAGCGAGTGGCCTTATTTTCTCTCTACTTCGAGCGAGTTTTGATGTTAGAGTACAGTTATGGTAAAAACTGTTTTGCTGTTTTCTTATACTTTTCGAGTTCGTTGTTTTTCTATAGAGGTAGGGGAGGCCTTTGCCCAGCAGTGGGATCTTGTAGACTAGATTAGATTAGATTATTTTTTATATAAGTAGTAGTGTTAGACCTAATCTTTTTATTTATGATTTGGTTTAAATAGACAATTACTTACAATTAATTTTCCTCTGTTAGATATGTGGCAGAGAACCAGACTACTCTCAGCCAGATAAGTTCTGAATAGCATAACAGTATAAGCTGACGACTAAATTATCAATTGGGCTAGTCAGAGGTATGTTTATCATATGAAGTACCCACGCTTACCGAGCTTTCTGTTAAACATTAGATGGTGAGCCATATCGCGCTCTATTTTGGAAATACTATCAAACAATTATTCTTTTTACTTCTTTTTTGAATGACTTATCGTATATTTAACTAAAGTTAACTTGGCCGGAAAGCAAATGGTGAAATTATCGTTTTCTGTAAAGGTTCTGTTACGAAATTAAGCGATTCGCCAGAGAATAAGTCGCCAGCTGACGAATTAAGCCGGAATAACTCAAGAGGATTAGACGCGCTAGTAATGGCTGGTCATATTTAGCGCAGAACCGATAACCGTTGAGCAATTTGTCCTTGGGTGGACAGCGGATGTGGACGTAGCTTAACGCCGTATTACACTACCCATTCCATTGGACCCCATGCGTTTATATCGGGCAGAATAATAGCACGCGGATTTTGGCATACATTTTTATACCAACACCCGATGCATCTGGTCGGATGATCGCGCAGTGTAATAACGCCTTTAGTATTTTTACTGGACGATGTTTTTGCTGGATAACACATACATTCATACACACTCATTTTTACATACATACATATTTCCTCGCCTCATGGTTGCCTGGAAGAAATTGCTCTAGAGCAATAAGGCCGCAAAAATTGTACAGTATTCATGTGTTATGTCTGATTGTTGAAAGTATATTTGAAGAATTTGAAGCACACGACACTACATTACACCAGGAAAGAAACATCTACCAAACTTGGATGAAATCCTCCATTTTTATTCTAAAATTTCCCGGCCGATGTCCAGCAGCGTAGCTAATCCATCGTGTTTATACCAGATACATACTTCTAACATCAGAGTGAGATAAGAGTAAAATATATGAACCACTCGCGGTAGCTCGTGGTATAGATATGGTGTAATCCATGCCGTTATCTCTACTGGTAAACATGTATTATTGATTTTTGCCTAACTCACGCCTAGCTCTGATAACCCAAAATGCGTACGCTACACTAGATGACGCATTCACGAAGTCAATGACGATTGAAAGAAAGATTAAAGTCAATAAACGATTAGCACGACGAGTAAACGATTGATGAATGTGGAGGAACCAAGAATGCCATTGTATCTGCTTACCCCGGTTTCCTCACGACTCTTCTTCACCGCTGCGCACGTGATAATAATTTATGATCCAAACATGAATTCGAAAACAAATTCGACAATCATTGGTTTAGGCCGGTGTTGGATTCGAACCTTGCGACCTCAAAGTGAGAAATGAAATGAAATAAAATTAATTCGCTCTAGAGTGGTACAAAAGATCTTAAATATACATTATATCAAAAAAAGTCCATCACTCAACCATACAGCGTGCGAATATTAATATTAAATAATTTATAATTTAAGGGAAGCGTTCTACCAACTGGGCTAACTCTGTTAATTGGTGAAAACTTAACAACCAACAACCAAAATAACTATAACATTAACTACCCTCTATTGGTCCCCGCCTGCGATACTTTCCATCAAATAAACACGCCACTATTGATATAGGTATAATATGTTACTATAGGCCGACACACTCCGTAATTGACACGACATATATGCTACTAGAGTCCATTAGTATGCCACCGTCATAGAGCAACATGGACCTCCGCGGACCGGAGGGGAGTAGCCATGGCGTCAGTTGCCAATACTACATTTTCTGCCACATTTCGCGTGGCGGGAAGGTGTGAGACGTCACATTGCGGTTGTACCAATTGCCGATAAAAAAACTATCGATAAATTCAACAATTCGTTCAGGGAAATCAGGCAATTAGGGCTTCTCTGTTTACCATCACACATAGTTGAGCCAACATCATCTTCATCAATTTAAGAGCCACGCTCTTGTCGATGCAGCATTGAGCCAACATACTTGGCCAATATATAAAAAAAGGTTTAAAATATGATAAATAAAGATAGTTATAAAATTGGCAAAAATGAAGTGGAGGAAATATTATTGATGAAATGACAGGTAAAATTGAGGAAGTAATTGTAATTGGCATAAATAATCCAACTAAAAATTGGGACTACAAATTTTAACTTGGCTTGAAAGGAGCTTGTCTATTGTAAGGTTTATAAAACTACCTGTCCTGGGGACATATAGGTTCGCAGAGGGGAATGCCTGCGTATAGTTACTCCCCCAGTGTTGCTCTTTGGCGCCGTATCAACGCAATGCTGGTGACAGGTATTGTTATAAAATCTCATTAGTGAGTTATTCAAATCATGACTTAGTCACTACCGTCACTACTCAATCAATGTTGAAAATTAATTTACAATTGACTTTATGTCAATTTTGTACGTCATAGATTTGCAATTTCCAGCAGGTTTCCATTAAAGCGACTTTGTGTCCATCATATTTCAGTACCAACGTATTACCATCTATTACTGCTACTCCATTTTAAATACTATAACAAGGAGCATGAAAAATTCTAACCTGTCACTTTTCGTTTAGCGTATAACGCGATAAATATGGAAAACAAATGAATACTAATAAACTTATATGAAAAGAGCTTTATCACTATTTCAAATATGTTGTCATAAAGATATGACTTTGGCGTGTTCACAAAGTGACGGTTTTAGAAACGTCGCAACGGATGACAAATTTTTAATATCCATAACAATACCGTTTACTGTGACGGAACAATTTTTTAATGTTTATGGACTGGAAACAAGTACTTTTAGCCTAATCTAAATTTTATAAATTATTCACTTCACTTTTTGGAATGGTGTTATAGTCTTGATTGTATTTATAAATAAATGGTAGTTTAACTTTTCGAACGCCGGAACGCAGATCTCAACCAGACACAATGAAAAGTCAATTGTGTCTGGTATCTCGGCAGATGAGAGGTTAAGACGCTGAATTTTTCAGAAGGTCTTTTTGTAAACGAATGAATGAATAAACACATTATTGCACACACAATAACAGAACACATAATACAAGAAAAAACTGACAACCAAAAAAAAAACAAATCTTCTATCCGCATTTTCTGCGTGTCCGGACACGGTACAACGACAACCACTAATTGGTCGTGAGCTGCTAGACAGCTGTCTGCAAATAAACTCTCCACAAAATATCGAAGCCGCGGCATTATTTTTGCTTTTCAGCTTTAATTTTTTTGACGTGAGTTATTGTAGATTTGGCTCGGATGGATTTATTAGTCGGCCGGACGAATGTGGTGATGGCTGTCGCCAAATTTTGTACATTTTAGCTATCTTTGAAGTTATTAGTGTAGTAAATGTAATGAAGATGTTAGAATCACCTTTTTTATTTTGCAATATGCTCTCACTTTTGAGGTCGCAGGTTCGAATTCAGCACAGGCTTAAACCAATGATTGTCGAATTTGTTTTCGAATTCATGTTTGGATCAAACACCCACGTGTCACGTGCTCAGCGGTGAAGGAAAATATCGTGTGGAAACCCATATTCCCGTGAAATGCATTTTCGGAGGTCTTTCGGTGGACCCTGTGAAAAACGGGATTATGCTAGGGACATGATGATGATGCTTCCTGGTCGGAACACTATTCAGTACACAATTTCTTATTATATTAATAAATTCTACATACTCTGTACTTTCATGTGTACGCCAATTGTCCACCAGATTAGGGAAGACACAATCCCTGTGTCGGATCTTATGACATGCCCGGGAAGATAAGCAGCTGAACGTTTGCTGTTTGTTATTCGTTATCCGTCCAGCAAAGCTAACAATAACATATTGCATACTTTCCACAACTCTAACGTTCCTAGTCTAAAAGATATAGAGTAGTAAACCATAAATAGACAACCCATATTCACTTAGTACAGATGAACTGTTGCTATTTCCTCGCATATTTCACTCAGTCTGACATGGAAATTCGAAAGCTGTTCGCATAGTAAATTGCATTTTCCGTTAGACCTAAACCAAGTTCACTAGAAAATATTTCTTACCCGCTACGGAATTGCATACAATTTGCATCAATTTGCTTGCTAGCAATACAAGGGTTAAATGTTGTGATTTCTGACGTTTACAAAAAATAGCTGCATGGTATTTTTAAATTGGAAGATTCTGTTTTATTGTAGATACATATCATGAATGTTATGCATTACCGTCTTTCGCATATCACTTCTTCGTCGATGAAAGACAGGTTTTGAAAATCGAAGCTGATATGTGTTTCTCAAACATAACATAAACAGCCTATATACGTCCCACTGCTGGGCACAGGCCTCCCCTTAATCAACCGGAGGCGGTATGGAGCATACTCCACCACGCTGCTCCACTGTGGGTTAGTGGAGGTGTTTTTACGGCTAATAGCCGAGGCCAACGGCTTAACTTGCTCTCCGAAGCACGGAACCAACTTATTTTTCTGTCAATCAGGTGATTCAAGCCTGTAAAGTCCTTAACAAACAAAGGACAGTCTCACAAAGTGATTTCGACAATGTCCCCATCGGGAATCGAAGCCGGACCTCCAGACCGTGAGCCTAACGCTCTATCCACTACACCACGGAGGCTGATATGTGTTCTCCAAACACAGTGGAATAATCACATCGTTCAAAAAATAAAATTTGATTGAAGCATTCACTCGTCGATTCAAAAATTAATTCAAGATGAGATTCTGTCTTTTATCGGCGATAAATTAAAATACCTACACTAAAAGCAAAATTGAAAAAATACTTTTTAAACGTAATGTTGCCTACCCTATAAAGGAGTGGAGATTTTTAATTAAGCAATAAAAGAATTTTACGAGACTCGGCGAAGAAATATATTAATTCAGATTTTTGTTAGTAAGATTTTTCTCGTAACTAAAACCTTTTTACGAAGTAAAACTTCATTTTGGGATGCCTAAGTAGGCTTTGTTTAAGTGCCTATTACGTATTCTACTACGATCGAATTAAGTCATTCTGAGGCGTGATTATTAGTAAATAGTGTTTATTGTAACTCCATTGCTGGATTTGAGTACAGGGAATAAAACATAGCAATAGTTCAGCTGATTATTGAAATGTCTTAAAACCAGACTATGAAAGTGTCCTCTCCGAAATGAAGAACAAGCAGTGAGCTGAATATTAGGGGCGGCTGATCGTAGCAAAAATATCTATACAGAAGTGAACAAGGTTGTAACGCAAAAGCTTACAATGTTTGTATATCTATCTATCTATATCAGCCTAAATTTATATCCAATTTTGGACGTAGGCCTCTTCCATGTTTTTCCATTTCCGACGATCCTGGGCTATCGACATCCAGCCATATCCTGCGTGCCGCACAATGTCGTCCTTCCATCTCATTGGTGGTCTTCCTCTCGGTCTTGTGAATGCTCGTGGGCGCCACTCTAACAATCTCCGGGTCCATCTTTCCTTGCTCATTCGAGCAATGTGTCCCGCCCATCTCCACTTGCGTTCGGCAATTACTTTTACCATACATACAATGTTTGTATACGCCTTAAATATTAAATAGGACTTAGTATTTGATAATAGTATTTGTAACACGATATTTACTATGTTACACATGTATGATGACTATGATGGAGTGTGGGCCCGCGAGGGTTGGCGTTAATACATATCATAATAATGAGCTGATGCGGAGCGACTGGTATTGTATTACACGGCCTATATCGACTAGGTGAGTAGGTGAGGTAAAGTGCAAATCCGCGTCAGTAGACTAGTGTGATTGATCCTCTAGTTACTTATTAAATAACTTGTAAAAAAAATATTGACACATTGATTAAAAAGATGTGTTGCTTTTGCAGTTTCTTGTCATTACTTCTCCTCAACCATACATAACGCGTTGCGAAATGATCTAGATTCCAAAATGATAAACACATTCAACAAGTTTATCCATGTTTTCTACTATTCATGATAATTACGTTGAATAAATGATTGAAATTTGATTGATTTGAAAAGGCACAAAAAATATAATGCTATATTGCAATTTGACGACACACTTGTTTTATATGCGGAAATGTCAAATTGCAATATTTCTTCTTCATTATAAAGAAATATATAATATAGGGGCAAACGATTACCGTCGCCTATAGACACCCGCACCAGCAGAGGAGTCACAAGTGCCTCGCTGACCTGTCACATGTACGCTCTTTTTTTGAAGGTTTGAAGGTCGTATCTGTCTCAAAACACAGCAGGCGACGATAGGGTACTTGACTGGGTAAAAGGTAAATTATAAAATGCTAATCTAGAAATAAAAGCCAGTTTTAAATGACCAAAAATCAATCTCATTTTACTTTTCGACTTATTTTCCAATTTTATTTATGAAATAAGTACGACGTTTGACCGCTTTTATTGACAACGTCACAGGTCAGTAAGAAAATTACGTTTTGACGTGTCGTAAAAAGAATCTCTTTTGACTAGGTTGTTATGCCTATTCATTCCACAGATATTTTTTAGATGGATTGCTTCTATGTGGCTTATTTAACCCCTCTGATGTAACCCTGTCCCATCTTAGGACTTTGTATTAGAAGTGGCTGCAGCTGTTTAGTGCTATCTGGATTACGTGAGTGTGTTGTGTCTGTATCAAATCAACTAAGACTTTATAAATTGACTTAACAAACTTCTTAGTCGCTTTACTTCTAAGTTTGTCTACAGAAGTTATTCAGATGCAAATGTGCAATCCGTTGCTTCAGACCAACTGTAAGGGTGATAAATTCTCTTCAAGCGCTAGAAGTTGGTTTAAATCTCAGAGAAATTATAGACGGGAAACGTCTCTGAGGTTTAAATTAATGTTGTCTACATATCATAACAGTACAGTAATTTCTAAGCTTGTCGTAAAAAGAGGTTGTGAGTATCAAATTAAATACATACTATCACTTGTGCATAAAGATAGAAAAAAATGACATTTCATTGTTACATACAAAATAATTATGTGCATCATTAAAAATAAAAGTTTTGAGTAAGTAGGTATGTAAAAAGAATAATCCAGTCAGGATATGAAGATCTGCTCATGTACACTACTAATATTTTTTTAAATTTTAGTCTTAGCAATACACAAATTTTGCTTTGTCTTACAATGTTATTATAAAAGATAAGCTTTTAAAGCAATCATTGTGGGACAAATTAGATTTTCTACATTCCTCATTCAAAATACAAATATTGTGGGTTCATTATGTTACAATGAAATTATGGAACATATGTTAGACTTGTTTATTTTATCGCGTCAAGATCTCGTGCATTATTTTGCTCGGATTTTGGCTAGCTGCCAAACCATAGACCGGAGCTGAAAATAATATCGCCAAATATCTAAAAAAAGTATTCAGTTCGTTGAATATAAAACGTTTATAGAAGATTCTAAGTATAAGTGACATTTGTATGACCGTTGGCATTTTTATAATAACACTGTAAACTAGATTCAAGTTCGTGAAGTAACTTCGTCATTGCCGCCGTGTGACGTCGACAGTTTATTGAAGTGCACTCGTGCATTTTCAATTTTGCGTAGTAGGTAACAGGGTTTTGTTTGTTTATTCAATTGTAAAGCAGATTTGTAAATGTCTAAACAGATATAACAGCTTAGCAGTAAATGCGAGTTTTGCTGTAGATAAATGGGCATGTCGTCGGATTAGTTAGTATTTTTTTTATATTTGTATCCCGAATAGAAACATAAATTACACGATTTACTACTCTAGGGAGAGAATTTACGGAGGAACAGTAATATTTTATGTTCATATTTTTTGAGAATATAAGAATGTAAGTAAATATATTTTGCTCGACAATTTATCTTTTCATTTAATAGCACGTAATGAAAACATTAAACGTGGTTTGAGCACTTTGAAGGACGTCCTTGGGCGAGATTACTTTTCTCAATTAGTTTTGGAGGTACCTCCAATATAAGTACGTATTTAATATCTTCCAATTTTGAAATTGAGTATACCGGCCAACGCAAATTAATTTCAGACATTTATTTCTTTCGTGAATGAGCCATACTAAAATAATAAAGAGAGTATTATTTATTCAGGGTTTTCGAGGGATCTCATTATTTTCCACTCTAAATATAAAGTGATAGGTAAGTCTTAGACAAAAATCTCTATTCGAAGTATGCATCGCTAAAATGTGATAAATATTATCTAAAGTAAGTTTCATCCAAATAAACATAAAGGTAGTTTCAGGACGGTAATTTTAGACTTTGATAAAATAACAAAAACCGTAAACGCAACGTACAACTGTCATCAGAAACGATTATGGTTATCCTTGATCATGAATTATTGTAATCATCACAGAATTCAATGGAAAATTGTTGGCATTATGTCTAATTAATATCACTTAGCTACATTATCAATACGGTTTTTTTTTCTTTAAGGCGGATTTCTGACTACTTTAACTAAGCATAAAGTTTTTGCTACGACGCCACAGAGATAATCGTTTATGGGAAAGTCGTTGAATTATTCATTAGAAATAATAATGGGCATTTACAATCAATAAACACAGGACATGTAGAGACGAATAAAAATATGCACAATAGGCGGTCTTATTGCTAAACAGCAATTTCTGCCAGGCATTGAAGCGCGGGATGGTGCAATACAATAAAATGAAAAAATAAAGTAATAAGAAACACGCCACAAAAACATTACTAGTAACTTACCACTATTTTCTCCATCCATTGACACTGTTTTTGTCGCTACTACGTAGATAATTACACAGCTTACAGCTTTTAAGACAGAAATGCTAGCTCTCATTTAACTGTCTTCCGCAATATCTGCAATAATAATTGTACTTACATTTTCAGCATTTGTGTCAATAAAATTATCTCATCGTACTCACCTTTCGCACACATAACGTCCGCCTTCACACAGTCCATCTACAGGTTCTTAAGTTTCCTATCCCTATATACACCTACAATATCTACATTCACACCCATAACACTTATTGTTCTATGACTTTTATCCACCTGAACTTTAGGGACTTCAGGCTCATCATCACTAATTTAAAAGCCACGCTCTTGTCGGTGTAGCATTCTCCATTCTTGTCTATCAAAGACCAATTCCTTCACTTCCTTATAAAACACTACATTCGCCTTCTCTTTAATCTGTTCCATGTAAGCTCTCCTTGGTCTTCCCCTTCCTCTCTTTCCTTGTAGCTTCCTTTCTATGATGTTTTTATTAAATTCGTCGTCTCTTAATAATTGTCAAATCATCTTGCCTCTTCTGTCTTGTCTTTTCAGGCTACTGTCTCCAAAAAAGAAAAATTGGCGCTGTTTAGTGTTTTCTTTATTTAATCTTCTAATTTCATAGATAACAGACATAATATGCATCTTTTATATTTATTTTTAGGTATAAATGATGTCCCTTGTTATTACACCCATGCACAACACATCTTCCACCCATTATTATTTTGATGAAAGTAAAGAGAACCAATATAGGCAGCAACGTAATCATATACTATCTGATCTAAATATCAAGCAACAATCATTTTTAAATATGCCTCTGCCATTGCATTTTTGAATGTATCCTAGCAATTAAAAAGTAGCTAATTAACACGTTAAATCTGTACACCGCCATCTATGTTCTTTTGTCGGGAACTTAGCATGGAAAGTCCCTCGTTATAAATCACGTGGCTAACAGCTAAGCTACACTCCTTAGCACATCGGCGAAAAGTCACCAGTATGTCGGTATTCTACAGACTGCACTTCGGGGAGTGTGCCCGCGATCTACACGAGCTCATTCCACCATCCCCTTTTATCTTCGGACTTCGTACGGCCGGATTCCATCCCTATTTGGTGGATATCACAAATATCCGCACAAAGCGCTTCGCATCGTCCTTCATTATGCGCACTAACTACTAGGGAGTGGAATTCTTTTCCGTTATCTGTATTTCCGAATGCATATAACCCGGGTGCTTTCAAGGCCAGTGTGAACAGGCACCATCTTAAGCCTCGTCAGTGCCTTCGGGCAAGTCTGACCCATCAAAGGTAAAAAAAAATCTAATACGTCATAAATAAACCAATGTACAGTGACGTAACAAATTCACTGACTTATTTAATTGGTATGCCATTATCTCGTGTCATGCCCATGTAAGCGACATGCACTAAACATGCCTTGTCACACGATATGTTACGTGACTTGTGACGTAGCATTATGTGACAAATGTGATAATGTCAATTACCACATAATTTATGTCTGCATGTCGATATTGTGTTCCTATTAGGTATATCATCTAGTATAACCCTCGCACATCTTAAACAATGTAAGTAACTTAACTACATAGTTTTGGTCAGATGATTTAAGAATAGGTAATTCATTTATAAATTATATTCATAATTAATGTAATCATATTTAGTTGTACTACCTGTATAAATTCTATGAATTAAATATACTATAAACTTATGCATATACATTTTCGGCCGACATTGTAAATAGGTACGGTCACGAGCATTAATGTGTATACACTTTGGTACCATGTCACATTAACTTTTTTTGACAAATTGAACTGTAAGTCACGCTAAATGTCAAATATGTTAGTGCGACAGAGCCTAATGTGGGTACATTATATTGCTCATGACTGTACCACGGAGCGCACAATTTGTATGAGAACCGCTGTCGCCGGTTCAATCTCACTCAGTTTTACTACTCCTGGAAACTAATAACTGCCATAGCGCTATGCTTCTCAAATTCCATAGCCACTTTACCGATAATGTATATTTTATGTGTAAGGCTGCAATTTTATCATTACTTTTCTAAGATACTGCATACAAACAAACATCGTGAGGAAACCCACGTTCCCGAGAAATGCATTTTCGGTGGTATGTGACCTAATCTGTATTGGGCTGGTTTTCCCTTCGCGGGTTGAAAGGTCATACAGGCAGTTGCTTCTGTAAAAACCGGACCTGTTAAATCTTCAGGTAAGGTATGCGGACCCTATGAAAAACGGGATAATGTTAGAGAGATGATGACTGCATATAAACGCAATGTTTTATCTTTCCTATGATAAGAAGGGATCTCCTTGCATGATAATCGTTATTGTTTTTTTTTTTGCCCTGTGACTGTAATGCACAAGACTACCTTTTAACCTCTCATATGCCGAGATACCAGACACAATAGATTTTACATTGTGTCTGGTCGAGATCCGCGTTCCGGCGTTCGAAAGATTAATATACAATCGCGGAGATCCCCGTGCATCGTAAAATTTTCGGACGAGCGGAGTGCAAAGTTAAAGTAAGAACTAGTTGCTCACATTTGTATGGCGAGAATCGCGGCGCTCACTTCGCCCACTAAATTTCAGGGGAACTTTTCAGCAATTTTGTTGCACGTTGATAACATAACTCAAAACTGTTATCCCCAACTTTATGACGTCCCAAGATACAAATCATATTTTAATAATTTATGAAGTTTGCATTGTAACTCCAGGTACATTGTCGTACACCTAGTAAACGTATTCATTTAGCCTCAACGCTCCTTATTCCTACCAAACAGTGACAACCAATGGAAAACCTGACAATAAGACACAACGAATACATCATACGTCTCGGAAATGGGTAGCTCTAAAAGCAATAAAGAATCACCAGCGCCATCTATCGTTAATGTGTGTCAATTTGCTTATTTAAAGATCAAAAATTATGAGATAAGAGAAGATTATGAGGGTAATCTAAGTTCAAATCACGATCTCGTTATCGATTCGTAAACTCAATTAATCGTGGATCTGAAACGCAAGTCATCTGACAAAGTCTTGGACAAAGTCCTTTGCTAAGGTTACTCTTGCTCGACTCATATTTTGACAGTTTAAAAAAAAACATTGTCAAAAATGGCGGGATAAAATTTAACATAAATGAAAGCTGAAATATGAGTAGAAAATGAGGGAAAAGCAAAGGAACCTCTCTGGATGATAATACATATTATTATGTTACTATTATAATAAAACTCACCATTGTCAGTTTTATACCATATATATATATTTCTCCTCTAAACGTAGTTACAATCAAACGCCTTGTATTTTTTTCTAGAACTTTCCGTTTACCAGCATACAATACAATTTTATAATTATACAACAGCCAAAATTACATCCACATATTTTTCATGTCCTCGAATAACCCAGATCTCTATCAAACAAAAGACAATCTCCCGCCGACCCACCTTTTTCTTTTTCCAACTTATTTTTTTAAAAACCGGCCAGTGTTGACAACTTTTCTAAAAGATTTTACTCGTTTTGAGTTGACCTTACACTATTGTATTTCTAAGCGTCTATAAAATCGCTAGTGAACTGTGAGCTTTGATTGGGGAACCTACAGACGCCATAATGATAACATGAATACCGTGAAAAGAAAAATAGTTTGAATATTGCTTCCTCGTACCCGGGCGCTGCTATTACGCGACATATGCATCTACATAGATAAATTACGTGAGGATTTTCTTTACAGAATATACCGTGATAACCATTTCTAAATTCTCTCTGGAATTCTTAAACATATGGACAATATATTTACTCAATAAATAGGGTGTTATTTGCAATAGTGTTTGTAAGAAAATACAAAAGCACATTTGTATTGTTGGAAAATCTAGTGGGTAGGTAAATAGACAGTTACTTTTCCTTTGCTGGAAATTCGAAGTGTCTCTATGCATGATGTTAAGCTGTCATGTTCTCACTGATATGCAGAAAGTTTATTTATTTAATTTATATATGAATTTTAATCAAGAAAAACGCAATAGACATTCTATCACGTTTTTCTATGACGTCACAGTGTGCTTTTTCATACAAAATTATATTATTTCGTGTTTTGACGTTTAGTAAAAAGTAATTGATTTGACTAGTTAGAAACTATCCTATTGTGATGTACACTTGAACAGGTTCCTGGTATCGTGTGCTTCTGCCCGTGAAGATCACTGGCCTGAGTTACGTTTATCTGTAAGAGCACAACCCAGAGACTCCATACAAAAATCTCATTCTTATCATGTGGCGCCATTCCGTGCGCGCTGACTACTCCTTAATAGATCAAAACCTATGCTATAAAATCTGACCCAGAGGGGGTGAATGAACAAGCCCTAGCCCAGCTAGCTAGCGTCCGATACGATTTGGTGCGGGGCAGAGAGTGTCCGTACAATACGTAGAATTATTCTTTATTATAATGATAAGCGTACCCGAGTCCCGCGAAATAAAAAAATACTTGTTTATTTTACTCGTTTCCAGTCGACAAGCGCTATGAAACGTATCGCAATGAAACTTAGGATAAACATTGACACAGCAATGCAGAATCATAGTATACGTATTCCGTTATCGCATGTTTTTAGAGGCGCCTTGCAAATTCGGCGCCAGTCAATGGAATCGAGAGGCAATTCCACAAGACATGTTATCATCTTATCACGTGACGTCACATCACACCTGATAACTACCAAGGCGGTACCAACACATCTCAGTTTTTATACCGAACTCGCGCGAAATGTACTAAAGACTATCGCACTTCGGAAACTTTAAAATTGTTTTTATAAAGTTTGATTTGATATACACTCAAAGTGTCTAAGTTTTGTATTGTCTGTGGGGATTCTTTTGCAGTAAGAAGAGTGTATTTTTAAGTGGTATGTGGACTATTTAAGGTCACAATGCACAGAGGCAAAAGGCGTTTGATACTTGGTGAGTTATCTTTAATATCAAGTTTTTATATATGCAAATAGGCAATCTTATTCTTCTTTTATTTTAGACGTACTTATATTCATTACTAACATTAAGTAATTATTCATTTTCATTTATAGTTATACGATCGATAATTATTATTCAAAGAATGAAAAGGCTATAAGATATTAAAAAAGGAACATTTAAATTAAGGTATGATGTTTATAACTATTGAATTCAGTTAATTCATAAAAAAAATATTCGATTTCGAGTACAAAATATACCCTTAATATCTACTTAGTCGTTGACTTCGACTCTATATCATTTTTTGTACCTACTTACTATCTGCAAACACCTAGTAATCGCAGAACTATTAAATGTATATTTACAAAGTTTTATCGAGATTAATCTTTACATCTCCAATATAGCATAGGTAAGCATTTTGTTGTGTTGTGAGGAGCTCGGTGGCGCAGCGGTTAACGCGCTCGGTCTGCGATTGTTAAGCAACTTTCGCAAAGGCCGGTCATAGGATGGGTGACCATAAAAAAAGTTTTCATCTCGAGCTCCTCCGTGCTTCGGAAGGCAAGTTAAGCCGTTGGTCCCGGCTGCATTAGCAGTCGTTAATAACCATCAATCGGCACTGTGCCCGCGTGGTGGTTTAAGGCCCGATCTCCCTATCCATTCATAGGGAAGGCCCGTGCCCCAGCAGTGGGGACGTTAATGGGCTGATGATAATGAAGCATTTTTAGTCGTAAAATGGAACTTTTTCAGATACACTAACCTCTTGTCTAGGTAAGTCATAATCATAATATCTATACTCTACCTAGATGGAAGAATTCATGAAAAAAAAATGTTTCATTTGTCTGCTTTTACTTTAGTTGCTTTGAATTATTTTATTTATTTAACAGTTTATTGCACACAGAAACAAAGACATAAATACATGTTTTTCTTGGCTAGACAAACGGTTCAACTTATTTACCGATATATGATGTTACTATAGTGTTTACCTCGGCTAATGCCTGGGAACTTCCAAAGATTTTTTCATAAAAAATAACTCCATTTGTCCAGCCAAGTAGTGAACGCAAAAAAAACTACAAGAAGTCACGTCAAAAAAGCAAACAATAAACGTTTTTTTTAATTACCTACTAGGTTTTATAAAAAAGTACATTTTTCCCGACGTATTTTCCCAAACCTTGGCAAATGTCAAATGCATTACGTGTACCTGATTGCTCGGTGGAACAGAAACAATGGTAAAGAGCAGGACCTTGACAGCTGAGACAATCACGCGACAGAACACGAACAAAGACTGGTTACCTACACTTGTTTACAGTCAGGCCAACGGAGATAGTATTCATATTCAAGACAGGTACATTTAAAGTTACAATTTCTTTGTTTTATATTTCATTTGCTTCAATTAATATAAGCCGAACGGGTCGGCAGGGGGGGTACCTATACCTACTCTTCGCCACCTATATTTAAGTCCGAATAAACGGACACAAATTCAGAAACCACGTGATATCCATTATCTATAATCCAAACACGAATTCAAACTCATAAAGTCGAATTAAAGCCCGAGCCAAGATTCAAACCCGTAACCCGCAAGTCACGCGTTTTACGAAGGCCTAAAACGGATTTAGTTCATTTGAAAAGAGAAATACCTAAAAGAAAAACAGTATTCGTTTTAAAATTTTAATCGAACGTTTGATAACTAAGATGAGATACATCATTATTTTATAGTTTATCGTAAAAACTCAACAGTACAAAAATCAAATTCAATCAAATCAAAATTGAATCCAAACTTAAGCACTTACGAGCCGTGTTATCCTTTCCACCTTCGAATTCATAAAGAAAAGGAAGGTACATACATGAATCAAAATTCTATCCGCTGCTGTCCTCACCCTTATGGGGTACTTACTCATACACACTTCCACGTCCAAATCGAATGAGCACCTTAAACTTCCCTTTCAGAACCAAAACTTGAGTGTATAAAGGGGTTATTTCTCAGAAAATCCATTCACCAATACATTAATATGTAGTACCTGTTAAGGACGGTACCTACTCACTGAGAGCATTCGTCAACGTTTGTCCAACGAGCATTCGTGAAGCTAGTGTTCGCTCGTAGGTGAATGGTTATTATGTTCGCTTACAAAAAATAAAGCAACACTGACATGAGGAGCTCGGTGGCGCAGCGGTAAACGCGCTCGGTCTGCGATTGTTGAAGTTAAGCAACTTTCGCAAAGGCCGGTCATAGGATGGGTGAACACAAAAAAAAAGTTCTCATCTCGAGCTCCTCCGTGCTTCGGAAGGCACGTTAAGCCGTTGGTCCCGGCTGCATTAGTAGTCGGTAATAACCATCTATCCGCACTGGGCCCGCGTGATGGTTTAAGGCCATCCATAGGGAAGGCCCGTGCCCCAGCAGTGGGGACGTTAATGGGCTGACGATGATGATGATTATGAACATAGGAACGGTATTTTCTAACGAATGGTCAAATTTTATGTAGGAATACTTCATAAAAAATCCAACCATCCCTCCAATCAGCCTGCATCATTCTACAGTTGGGCAAGGTTTTCCATTTGCATTTGCACCATTTTGCCCAGTTCTTTTGAAAAAATCAACCCCTGTGGACACATTACCTGGGGCCTATTTCAAGACAATTGTAAATTACAAAGACAATTTGATGTACATTGAGGAGTGTGTGATCACAAATATTTTGCTCTACTTCATATTGTAAGTTTTATGAAACAGGCCCCTGGCTGAATAGCGTGAAGCGAACGTTCACCTGAATGCTTTGTAACCAAAGTTCTTATCACGCGAATCAAATAGGTTGTACTACTAGGGTAAATAAAACGGTATATAGAAATAAAACCAAGTTTATTGACATTAAATCCCTAGCAAGTACATAGATCGGATCTCTGGGTCGCAGGTAATTTGATACTGGCTGAGCACCCTTGGTGCAGTAGGAAAACTACCACTTCCCTGTAACTCTTCCCACGACGACACGGGGTACACCGGCGCGCGCAGCAGGGCAGCAGAAACGGTGGGGTAAGTACAGGACCGAAAGTGGATCCAGCGGGTTGTAGAACCCGAAAGGTGAAGCGGTAGAGGTAAGTACAGGACCGGTAGTGGGTCCTGCGGTTGTAGAACTCGAAGGGTGAAACGGTAGAGGTAAGTACAGGACCGGTAGTAGGTCCTGCGATTGTAGAACTCGAAGGGTGAAACGGTAGAGGTAAGTACAGGACCGGTAGTAGGTCCTGCGATTGTAGAACTCGAAGGGTGAACCCTGGAACCCGGAATTAGTCATTTCAAGAATTGTCCGAATTCCCCGTCTGACTGCCACATGCCGATTCCTTAGCTTGATTGAAGATGGGAAGTGGATAGCAAGCAAGCTTAGCAATCTAAGATGTGGCTGTCAGCAAATTACACACAATAAAAGTGAATTTAGCAAAATAAATTTAGGAAAAGAACAAAGAACAAGATAAATTTATGGTAGGTAGTTGTTTTAAAAAACTATCTAAAAAAATAGTAAAATTGAATATTTTAAGCTGAATAATTTTAATAGCAACGATATTAAACGTATTTTGTACATTAATATTGTTCCATTTAAGAATTATTTAAACAAGGAAAGTACTTAGGTACAAAGATAACTTTAAGTTGGTTAAGTAGAATTAATTTAGAAAAATTGACAATTTAAATGTTGTTTTGAACATAAAAGATTGCTAATTATGATATAAAATAAGCACTAAAGCGTGAAAATACATTTACACGATGATTATGAAAAATGACAGTCATGCAATGAACAAAGAAAGCATGTACTAGTCTACGTTGATATTTAAACTAATAAAAATAGTAATTGCTACACTTACCCAATTAATGGGGATAACACAACACTATAAATTATTATATCGTAGACAAAATTAGTAAAAAAACGTATTTAAAAAATATACGAGTAATCGAGGTGTTCTCGCTACAAAGGCAGAAGGATTGTGTCGAACATCCGACCGGAAGAGTAACGGCTCGGCTGTGGAATGTAGGTACGGCTACCTACGCAATGTGATAATTATTAAAGTCGTACAATATTAACGGAATTATTTGTAAATAGATATGTTTTGTTAAATTAATTAGTATATGTTTATTTATGTAATAATATTTTAGTTTTAAGCAGTAGTTTTTAAGTGTTTTCAATGATAACTTTTTGATAGTTCCTAACAGAAAAACAAGAGCAATTACACTCAGTAGTAAAACGCGGCAGGCGTTAGGCGTTTAATATTCCTAAAATATGTTATCACGGGCATTTTTAGTAGGTTTTTTTTGGAGCTTTCGCCATATAACTAATTCAAAATATTTCAGAATTACTTCCTAGTTCATGACACAAAATCAAACATTTAAAAAAATACGAAAACCATTCTTTTACTTTTCTCACATTTTTGTTATACCTAACTACCGTTTGTGTAGTGAATCTATTTCATATTTCTTAAGAATATCTTAATATAGTTAGGTGAGAAAACCTGCGCATGATAGTCATAGGCATGGTTGCATATTCATGTCACATCACGACGCCGCGGCGATGTGTTATTTAACTTGCATGACCAGATACAGTTTCATGCATAAATAGACACATAACTATTTCTTATTTTACTAGCAGGCCTTTATTTGGTGCTTTTTTTTACATTTGTTGAGTTTTCTCTTGGCCCCTGACTTCCCGAAGACATTGACGAGGCCTAAGATGGAGCGAGCTCGCCCAGAAGGTGCTTGTTCACTCTGGCTTCAAAAGCACCTGTGCTATATGCATTCGGAAATACAGTAGACGGCAAAGAATTTCACTCCTTAGCAGTGCGCATAATGAAGGACGATGCGAAGCGCTTTGTGCGAATAGTTGGGATATCCACCAAATAGGGTTGGAACCCAGCCGTACGTCTGGAAGTCCGAAGATAAAGGGGGGGGTCTATTTTTGCTCCATACCCCTTCCGATTGATTGAGGGGAGGCGTGTGTATCTAGTCTAATTTTTTTTCGTTTAATATTTTTATTGAAAGTAATAGCACATATCACGTCATTGATAAATAAAAAATAAACACATAAATAACGACGGAAATGAGAATGTTCTTTTCTAAAGTCGCTCAAAAACCAAAACGGGAATATGGCAGTGATAAGTATTTATGCAAATTAGGGAATTAAGATTGTCCATGGAACCGCAGCTTTAGGCTCTTGTTCGACATTATCCATTGACCTTATTAATCCTCCTAATAATGAAATTACTCAAGCAGGTTTCAAAGAAATCCAATTTGTTTAATCAGAAGGAGCGAACGCAATCTCTTTCCAAATTCAATACCCATTCAACAATATTAAACTACTTTCATTAGGTTTCTTGACAATAAAATCTTTGTAATTCTGATAAACCTTTCTTTATGTAATACATATCATAAATAAAATTTACTCTCTTTCAAAAATATTACTTATGTTACTTTTTCTTTTTTAAATATTATAATTTTCTTACTTGTTTCGTATTCCTCAATGCTGAGGGTCGTGACTCTTCTGCATCACTTTCTCAAATATTAAATAAACTGTTGTGGCCTACGGGTAGATCAGGGGGTTTCGGGGGGGGGGGGGGGGGGGGGGTTTAAAAGGCCACATTGACGCAATTTCATCTAAGAAAGCGATATTGCAGTTTGACATTTGCGCATATAAAAGTTAGTGCGCAATGCAAACATTATGTCAAATAGCAATATTGCTTTATTAGGTGAATTACTTTGACGTGGCCTTTTTAACCACCCAGTTCATTTTCTTCTAAATGTATTTCCAGTGCAATTTTTTTTTTCTTCTTCAATTTTTTTTTTAAATTATATGTGTACAAATAAAAAAAATATTCTTGACTATATATTAAACACGACTAATAGATAGATAAATCATCCGGGGTGAGAGGACTATTTTTAAAAAGAAAGTTAAATTAAATTTAACACTATTTATTACGAATAAGGCACACGTATTGTCAGCTTAAGACTACTTAGAAGCTAATGGGAAGGTACAAAGCGTCTGATCTCTTCATGGGCTGATCTTAGTGAATGTGCAACGTGGTGCATTCTCTGGGCAGTCTAGACGCTTAACTAGATAGTACCTCTTAATATTTCCACATGACATTCTATCTATGAGCTATGTACGGTCACGAGCATTAATATGTATACAATTTGGTACCATTTCACATTAACTTTTTTGACAAATTGAACTGTAAGTCTCACTAAATGTCAAATATGTTAGTGCGACACAGTCCTAAAGTGAGTACATTATATTGCTCATGACTGTACCTAGTACTTCATGGGTATGTGGCTGCAAGTTGCCTTAAATAATAAGCTACGGTATAGAACGTTAATTCGTATCACCGATCTCACCCCATTTGGGTCTTACTTTGGTCTTAAATGACTGTAAGTCGCTAAGTGGTTAGGTGGAGAGCGCGTGGGCTGTGTCTCGCTCACACTTACGTCAAACCCCGGACACTTCATACAAAACACCTCGTTTTAAACAGGCACTTTAAAAAACAAAAAAAATAAATACAGAAAAAATATATATTTATTATTTATTTAATTAATTTATTTATTTTTAATTAAATTGTGAATAAATAAATAAATAATAATAATAAATATACATACGTTATTATACACGCGATCTGAGTGTGTGACGTCTAACGCCCATTCGACTGAAGACTAAAGCAAGACTGAAGAGGGGTGAGGTAAACCTAGCTTTGCCGCTGGTGGGGAGCGGAGAGTTGCCGTCTACACGTACCTAGTATTATTCTTTATTCTATGCTTACGCGTTAAGCACTACTACTGATACTGTCAGTACTATTCAGAGGCGGAGGACAGGAGTACTAGTACGGCTTTGAAATAGACTACTCTGGGCGCCATCCCACTCGCGTCAGACAGAGTACTGCGGGGCGAAAGGCAAGAGGGAAACCACTGCCCTATTTTTTTCCTAAAAAGTAGCATGGAGAATGCTACACAGACAAGAGCGTGGCTAATAATTAGTGATGACGTGTTAAACGGCACACGGTAATTAAGTACTTATGAGATTTTTGTGTGGCGTTTTGGTTCTGCCAATCGCGATATGGCTTGAGACTGAGTTACGGATGGCTGTCGCGCAGACTATACATATAAAAATATTGATCACATTTCAATACTGCACAGCCCAGCTCAGCAACAAAAACCTACCTACTCCCATTTCACAGTTTCAATTCCAATAAAATTTTTAACAAAAAAAAAACCGACTTCAAACGCAAAACTAAAAAGCAATAAATAAATTTACTTCGCACAAAGTAATTAGTACGTATTTTCAATTAGTTAATTAATTTATAATTCTGAAGCCGGTGCCAAGGAAATGCTACAACGAAGTACCGATTCATATATTTTTCAATACTGATTGTTTTGTAATTTTTTGTTTGACATTGTTTTGTAATTGCTTTGATATAGGTATTAAACAATATTGTGTGTACATAGTAATTTGATATTGTAGTAGGGTTGTTGTAGCATTTACTTGGCACCGACTTCAGAATTATAAATTAATTAACTAATTGAAAATACGTACTAATTACTTTGTGCGAAGTAAATTTATTGCTTTTTAGTTTTGCGTTTGAAGTCGGTTTTTTTTTTGTTAAAAATTTTATTTTATTTTACGATTTTAAGTGATGGTTAGACCGAGCAAAGATGCAGACAGACAGATTTTCTGATTTATATTCATATATAATAATATAATATATTATTAGTAGTGATCACAATTATTATTGATGAACATGTTTACACACACACACTCACACACGCGCTAACGCACACGAGCACACGCGCACGTACACACGCACACACACAGATACACGCACACACACACACACACACGCACACATACACACACACACACACACACACACACACACACACACACACACAAACGCGCGCGCGCGCGCGCGCACACACACACGCACACACACACACATGTGTATGTGTACATACACACATGTGGTTGTCAGTGGAAGCTGCTATCATACACACTCACGCATACATATAGATACAGTAGATTTCGCGTGGTTCGCTCGCTGCTAAAGCAGCTCGCGTGTCCTGTTTATTCGAAACTGTCCCTCTTCGTATGTCGGCCATTTTGTTTTTCCGCCATTTTGTTTTATTTCACCGGCGACAGAATTTGACCAAGATTTAAATGGGTGTCGTGGAAACAAACAAAATCCAGGTGCAATAGGTTTGCCAGACCGTAGGATGTCTCCCTGATTGGGAGCAGTTTTCAAAGATGACGTTCCGATCACACCCCTATACATCATTTTTACCCCCAAGACATTTTCTGGAAAAACAAAATTTTGTATGGCGGCCATCTTGTTTTTTCGCCATTTTGTATTTTTTTCACCGGCCATTAAATTCGACCAAGATTAAAATAGGTTTCGTGAAAGAAAAATTGGTTCAGGTGTGATAGTTTCGCCAGGCCGTAGGGTGTCACCCTGATGCGGAGCAGTTTTCGAAAATCGGGAAGTATTTCCATACTTAACATGACGATCCGATCACAACCCCGATATATATTTTATATCCCGAGACATTTTCTGAAAAAACAAAATTGTGTATGGCGGCCATCTTGTTTTTCCGCCATTTTGTTTTTTTTTTACGCGCTATGGAATTTGACCAAGATTTAAATAAGTGCTCTGAAAGAAATATTGGTTCACGTGCGATAGTTTTGCCAGGCCGTAGAGTATCTCTCTGATGCGGAGCAGTTTTTGGTGACCAGAAAGTATTTCCGTACTCTACATGACGTTTTGAGTAAGCGCCCCATACATTATTTTTACCCAAACGGGCTTCTTCCAAAATCGACAAAATTTTGTATGGCGGCCATCTTTTTTTTCCGCCATTTTGTTTTTTTGCACCGGCGATTGAATTTGATCAAGATTTAAATACGTTTCGTGAAAGAAAAATTGCTCCAGGTTGTATAGTTTTGCCAGGCTATAGGGTATCTCCCTGATGCTGACCAGTTTTCGAAGGTCGGGAAGTTTTCCCGAAGCCTAAAGATCGATCCGATCAATATGACTTTACAAACGCACTAGTCGCTCCTACGATTTTTGAAAATTCCCCTCGATTTCTCTGGTCTTCCATCATCAGATCCTGACTTCCTTGACATGGGACCCCCTTGGGTATATCTCCTTTCAAACAAAAAAAGAATTATCAAAATCGGTTCATATACGACGAAGATATGCCCGAACAAACATAAAAAAAAAAAAAAAAAAAAAAATATACGGTCGAATTGAGAAACTCCTCCTTTTTTGAAGTCGGTAAAAATATTTCTATCGTTTTAAAATCCAGTTCAATCCTGATTCAGCGTTGTCTTATGTTTCATTTGCTTATCGAAGCGGCCTTTTCAATATCGAATGTATAATAATAACTATGACATGCAAATGCTTTTCAATAGAAAATAGGTATAACAATGGCTGACAATGTAGAAGGGAAATGTTGGAAAACATGTAGGGGTGTGGATAAAGAAAATTGTGTTGTCGTCTGTGAAAGACGGTACAACGGTATCTACATTTTTCTATTCTATGCCGCTCTTGATCACGTATTCAGTATTTTTCACACCGTTCTTGCAACCTCAACATCAGTCATGTGCCGTATCCGAGAATGTTTCCACTTCGGGAATGTTCCCAGCAATTCTTTTTTTAACGTGACTTATTGTAGATTTGCCACAGATGGCATTAACTACTTGGCCGAACAAATGGGGAGCACTGAGGGTTCTCACCCGGTACACAATTTAAGACAACAGACCTGAGGGTGCCCAGTTGGGCGCAAACCTCGGCTCAGGGCGTCGTGTGAGAGGAAGAATATTGGAAAGAATTAATCGACCCTAGTGGGTCGATAGCGATAAACGCTGAATGAGGGAAATCGTCGACCACGCCGGCGAATCGGTATCGGGGTTCTGAAATGTTAGGTGTCGCGAGCTGATTGGCCGCCTCTATGGCTAGAGTAATAGGGTCGTTGGGATCGTATTATTATTCCTTCGGATGCCGATACTTTTCAACACCGTCCCTGAGCGGGATGTAATTCCCGACAGTAAAAAAGTGCAAAAAAGGTATTTAACAAGCTTTATTACCTAGACTTTAGGCAGATAGGATCAGAGTTCAATAAACGACAATTAGGTCGTGTACTAGGTTCAAGATAAGTTATGAAATTCTAATTAAAAAAAAAAAAGTTTTCGTTACGATGTCACTGTCACCCTGTATAAACCAAAGATATACATACATTTTCTGTCATCTATGTTGAGACTGACCTTCGAAACAATTGAAGATTGCAGGTCTATTATTCAATCTAGGCTGTGATAAAATGGCCGACTTCATTAACCACAGTCAATCATCTACGCATAACACGAATTGCGTAACGAAAACAAAATACTACTTGTTATTTATTAGGTAACAGCTAGTTTTTTTCTTACATACATTATTTATTCACCGTAAAAATCACCGTACTTCTATTGGTACGTACAAAGATTTATTTCTGATCTGTTTGATTGTTTCTGAAATCATCTAATCCAAACAACTTGTTATGAGTAAAAACAAATAAATATACATGTAGCTTAACGTGGATATTCCTTCCAAAATAAGTTTCAAGTTGTTATAGAACGATTTTTTTTAAACACTCACTCCCACATAAACATAAGCTCACGACTATAACCCAATTGGGGTAGTCAAAGGTACATCTGTTATACCAACTACTACTACAATTACAACTACTTAGTCCTACATTTATTCCCTTCTTTGCTTTTTTATTTATAACTTGTTAATTAATTCCATTTGACAAACTTTTCTCTTCAGTCATGCATTTTTCAAAACGGCGAGATAATGATTTATAAATATTGGATTTCATTTTCCCGTAATGTATTTTGTATTTTCAGCTAAATATTAGTCGAACACTAGACGATCTTTTCAGTCGAGATTCTCTCGTTATTCTTTGAAGCATCTCTCGAATTTCTAATGAGGGGCTATTTTTCTCAAAAACAATATAGATGGCCTCCTAATTTCTTGGATCAGTATAATTATGTAGTATATGTATCTTTTATCTTTGTTTTTGGGTATAAATGATGACCCTTTTTATTACACCCAGGCCCAATTACATATTTCACCCATTATTATTCTGATCAAATATAGAGAAGCATTATAGGTAGCAACATAATTCAACAACAACAAATACATAATGTGATCCAAATACGTAGGTACGCTATAATTATTATAATATATTCTTTTGCCTTTATATTGTATTTTTGAATAATTATGTACCCGATTAATGAGAAAATAGGTAATTATCACGTTCAATGTCGCCAGCGCGAGAATTTAGTACATATCCAAACTTACGACCCGTGTCTAACGACAATAAGTTAAGTTATAGGTACTATATTACCCCCTATGTACGTAAATTTACGGTTGATGAATAAATTCATTTTCATTTGTTTCTCGCTTTTCTTCAGATTAGGTATAGACATTGTTTACTAAGGAATCGACTTTTTTGCGCAGTTTGTAAAAACGTAGTAAATAAATAATGATAAACTTATATTTTTATCTTTCAGTCGCGCGATTTAAAATTGATATTAGTTTCAGTGTGTTTATCTCTTTTGGTGATAAATTACTTAATTTTAATTAGATGAATAGATTTACAAATTGCATGATATTATATAACACGCAGTTTTTGTAAACGTGTAAAATATCAGTTTTTTGAAATTAATTATTAAACGTTAACGTGGAATTAGAATCCATTCGTCTTATTTTTTGCGTAATGAAATAAAACAGAAAACGTCGTATCCACACTAATCTTTCGGCTTACATTCAACAGCGACAGATATTGACAGAATGAAATTACATGTTGAAAGAACGCAGCGAGCCCAACCCGCTTGCTTAGGCGATATCTACATATGGACATGACATGCTCGTTAAATTGATGGACGATTGCTATGTGCCCTAAATACAGGTAGATTGATCAGAGTGGTTAATTTATTAGAGCAGCCTGTACATTTTTGGACCGAATAGGTACAGGTGATGGATTATATATGTCGTCTGATGATTTGTTGGATATGGGTGTGGATTTATAATGGATGTATACATATACAACGCGGATAAAATATGTTCAAAGGCTGAATGTCGAGAGGTAAAGTGTTGAAAATGGATATAGATAAGAGAGTATTACGTACAGCAAGGACACTCACCTCCCCCCACCGGAACTATACATATACAACAGTCCCCGCACGCTTTTACCCTCTCATTTGTCTTGTATGTTTTGTAAGTAAACTGTATTTGTCATTTTTTAAATAACATTATGATTATGTCGTTTATGTATCCGAGAGTATTTACGCGTTAAATTAATAAGTTTATATTTCTAGGAAAGAGATGAAGGGGAAGACCGAGAAGAGCTTACATGGAACAAATTAAAGAAAGACGCACGCGTGTCTTATAAGGGAGAAAAAATAATTGGCCCTTGATTAGACAAGAATGGAGGATGCTACACTGACAAGAGCGTGGCTTTTAATAATGATGATGAGTGAGCTATTAGCATTTGGAAAGCATGTCCCAGCTGATGTTGTTGAAAACATTAATTCATCCATTAATATTCATATTCGTTCATCCTACAAGTCACGCTAACCTATTTCCGCATAATTAAAAGAGATGAAACGCCAAATTTAAGCAATTAAAAACTTAATTACCTACACACGACATAGTGTAGTACTGCCGAAACGTTTGCAAGTGCAAGAAAGTGTGGATGGATTGTGTTAAAAAAAAAGGATATGTATGTGAAAGGTGTGAGTGCCGAGATGACGACTGATAGAAATGAATGGAAGAGGTTATGCCGACCCCACTTAGGGTGGTATTAATAAACGAATCTCAGCTGACACTGCCCTCAAGATCATGCTCAAGTCTCTGTTTTTTATATGAGAACTGTCAAATTGACAAGATCTTGAGGGCAGTCTCGAAGCTGAGATTAGTTTATTAATACCACGCTTAGAGTGGGATCAGGGCAGGAGAATGATGACATAGTAACATGCTTGTAGAAAAGGGTAGGCAGTGGTATTATTACACCCACTACTCGCCGGCTATGTTTAAGGCTGCGCTACCATTGACGCGAAGCTGTGCGGAGATGAGCGGAGATGTGCAGGAATCGACAAATAGAATAGAATAGAAAAAGTCACCCGTCACAGTCACAGTCAAATCACCGTGAGGGAGAGAGTGACAGAGCGTCTTCGTTTTTCGCTCTCTCGAACGCTGTGATTGGTCAAATCCGCACATCTCCGCTCTTCTCCGCCCATCTCCGCGTCAATGGAAACCTACAAAACGAACCTATAGAACGATTTTTTTAAAACACTCACTCCCACATAAACATAAGCTCACGACTATAACCCAATTGGGGTAGTCAGAGGTACATCTGTTATACCAACTACTACTACAATTACAACTACTTAGTCCTACATTTATTCCCTTCTTTGCTTTTTTATTTATAACTTGTTAATTAATTCTGTGTGATTGGTCAAATCCGCACATCTCCGCTCTTCTCCGCCCATCTCCGCGTCAATGGAAACCTGGCCTAAGTCCCACGTAGTCAGTAAGTAGTAACTTACGCTTTAGCGGCTCAGTAGTAACCCTGCCAGGATTGATGAGGTTGGTAATCCACTTCACAACCCATACGATGGAAGGAGATAACACGAAATGCAATCGCGAAATAATTCTCAATTATAAAACTGTTCTGGGCGATCGTTGTAGAACTAACCAAGTTTTATAATACTGGTCTGCTCGTTAATCCGAGAGAACCAAGTCACTGCAAAATAAATAAAAGTTATAGCCAGGGCTTATTTCGCTTTTATTCACACAGCTCAGTCTAGACATAAGCACGGATAAGTCCAGACTGGTGGTGGTATTAAATCAAAATAAAAGTTTGAAAATCTTGAAAAACAAATGTAGGTAGGTATCTACTGATTGATAGAACAAAATCGATCGGCCTAATCTCGCCTAACGGCCTCCGTGGGCCAGTGGCTCAGCGTTGTATTCCGGAGGTCCTGGGATCAAATCCCGGTGGGGACAAATCACTAAAATCACTTTGTGACCCCTAGTTTGGTTAGGAAATTACAGACTGATCACCTGATTGTCCAAAAGTAAGATGATCCGTGCTTCAGAAAGCACTTTAGGCCGTTGGTCCTGGTTACTACCTACTTACTGGTGTAAGTACGTAGTCGTTACATGAGTCTTGTCAGGAGCCTTTGGCAGCTCAATAATAACCTTGACTCGAGGGTTGATGGGGTTGGTAATCCACCTCACAGCCCACACGATAAAAGAAGAAGAATATCTCGACTATTCTTAAATTGATGAACTTCACAACACTGGCTGGCATCGGATATGGAGATGTCCTTAGAAAAGGTTTAGTAAGTACGATCTACTCTAAACCGTCGCGCGTGTATGAAACGATTAATGAACGTGGAGGAAGCAAGAGAAGTGTGTCAGGATCGAAGCAAATGGAATTCCATAATCAATAAAACTTATTATGTGTCCTACCTCACGCATGTGGCTTCTTGTATTTTATATTATTTCTGATAATAAATAAATTTTTCATTTTCATTTTATAATGAGATTGATCATCTTAGACTGGCATCTATTTCTAGATTGGCATTTTATAATTTATCTTTGACCCAGTACCCTATTGTAAATAGTCCAATATTATGTACTATAGTTATCGATTGCATTCGGCAATTTCAATAGACAATCAGCTCATCACCAGTACAATTAATCTGGTCGGAATTTCTAAACAATGGAAGATAAATTGTTATTTCCACAAAGGATTCACAGATATTAAAGAATAGTCTTGCGCTATAGTAGTGTGCGCTTTACCTAAAACTAGTTTGTTTTACGTGAATTTGCGCAAATGGAATTAAATACTTGGCCGGACAAATGGGGAGCGCTGAGGACTCGCTCATCTCAATCAGTCGGCGTAGCATTCTCCATGCTACTTTTTTTAGGGAAAAAAGGGCAGTGGTTTCCCTCTTGCCTTCCACCCCGCAGTGCTCTGCCTGACATGAGTGGGATGGCGCCCAGAGAAGTCTGTTTCAAAGCCGTACCAGGACTCCTGCTGTACTGCTGCCCTCTGTAAGGTTCTAAGTTACAGTCCCTGTGACTTGGCGCTTTCCTCCTACATTCCGTACCGATGGCTCCCATCTCCGCCTCTGCAACCGTTAAAGTCTTCACCCGGTAGAGACGTAAAATTTGTAGATATGGTACCTTTATATGGAAAAGGATACTTTAATTATCCTTTAAGTGCCCATAATAGGTATCTTATTTTTCTTTTTGTGTCATAAGTATTTGTTACGTAGCAAAACATTAACTGTGGTAAATACTTGTCAGGACAACCCATCAGTTAAACCCACAGACAGTTTACTTAACTATTAACTGGCAACTCCAGTTTACCAGTATTTATCAAGTTAGACGTGCCATAATTTATACTGTTAGATTGCATAGCAATTCGCTTATAAGTTAAAGTTGTTTGTGAAAGTTTGAATTAAGTTTGGATAAATAAACAAAATCAATATCGGAAGAGAAATGCCGGAACTTAGGGCCATCTCTCACTAGGATACAATTGTCGCGCCATCGATAAAATGTATACAGTTGACATTTGCGGGGTCTGCACGGGTTGCTTGCCGCGCGCGGCGCGAATTATGTCGAGGGCTTAGACCTATAGACGCAACGAATGCTATCAACGGTAGATAGACGTCGTACGGCTATTGGTCGAATAATTTAATATATAATTCGTGCCAAGAACGCTGCTGCTTTGTTGGTTGCACAACCAAGAAGACAACACGTCCTGAGGTAGTGTACAACTGCATACTGTTGGTGGCGCGCAAATGATTGCGTGTTGAAGTTGGTGATATGTTTGTAAATATAATTTTCATGATAAGCACAGAAGTCTATGAAGTAGCGGCAAGCAGTGGTGTGCCGTTCCCGGGAAAGTTCCTGAAGTGGGAACAGGCAGTAAAAAAAAGCAAATGTCAAAGTTATGTAAAAAGAGCTTTACCTAACCTTTAGGCAGATAGGATTAGAGTACAACAAAGAAAACATTTAAAAAGTTAAGCAGCCAGTGTAAGAGCATTAAGACAGGAACATTTCCACTTTGGGAACGGCACGAGAATACGTCACCAGGCCGCCGGCAAGGATATTTTATGTCGACTTGTTCGGACTAATTTATCAGGGTAAGACATCTGAAATTCGGTTCTCATTTAAATATCCATCCCGGAATCGGAATTAAACCAGTGACTTATTAATTTATCTCAAGTGCAATTTTCTCTAACACAGTTGGCTCAAGCGTTATAGACGGCGATACGGCTCACAACCTATCACTTTGGTCTTGCAAAAAACTCAGCGAGGTGTGTGTTAGTTCATCATCTATGACTACCCCAAGTGGGATAGTCGTGACTATGTTCTACCAGGTAGAGACGTACATTATCGTCCAAGTCGGGCTAGAACCAGTAACGTATGAATAGATAATTAGCGCCAAGACTCGACAGTCGTGACACTAACATAATGGGAATGTCCTAACAATCGATACAGTTGATGTAACTACGCGTATATGCGTTAGTTCTAGATTAATTTAGGAAAAAAACAAGTATTTGTTGCACACGTTTCCACACGTTTTTTGCTTTCCTTTGCGGTCGCAAATTTTATATTTTGGTAAATAACATAACACTAGCCCGTTTGCGCCGACCCTAATAGCCTTATTGAAGAACATAAAGAACTGCGTACTTCATTAATACATCACATCTACACACAACATTTACATCTTATCATTTATTTACATCTTATGGACAATCTTAGTCTGAAAAAAAAAATTTTTTTTTTATTAATAGGCTACTTGATAACCTAGACAAATGAGATACATTTTACGAAAAGTCAAAGCGAAAGTATTCATTGGAGTTTGTAGGGAAATACTGTCTGTGTGATGTCATCAATAAAAACGGTCAAACGTCGTACTCATTGTTACTTAATTCAAAAATAAAATTCGAAAATAAACCGAAAATAAAAATGAGAATGTATTTTGATCATCTTAGACTGGCTTCTATTTATAGCATAGAATAGAAATAGTTTATTTTAAAATGATGCCACACACAAAAACAAGACTAATAACATTAAGTATTTAAAATTTTCACAAAACAATTACAAAAAAAGGCAAAAAAAGCAAAACGAATCGTCGAAATGATCATAAAGTCGTCTTGAGATAAAAGGGCCAATTAGCATTATATAAAGAAGCTGTTATTAGGGCTAATTAGCATTTAATAATTTATCTGTGACCCAGTCAAATGAAAAAGAAAAAATGGAAAAAATAAAACACAATTATATAAGTATCTACATAGAAACATCAAATGCGCACCTGCTGCTTATCATCCAAAACAACTAAACATCCTTTCAATACTAAATCGTCGCTTTATACCACCACCCACGTAATCACATAAGCGCGTTATTGAAAAATCTCATTTGGATGTGATTTTTGTTAGTAAAACATCGCAACAGCTAATTTCAATACAAGTAAAAAAAATGCGGTTTCAAGTTACCTGAATTGAAATTAATTGAAAGAAAACGAAGTATTGTCGAACAAAATGACTCCAGAATATGATTTTTCAAAAAAGCGCTTACGTGGATTTCATTATAAGGCGATGAAATGTATATTCTACAAGTTCGTCTTATCTTCTTGCAGAAAAATAATACTACGTATAGAACGGCAACTCTCCGCTCCCCACCAGCGTCTGAGCTAAGTTTACCTCCCCCCGCCTCCCCGCTCCTCGAAAATAGTTAAGACTTGAATCGTGTGACGTCAGACGTCACACACACAGATGCGCGTGTACGATAATGTCAATGTGTGGTGTCTGTGTAAAACGAGGTTGTTTGTATGAAGTGTCCGGGGTATGCTTCTAGTAACTTGTCGTTCTGCCAACCCCGGTTATGATGACGGGCGTGAGTACATTTTTGACTGTAATATAAAAACAATATAAGTTAGGTGTGTGAGAATATAAGTAAAAGTTGTACAAATAATTAGGCCTCATTAATGAATGTTGACAAATATTCATAAAAGCTTAAGCAACAAACAAGTTTTTTACAAACGCGTACCGAAAAGTAATTATAGGTTAGTATGTCGAAAAAAGGTTAGCGAACGGACCGACTAATTACCGTAAATAATCTAAATGGATTTCTTCTGATAGGTAATTAAATATAACACCAAGAGAACTGTTATTTCTAAGAATAAGATTATCCTTTCACTACAGACTATGAGTAGTAGTTTTTTTTACTATTCTATCTATTTGTAGAGTCTAAGGTCTGGCAAACACTAAAATAATTTTAAGTTATGACTGTAACATGTACGGTCACAAGCATTAATATGTATACACTTTGGTACCATGTCACATTAACTTTTTTGACAAATTGAACTGTAAGTCTCACTAAATGTCAAATATGTTAGTGCGACAGAGTCTTAAAGTGGGTACATTATATTGCTCATGACTGTATGTACGGTATCTTGAAGGTACCTACTGTTAGACAGAATAAATCGATCGGCCTATTCTCGTTACATCTCTATGCTAATGAACGTAACAACATTGACTTTGCATTTTAACAGATCTAACTTATACCGCGCAAAAAAGCTATTGTAAAGTGTTATCAGTCTTGTAATATAGTCGCTAATTGTAGTTATGGCCTCCATGGTCCAGTGGTTGAGCGTTGTGCTCACGATCCGGAGGTCCCGGGGTCGAATCCCGGTAGGGACGCACGACGTCTATTTACGTAGATAACATTCGGTTGCCGTGCCGCCAGGGCTGAATTAACTCACAAAGAGAGAAGATAAAAAAAAATGACTGGGTAGACACGGTAGAACGAAAAATATACTATAACGATTTCAAATTAATTAATGAGTAGAAAAGGGATTGATTAGGTTTTAAAACAAAACGTCGACAAACGAAGTCTCGATCCCAAGTGTCATACCATTATGAATAAAAGGTCAATGAGTCGTGGTCAGTGTTCGTGAAAGAGTTAAACCGCTCTAAATCATCTCTCCCTATTTCTTTCGGGCATAGGTATTATTAAACAGAACGACTACTTAACTACAATTCTTCTATGGGTTGTGAGGAGGAGTGATACTAACCTCATCAACCCTGGTGTCAGGGTTATTATTGAGCCGCCAAAGGCCCCTGACATGACTCATGTAACGACTACATACATCAGTAAGTAGTAACCGGGACGAACGGCTTAACGTGCCTTCCGAAGCACGGATCATCTTACTTTCGGACAATCAGGTAATCAGCCTGTAATGTTCTAACCAAACTAGGGACCACAAAGTGATTTTTGTGACATGTCCCGCCGGCATTCGAATCCGGGGCCTCCGGATCGTGAGCCCAACGCTCAACCACTGGACCACCGAAGCCGTCGTTAATTAGTTAAACTTAGTTTATCTTTAGTCTTCGTTTTGCAATAAAACTTTATGAATTTAAAAATAATAACAAAAGTTATACCCATAGCCTTAACAAGTCGTGACTTTTTAAATGACTAGGTGACCGTGTGGTGCTTGACCAGTTTCAGATGAAATATTGCTATTTGCCAACTCCTAGGTAATATCAGCTTCGTCTAGCAATTTTATTCATACTTGAGTAACTTGTTCTCGTTGATTTCTAAATTAATCATATAGATTGAATTACTTTTTACATATATACATAAACTCGATCTCGTAATCCCTAAAGAAGTAGGCAAGATGTACAATTCAAATTCAAAAATATCTTTAAGTATTCACTAAGAACATACTCTTCTATCGTGTGGGTTGTGAGGTGGAGTACCAACCTCATCAACCCTGAAACATACTTAAATTGGTTGGTTACTTTTGTTTATTTGGTTTGTGCACGTAGAGCAGACGAAAGGTTACGAAAGCAGTATACTTATACGTATAAAGCGAAAGTTGGTGGTAAGGCTGGCAGAGGTAAACCTATATACGGGTACGGGTCCTAGGTACGTACATTGATCAAATTGCCGATGTCTTTAGTTAATTAATCATAATAATGTCGGAGTGTCACAACATCTTGCTAAGCTGACGTCCCTTTTTAGGGATAAGGTTTAAATTCATTATTTTGTTCACTATTCTATTCTGTGTACCACCTACTTATTTCTAAATAAGAATTGATTTTCAAAATCTTTAAAACTACGCAACCGATTTTCATGCGGTTTTTTTATCATATAGAATGATTCAAGAGGAAGGTTTATGTATATAATACATGCATAATATACAAAGGATTTGAATCTGCGACCTCAAAGTGAGAGGCAAGCGTTTTACCAACTAGGTCACCACGGCTCATCTCAACTGGGCTACCGCGACTCATAGCGATACTCGAAATCAAAGACTAATTTAAGTATGCATACGCGACTGGTAGTAATTATTTTAATACAAGCTTATCGCGGTTGAATTTCAATTTCTGCATAACCGACTTTGACATGACAGCGTTAGATTACGCTAAGTGGCACACTATCACCATCGCAATTCTTGTAATTGCCCAAAGACACCATTTTAAAACCTGTTGCTATGATTTAGTAATTTCTGATAAATATCCCATACGTTTGAGTAAACCTGATATTTTAATGGAGAACCATTTAGTTAAGGTCGGTGTAACGTAGACTAAAGCGGGGTCTTGAGAATATAATAATATGCAGTAGTTTTAGGCGTTCGTTATGTAAAAATTGACGATTCAAAGTGTAACTATGTTACCTACTGAATAAAGATATTTTTGAATTTAAATTTGAATATAACACCAACATATCAATATCACAAACCTGTTCTTTTCACCCCTGTTAGAGGGGGACAGAACTATATAAAGTCAGAACACAGCTTGCAGTCACTCTTGACATCCCAATAAACGTCAGTTTGTTGCTAATTAGATAAGATAAGATAGCCCGTTTTTGCAATTTCATTACCCCCTCCGAGATCCAATGGTTGAGCGTCCTGCTCACGATCCAGAGGTCCCGGGTTTGAATCACGGTGGGGACTAATCACTTTGTGATCCCTAGTTTGGTTAGGACATTGCAGGCTGATCACCTGATTGTCCAGAAGTAAGATGATCCGTGCTTCGAAAGGCACGTTAAGCCGTTGGTCCCGGTTACTACTTACTGATGATAAGTATGTAGTCGTTACTTGAGTCACGTCAGGGGCCTTTGGGGGCTCAATAATAACCCTGAAACCAGGCTTGATGACGTTGATGACCAACCTTACCTCACAACCCACACGATAGAAGCCTTCAGAGCTCCCCATTTGTCTGGCCAAATAGTTAATGCCATTTGTGGCAAACCAAGAATCAAAATAAGACACGATAAATAAAAAATATGCCGTACATGTTTTTGAGCAGCTTAGATTATTCTATATTTTTTATTGTTCATTGTCCGTGCGCAACCGAAAAGAACAAAACTAAATTGTTATTAAATGTAATAAAATCTAAACCCACGTATCCACTAGGCCCAATTGAGGCTGTGCAACGTTACGAGTACAGTCATGAGCAATATAATGTACCCACTTTAGGACTCTTGTCGCACTAACATATTAGACATTTAGTGAGACTTACAGTTCAATTTGTCAAAAAAGTTAATGTGACATGGTACCAAAGTGTATACATAATGCTCGTGACCGTACCATAGAGTTACGAAGAATTGAACTTGTAAGACACAGATGTTCTGCTTTGTTGGCTATAATAGTTGGGGTACATATTGTACTGTTGCCTACTCGATAATGTACACTTCTTAAACAGTAGATACAATGTTCGTATTGAAAGTTTCGCAAGGTGCCGTCACGAACGAAGCCTGTTGATAATAGTGTTGTGATTAATTATGCCCACCTGCCGGTCGAGACCTTATTTGAAACCGTCTATGATACGTTGCAGAGGCCTAGCTAGGCATGTCGCGGCCTTGCTGTAAGCAAGTAAGCAATCTAATGTCTAGAGATTACTGTTGCTTTTTTCTCCAGAAACAAGCTTGTGAGACAATTCAGATAAACAGACAGTCATTTTTTTTTTAATTTTTTGAAGTGACTTATTGTAGATTTGTCGCAGATAACATTAGCTTCTTGACCCAACAAATACAACAGGCTTGAGGGTGTCCGGTTGGGCGCGAACCTCGGCTCAGGGCGTCGTCTGAGAGGAAAAATGTTTGAAAGAATTAATCGACCCTAGTGGGTCGATAGCAATAAGCGTTGAATGAGAGAAAACGTCAACCACGCTCGCGGAGTCGGTATCGGGGTTCTGAAGTGTTTATTGTCGTGAGCTGATTGGTCGCCTCTATGACTAGAGTGTCGTCAGGGTCGTAAAAGCAGACAGACGGGTCAAAATTTGCAGATTAGGTAAGCGGACCCCGTGAAACGCTATGGCGATGATGTCACAATTCAAAAAGTGTAAAAACAGTTGTGTTACCGATCATAGCCAACATAATGCTTCAGTTCATTCGCCACGTTAAATATATAATAAAAACAATTCCATACAGGACAATGACCGTAACTGTATGAGACCTTCTCCTCCCACCCCTCCCCCCTTCCAACAGACACTTTATACGTGTAAGTAGTTTCATTATTAGTGTCTATAAAAAGACTACGGCTTACAAATAAAATAAAAAAAGATTTGTCAAAAATGTACTTATTCGTGCAATAAATTATTTGATTTGATTTGATATGACGAACTGTTTTAAGAATATTAATGGTCATCCATTATAGCATTCCCTAGCGTTATCCTCATTTTCCATAGGGTCCGCTTACCTGACCTGAAGACAGGTCCGGTTTTTTACAGAAGCGACCGACTGCCTGTCTGACCTTCCAACTCGCGAAGGGAAAACTAGCCCAATGGAAGTTAGGTCACATACCTCTGAAAATGCATACATCATAACACATCATTCATTCGTCCATTATAACACTATTGAGTACAAGTTGAGTAACTAGTGTAATCAACCGGAAAGGGTCCAATTGACTCTCTTCTTATTGTGTAGTTTGTGAGGTGGAATACCAACCTCATCAACCCTGGTGTCAGGGTTATTACTGAGCCGCCAAAGGCCCCTGACATGACTCATGTAACGACTACATACTTACATCATACATAAGTAGTAACCGGGACCAACGGCAATTAACTTACCTTAATCCACTACTGGCTGCATTTAACGAGTTCTCCAATAAGGTTGGTGGCTAAAAACACGAAGTCTATGCATTCTACTGGTGTTTTTACACTCCTTAAATGTTAGAAATAATGTGAAATGTAAATATTGGTTCGTGTTGGCATACCTAACACAGTCCAGGGCGCTATACAGTTAGATAAGGTTAGACTAGATTCTCAGATTGTATAGGTTTGAATCTTTGAATTAAACGATTTTAATATTGTCGCATGAAAATTTGAAGCCAAAGCTTTTTACTATAGCCACTACACTACAGTTCAATTCAAAGCCAACTCGTGTTTTGCCACCATATAACTTGAATTAAGTACCTTTGAGAATTCACCTATTAAGGCGATCTAATGCAAAACATGCTTTTTTATTAAATTAACATATTAAGTAATATTTAAAAAAAAAAACATTGGGAATGCTATACGGTAGCTACTCGTATGTATGGAGGTACTGCAGTGTGATAACTACTACTTTGAGGGATGATTCAGATGACTCACAGTTGATACTACTAGTTGATACTTAGCAATAAGGCCGCCTATTGTACTCATTCTATTTCTCTTTTGTTTTGTATTTTGTTATTTTCCTGTTTGTGCAATAAAGTATTTGTTATATTATGTTATACTAAGTGGAATTTTTCGTCGCAAAAGTGTATTTTAACTAAAAATAATAAGAAAAAAAAAACAAAGAAAAAAGAGGAAATTCCACTTGATATCAACGTAGAATCGTGTGAACATACTTTTCTAACCGTTAGTCATCTTTAATTTAAGAGAGACGCTCTTGTCGGTGTAGCATTCTCCATCCTAGTGCATCTTCTTCTTCTTTGCGTGTTAATAACCGATCACATTGGATCGCCATCGTGGTGAAAGGATCGTCCAGTCTGCATTACCGACTAAACCGTCCGCAGACTGTTATCAGGGTGCGCCGGCTATATCCTAGTCCATCAAAAGCCAATTGTTTTTTGCAAGACACGACGTTCACCTTCTCTTTCATTCATTCCATGTAAGCTCTTCCTGGTCTTTCCGCTCCTCTCTTCTATCTTCCCTTCTATGATCTTTTTAATAAAAAAAATATATTATAATTATTTGGAATTGTTTTTTTGAGATACTTACGGATAAACTATAAAATAACTCTGTTTAGTTTTTCATATTACAAATTGTATAATTTCATAGAGGTTGCATAAAATTATCTGTGGAAAATGTTTTGTTGTTAAGCTACTTATATATACTTACTTATTTTAATCTGTTATAAACCACAACTGGTTGTTTCCCAAATAAACTTAAATAAATAAAGTACCCAATCATCCATTAATATCACAACAAATTAGCTTCGTTATTTATCTATTTGTTAATAAAAAATAATGCAAATCTGCAAATTAATACCTTATTATCGAAAGCCTCTTAGTTCGAACTCGAACCGAGATATTAATTAGTACACAACCTCATATCATGACACTAAGTAGTTATATGTTATTTAATGATACCATCTGTCGTGATAAAAGCATTAACGGACTGGTACTTGTCATTCCATGGTCCAGGTCATTTGTACTTAGATTATAGGTACTAGGCCACTTCAGGCCACCTTGTCAATCAGTCGAAATCGACAAAAGGGTCAACATTGTACCTTACAACATTGGCCTCCGTGGTCCAGTGGTTTGAGCGTTTGGCTCACGATCCGGAGGTCCCGGGTTCAAATCCCGGTTGGGACATATCACGAAAATCACTTTCTATATTCACTGTGATCACTAGTTTGGTTAGGACATGACATGCTGATCACCCGATTGTCCGAAAGTAAGATGATCCGAGCTTCGGAAGGCACGTTAAGCCGTTGGTTCCGGTTACTACTTACTGATGCAGGTTAGTAGTCGTTACATGAGCCATGTCAGGGGTCTTTGGCGGCTCAATAGTAAACCTGACACCAGGGTTGACGGGGTGAGATGGGTTACCACGTCTCACAATCCACACGATAAAAGAAGAAGACCTTACAAGTTAAACGTAGTTACCTGTCTCTTTCCTTTTCGGCGGATAAGGAAATGACGGGTACCTATAACTGACAATAAAATTAGGAGGCGTCTGTAGGAATCAGGATGTAGTTGTTTATTCCCAATTCGCGATATAGAAATTTACGCCTTACCTAAAACATCATTTAAGGCACACAGAAATCTTCAAATCAAAGATTTTATTCTTACTGTTACTGTGTAAAGTAGGGATTTACTAAGTCATCTGGGGCTAACCCCATATTTTGTCAAAAATGTAGAGTTTGGGAACGTAGGGTTTGTATAGTTAGAGCGTATAGAATTATAAGCTTGGCTCTACATTGTGATCGATATGATCTTGTCTTGGCATCATTTTACATGAAAATGTTTTTGTTGGAAAATTGTTATTTCTGTTCTCATCAATTTCCACTCTCTCTTCAATCTGTCGTATCCTGTGATTGGCGAACAAATATTGCACTTTTTCTAATTGTTTATAGTTGTTTGGTTAATCTATTGGATATCCTTAATAAATAAAATATAAATAAATTCAGCAACGCAGTAACAAATAAGTGCCAACTGCTTGGTAGTCGGATAATGCCTAGTCTTGGGACGATTTTAAGCAACATGATGGCCGTGGGTCCTGCAGACTCTTCCTAATTTTATTATAAATTATACCTGTCATTTTCTGATCATGATGAAAGGGACAGATGTTAATTTTAAAATGAATGAGTGAATGAATAAATAAAATAACCCGTGCCATTCAAATAGGCAGCTAGCTGTTTTTATCCCAAAGTAACGGGACTGTGCTGTTAACTTAATTCGGTCGGGTTATAGGCCAATGTAAAATTTTGTTTAAACTTTTGCATAAAATTGACGTATGTTCCATTAATTTTATGCCTGTCGATTATCCATCCCTTTCCTTTTCTGCGGAAGAGAAGGTGACAGGTATGACTTGAAATAAAATTAGATGGTGTGTATAGGAATTAGCACCATTTGTACCTAAACTAGACATATACATGTGCATGAGTAGCTGTATAGTATTTAGAGATAGTATCGATCGTGATAGAGGCATTAACTAGTCGGTGCCAGTCACATTGTTGTGATATCTCGCAACCTTGTGCCAATTGAGCGGATAACGTACAACCGGCCAATATAAAGTGCCTTATTTGGTAACGTTGAGAAGAAAATATATTCTATTCTTTGATAAATAGGAGTGGTATTGGTGCCGATTCCTGCAGACACCATCTAATTTTACTTTAAGTTATACCTGTCATTTAATTATCCGCCGAAAAGGACGGGACGGGTAATCAATAGGTTTAAAATTAACGGGACACACGTCAATTTGAGGCAGGAATTTTAAAAACCCTCCGAAATTTATAATATTGGCCAATAACCCGACAGAATTATGTTGACAGCACACGCTAAACATGTTTATGTTGACAGACAGCAATGCCTATACAGAGTGTTAGTGACATCGTAAGGAAAACTATCATCCCCCTGAGTATTCATTACGATGTCACTAACACTGTATAATTCGCCCGAGTTATTCATTCATTTTAAAATTAACAGTTGTCAATCCCCCGTCCCTTTCCTTTTCGGTGGATAAGAAAATGACGGGTATAACTTAAATAAAATTAGGAGTGGTCTGCAGGAATCGGGGCCATTGTCTATTTATATGTTAGATTAGGCTAAATTGGATTCAATCCATAACGTGTAATTAAGCAATTGTGCTATAGTATATAAATTATAAATCCAAAGTCGACTTGGTCATAAACAAAGTTCCTTGGAGTTCCAGTATTATTCTGCTTGGATACATGAAGTTCTTAATTAGGGCGCGAGGGAGTTACTAATTGCAACCCCATTCGCCGAGTCTCAGGTGCATATCTTACTAAGTTGGTATTGCGTTCAACCAGAAACCGACAAGTTAACGTAATAATTACGGAAGTATAGACTCCATACGGCCGTATGGGGAATACATTACATTACCTAAATTAAAAATCAAAACAGTTACAAAACAAAAATAGACTTATCAAACAAAACAAAAATAAAACAAATTATATACAATTAATACTTAAACTAAACCTTATTTAAAAGGTCCGCCTCCAATCGTACCTGTGATGTGATTTTTTTTAATTAAAGTAGCAAAGTGTAAATATTTTTGACCTGACTAGGTATAGGGAATGTAAGTGTAATGTATTATGTAATCTTGTTGTTGGTAATGTATTTTTTTTTGACATGGCTTATTGTAGATTTGCTGCAGATGGCATTTACTACTGTTAGTAATGTTAAGTGTAATAAAATGTAGGCAATAATGGCACTTTTTTTTTATTTAAGTAGAATTAGATTTGGATTATGATTCGGAAAGGTTACTTCTATACTGTTAATCTGTCATAAGCTAAAAATTGTTTTCCGATATTACTCATTTTACTCACTATGTTTTTTGAACGGAAATCTGTAACGCATTATACTGACTAAATATTATAATTAACACCTACCTAAGCGATCCACCATTATCGAAATTTATTTTTTCGTAGATTAACAACGACGAGAAGAATGTGTCATTCACACATGTTGCCAACTACTATATTTTCATTTCTTACTTGCATAGTTCATGACATATTCTAAGATCTGGCCACGACATATACATTATTGCACACATACATTACTGACAGTTCGCTGTCAGCACTCCCTAATATACTCATACCGCCAAAATTGACAACAAATTACGCGAAATAAAAGTGAAATGGGCTTTATTTAAAATTTTCATCGATTTGAAGTAAATTACCTTCTAAAACTTTTAACTCGGAACGAAGCAAAACTTTTAGCGAAATGTTAAAACTTCATGATTATTTGAAACGACCAAAAGCGACCGGAGCTTAGATGGTTGAAAGTTGCGAAAGCTCATCTCAGGTAAAAGCTTCTTGATTTATTTTGTGATAACGGACAACTTTTGCTTGACGTTCAGGCTGAAAATTAAGACTGTGTTAAGTAGGTAATTCCAAAACTCCTGTTATTGAAATCAAAGGTAACCTTTGTAATAAACGTAATTTATTTGCATAACGTTTATTTGGTTTTGTTTACAATAAGTGTATTGACTCGACTATTTTGTCTTCAAGGTCACTGCTTAACCTGGTTGCTTGCTTGTTGGTAGTTATAACTACACTCTAGCGGGCAGTGACCTTAATAGGAGAGAATAGGAGACCCTACTGTCACACCCAGGACACTTCATACAAAACAACGACGTTTTACACGACACTACACATTGACATTATCAACACGCGCAACTGTGTGTGTGACGTCTGAGGGCTGCCAATTACAATAATAGTCATTACTTACTTAGGTAGTTTGTACTACTTACGAAAGATGTTTTTATAATAATCAGATACTTTTTAATTGTTTATTTACCACACAAATCACAAATAAGAAATTTTGAACAATGAAAGTTTAAAATATAAATAAATAGGCTTTACATTTGACTTAAAAAATCACTAATTTTTTTTACACTAAGCACTTAGCCTAGGTTCAATTTTATTGCAAATTATTAGCATGTTTTGATGAACAATCACTATGAAAAATAAATATTTATTAATAGGCAATTACTGTGAGATCAGATATTTGAATCAGACGAAAGAACATCGGCGTCCAATTTCAAAATTCGAACATAATATAAACTAAACTGACTAAAATAAAACCAACGGTTCGTGCGCTGCGTTCACAATTCAAATCTAAACTATGTTATAAACCTAGCTCAGACGCTAGTAGGGAGCGGAGAGTCGCCGTTCTATACGTAGTATTATTCGTTATTCTATGCTACTGTGCCGATCCCAACCCAACAGCAGAGTACCGTGCCAACCCTACTGAGCCGACGAAGCCTCCGACATGGCGCATACATTATGCCATGCTACGCATGATAATAATACAAAATGAACACACCTACATACTACAAAAATACAGTTAAACAATTCTGGGTTATTTGTGCCTTCTTCCGACACTTCGAATATTGTCGCCTACTAGTGAAAGCCATGTAGGTATGCAAGCGCCTTTTTGAAAAATCACATTCACAATACTAAAACTAGTTTTTAACTAGTTTCAATTCATATAAAAAATTGACATGTGAATTCTTCTCGTCTATGGTGTAGGTTGTGAGGTGGATTACCAACCTCGGCAACCCTGGAATTTTTGATTTTTTTACCGGGATTGATATTAATTGAAAGAAATCGAGGTGTTGTTCGAGAAAATCACATCAAAATGTGATTTGTCAAAAAGACGCTTACGTGGTTTTCACTGTACATAGGTATAAGACGGCATTCGGTTTATATAGTAACACAGGCGCTGCAAGCGGGCTGATATGCCAAAACAAGATCGTACAGATAACATACATAATTAGGATCCGCCAACAAGTTTCTCGACATAGCACACTGTCGGTATTCAATTAACCGAGAGCCACGTCCGAGCCTCGTTTATCATTGACGTACTAAGTGCAATATACAACCACTTACTAAACACAACCGGTGATTAGCTCTATGAGGGACTGCCAACGATCCACGGGACTCTGAACAGGCACAGAGGAAGTTATTTTCGTTTATATGTATTTCATACATAAGTAAGTACCTATGTGAATTCGCGACATGGTGAACGTAAAAGAACCTACAAATAGGTACGATAAGCTGAAAAAGTCCAATCAGTTTCTTACCAAGTAATCAATTAACTGGTTGCGCTTACAAGACCTCGTCGTGTCGTTTCTGTAATAGACCAAAACACCTACAAAAACATAAATTTTATAATTATGGCAACTAATGGTTCATAATTTCACCATTGTATACAAATAATTCGCTGGGCTCAGTGACTTTACTTTTACACTTCGATTGTACATAATATAATCTGTATTTGCTAAAGAGTATTGGAGATTCTTGTCGTCAGCCATAATTAGTTATTGCATGGAACTTAATAAAATACAAACTGAAAAAATATAAAATACAAAATTAATTTTCAATTGTTGAAAAGTAATGTGACGTCCAATATATTACTAACTCTTTTTTCTTTTTTTTATTAAGAGTTCTATAACGTTTCTAGGTAGGTAAGTATATTAAAAATAAACAACTTTAGGCTTTAGTTAATTGGATTGAAACAGTACAACACTCATCACTCATTTAAATAAAAAACATTTATTTGATTAAGATATTAGTAAAATAAATTAACAATTATTAAATTAAGAACTAGTCAGCGAAGTTAACACAGAATGCAATGACGTTATTAACGTTATATATCCATCAACGTATCGATTAGTATTATACAACTTAATGACAAATATCGTTAACAGTAAAACAAACACTATTAAGTATGACATCATACTCGCAGCCATTAAGAAAGCCAGTGTATCCACTCCGCATATCCCGCAAAGACCCGCTTATGGATAAAAAAATACATTTCAACAAAACGAGAATTTTCAAGAAGCACTATTGATGTCACGATGAATGGAAGGTCGCATCTGCTATTTAATTACAGAAGAAACTGTAGAAACAAAGGAATTCATAATACGAACAAAAAGTGCAAGATTGTTCGTGATCGCTCCAAGGCATTGTAAATCAAGGCGCTGAATAATGACGGAATAATTTCTCAGACGACCCATTCATCATGCCAATATGTCATTACATAACATCTAGCCGATACATAAATGATAGCGAACCTTGAGGTCGTCGACCTTCTTCGTTCAGATTAAGCTATCTTTGGCTATCCCTTCCATTCGGCCAGGCTCATGGCATTGCGTCCTACATTCACTTCACTCCCCTTCTTCGATCAACTGTCGCGACAGACCATTACCTAACCGGGCGCTCAGACAACTTGTCGTCGCAATAATCTTATACAGCTTCGAAAGAAGGTTAAGATTCGCGCCAATTTTTTTTTAAATCGCGAACTTTTGGAACTGGCGTGTCAGTGTCAATCAGTTAATTCGATATTTGAACGGCGTTTAAGTTGTTGTTTTTTCGCGCTTATTTTTATTTTTCGGCCAGTGTTGTGGCAACCGGGTCAGACAGTGTTTTGTTTATACTTTTAAATTTTCTCGTTTTGGAACTGAGTAAAAAAAAACCTTTTGTTTCGTATACACTCTTGAGGCTTAATTCTTTTTTGTGGCGTGAAACGAATAAAATAAAATAAAAACTGTGGAGTTTTGTGTTATGCGGTGTTGATTGTGGAAATGAGGATGCAGTGCTAATGGAAAATGTTGGCTGGTGAGGAAGCCAGCATAGACTTGGTGCAAAGATGGCTTCAAAGACGTAGTAGTGACGACAATGATACAGGTGCTTTTAGATAACTTTCATAAGAAGTAGTCAATATTATTATAATAGAACAACCTTTCAATCAACAGGTCTCCATTCTTGAATTAGCATTATTTTACTCCTAGCACCTAAGTGCTACTATTCATTTTTATAAAATAACTTAATAACTAACTAACTTACTGTTAAGTACTTAATTATTGTCTTCGTGCCGAAGTTTTTTTTTTACCCGTCTACGTTTATAAATTAAGTAGGTACCTCTGCACTGCTATAGGTAGGTATATCAGAACAACTCATAACATTTTTACAATACATACATAGTTCAGTGAATATTTTGGCTGATTAAATATCATCGTCATCAGCATTATCCCGTTTTTCACATGGTCCGCTTACCGAACCTGAAGATTTGACAGGCCCGATTTTTTACAGAAGCGACTGCCTGTCTTACCTTCCAACCCGCGAAGGGAAAACCAGGCCAATACAGGTTAGGTCACATACATAGGTGGGTTTCCTCACTATGTTTTCCTTCACCGCTGAGCACGTGATAATCATTTATGATCCAAACATAAATTCGAAAACAAACTCGACAATCATTGGTTTAAGCCTGAGGTAGATTCGAACCTGCGACCTCAAAGTGAGAGGCAGGCGTTCTACCAACTGGGCTACCACGCCTTCTAAATACCATCAAGGTATAAAATACTATAAAACACTACTTTAGTCACACCCCACCTGAAATAACGTGGTGTTTTTTTTTTATTTTATTTTTTTGACGTGACTTATTGTAGCGAATCGGACGGAAGGCAAGAGGGAAACCACTGCCCTACTTTTCCCTAAAAAGTAGCATGGAGGGAAATGTTACACCGACAAGAGCGGGGCTCTTAAATTGATGATGATGATGACTTATTGTAGACTTGCCGCAGATGGCATTAACTACTTGGCCGGACAAATGGGGCGCCCTGAAAGCTCTCACCCGGTACAAATAACATGGTGATGTCTAGGGAATCCTTTTCGTATGTTATATTTATGACGGATATAATATTATCATGTACATGTTAGCATGGTACGGGCATATAATGAGGGTTGAAAGGCATATAACGAGGAAAGTTATGAGTATGACTGTGGATGCTTATAGGGATAGGGAACGACCCAAGAAAGTGTGGAAGGATTGTGTAAAGAAGGATGTGTGTGTGAAATGTGTGAGTACTGAGATGATGAATAACAGAATTTAATGGAAGAGGTATATAATGTTGTGCCGACCACACCTAGAGTGAGATATGGGCAGGATGATGATGATGATATTATTATCATGTATCTAAGTACAATCATCGTCATATTCTTCTTCTTGTCGTGTGGTTTGTAAGGTGGAATACCAGCCTCATCAACCCTGGTGTCAGGGTTATTATTGAGCCGCCAAAGGCCCCTCACATAGCTCATGTAACGATTACTCACTTACATCAGTAAGTAGTAACCGGGACCAACAGCTTAACGTGCCTTCTGAAGCATCATCTTACTTTCGGACAATCAGGTGATCACCCTGTAATGTCCTAACCAAACTAGGGATCACAATGTGATTTGTCCCCACCGGGATTCAAACCCGGAGCCTCCAGATCGTGAGCCCAACGCTCAACCACTGGACCACGAAGGCCGTTATCGTCATTTATATTGCACCTTAATACCGTCATAATTCTTTAATAATGAAGGAGATTCACGATTTATATTCCAATATAATGCACATTTCCTAAATATCATAAGATTTTATCTATATTTACAAATTCACGCCTATTTTCCACCGGGGTAAGCAGATGCTATGGTATCTATTCTATTTGTTTCGATCCTGACATAAGTATGCTTCTGTTACTTCCTGCACGGTACAGTGTTCAGAGTACATCTTACGAAGCTTTATCTTTATTTATATGGGTATAATTCACATACATAAACAGCCTATATACGTCCCACTGCTGGGCACAGGCCTCTCCTCAATTAACCGTAGGGGGAATGGAGCATACTCCACCACGCTGCTCCAATGCGGGTTGGTGGAGGTGTTTTTACGGCTAATAGTTGAGACCAACGGCTTAACGTACTCTCTGAAGCACGGAATCATCTTACTTTTTCGGACAATCAGGTGATTCAAGCCTGAAAAGTCCTCAACGAAGGACAGTGTCACAAAGTGATTTCGACAATGTCCCCATCGGGAATCGAACCCGGACCTCCAGATCGTGAGCCTAACGCTCTAACCACTAGACCACGGAGGCTGTTACACGGAGGGTATAATTCTATCAACAATAAATTAATTATAATTCTCTAACCTCTGGACTATGGACCGGCATCTGTCGAAACCGGTTTTGTGACAAGTAGAAATTATTACTTACAACAATTGCTTATGAAAAGTTGCTTCATATTTTCTAATATATACAACCTATATACGTCCCACTAATAGGTGTAGACCTCCCCTCAGCTAGCCGGAAGAACATGGAACATATAAAACCTGGGGATCTAAAAAGGACACATTAAAGCAATTCATCTAAAAAGCAATATTGCTCACAAAGAGGAAATTTACATCGAAAATTTTTTTGACTCGAACGGGACTTGAAGCCGCAGCACTTGTCAAGCCGGGACGAGCGTGTTAACCATTACACCACCGGGTCTTCCTCCTGTCCGTGCCATATTCTTTCGATCTATGATCGTCATACAATATCGGCTTGTCAAAAGCTGCGGGTTCAAGCCTTGTTCGAGTTAGATTTTTTTTTCGAATTAAAATTTCTCTTTGTGAATTTCCCTAAGCACGGGTAAGTACTATAAAAACAGAAATCATTTAGCAACATTGCTCTTTTAGATGAATTGCTTTTGCTGTGGCCTTTTAAACCCTTCTTAATAGCTGATTCAATTGGTTGAAGTTTTGAAGCCTCCTGGGGGTTTGTTTACATTGCGCACTTACTTTTTATATGCGCAAATATCAAATTGCAATATCGCTTTTTTAGACATCGAAGCAGTTCACTTTGATGTGGCCAATTTAACTCCTCTGATGTCCGTTCCGAGATTGTCAATGGCCGGGATCGGGATGAACGATTTTTTGTGGCCCAAAATAACACAAGATCTTAGAACTCCAATACCAAATGTGCCTTCAAGTTGCGTTCTGCCTTTCTAACACGTTAAACCGATATGATTTGATATATCTAGAAAAACCTCGTAAGGCCTATTTGAAAAATCATAATTTCGATGTTATTTTTATAACAAAATCTCGAATTCGATCAAATAATTTCAATCCGGGTAAAAATAGACAACAAACTAACGTGAATAGATAAGCCAGTTTCAATCCAGGTAAATTTTTATTCTTACTTTTTACCTAGAATGAAAGTAGCGTTTTCGTTTTGAGGTATTTATTATTGAAGATAATGAAAATATGTTTTTTTTTTTCAAAAAGCGCTTACGAGGTTCTCGCTATAAAGCGTCGACATAGGGATTGGCTGATTACTAATCACTGATTCCATCATATCCGTCTACAGATTTTGTATTAAAATGGTCGTCTGATGACAGTTTTAAGAACGTCTCCCTGAACTCTCCTGTGCCGAGGTTTTTCTTGCAGCTACTTTTCCTCGGCTATACAGGTTGTGAGAAGTTGCAGTAGTTTTAAGCGGATGAGACGTTCGACAAAAAATATATTTTAAATGTCATAATTTACGATTAAAAAAGAAACAAAAAGTTTACCTATGTTACCTATTGAAGTTTGAGTTTGTGGCTCTGCTCACTCTATTAGGGACTACTGGCGTGACTTTATGTATGTATGTAATATTAATAATAAGTTTCTTTCCACCCGATCACATGTAATGGATGAGTTGGCCTCGTTTCAGACAAGTTTTCAATAACAACAGTACCACAGTCGCTCTACTTTGTTCTCTTATTTAAATTCATTGATTTAATTAAATGATATGTGAATAAATTGAATGTATTTTATGTTTACAGCGATACCTTATCGGGCCACACAATTTATGTAAAACACTTACGAGTTTTTATAAGGGCTTGATTTGATTTGTATCTCAAAAACACTAATAAGTAACTTAAGTTTTGTGCGTACTGCGTTTTAATTCACAGTCAAATATAACGTTATTAGACTATTTATCTGTTTATTATAATAAGTGGAACTAGGTTAATGATAAATTATATCGACACTGGAAAGGCAAAATTACGTATACGCCAAAAATATCCTAAAATAGCAGTCCATGTTGTGATAATAATGTATTGCTAGGTGTAGAAAATGAAAAAAAAAAAAAAACAAAACAACGTGGATGTCGTCAAAATTGGATAAATGGGTAAAAAGTTAAAAAAAAATATCGGCTTTTTCTCGAAATGGCCTCTTGGCGGTTAAGTCATTTTGCCTTTCCAGTGACGATATAATGCTAATGATAGAAATAGAAATAGAATGATAAATAAAAAACAACCTCAACATTAAGCAATCGGTCACGCCATTTTGTCGCTAATTCATTTTTCTAGTTGACTTAATATTCGATTTTTAATTATTAATTAAGTAACAATGAGTACAATGTTTGAGTATGAAGTCTGACTGCAGGATTGTATTTGGTTCCCTGAAAGATACGTTATTTTATATTTTAGTTTAAATCGCTTTAAAAGATAAGACTACCATGTAAACTCTCCTACCTTTGTCATATTTTTCTTTTAGGTGCGGTAATGTAGATTAATAATATTTATAATGTGCTTCGGAAGGCACGTTAAGCCGCTGGTCCCGGCTACATTAGCAGTCGTTAATAACCATCAATCCGCACTGGGCCCGCGTGATGGTTTAAGGCCCGATCTCCCTATCCATCCATAGGGAAGGCCCCTGCCCCAGCAGTGGGGACGTTAATGGGCTGATGATGATGATGAAGACAATATAATAGCTAAAAACCATATCTTATTAGGCGACACCTGATCTGCTTCACTAACATAATGTATGCAGTTGACACCTGGGGAATTAAAAAGGCCTCATCAAAGCAATTCATCTAAAAAACAATATTGCTATTTGATATTTGTATGCATTGGCACTGCGCACTTACTTTTATATGTACGCAAATGTCAAAATGCACAATTGCTTTTTAGATGAATTGCTTTGATGTGGCCTTGCTAATCCACATGGTGGTTGCGTTTATACAGGGTGTTAGTGACATTGTACCGAAAACTTTAAGGGGTGATTCAGACCATGGATTCTGAGTTGATATGACGTAGAATTTTCCGACGCAAAAGTATGGAGTTTTTGATAGGAAATTCCACTCGATATCAACTGAGAATCATAGTCTGAAATATCCTCCTCAGTATTCGTTACGATGTCATTAACACCCTGGTATACTGCATATATTTTGCTGTTGGCGCGACCGTGGTTGCGCCGTGCTCTTAATATGAGTTATAGCTCTGCCTACTACAATTTGAGCTTAAGTTACATCTGCGTCTGTCTTGATGTAAGCACTAACATGCGTATGTGTTGCCTGCAGGCAGCTCGAGCGGGTCTCCCGGCGCACGAGCTGGTCGCCGCTCTTCGCTGGCCCTCACACCCGAAGACGAACCGCTAGTCGACGTCGCCGTAAGTACATACACACACATACATACATAAACCCACGTCTATTTCCCACTGGGGTAAACAGAGACTAATGACAGTTCTGTTGCTTCCTCGACGTTCATCAATCATTTCATATACGCACGACGGTCACAGTAGATTGTCCTGAACCTTTTCTAAGGACATCTCCAATTTGTGTCAATGTACGTCCCTTTAGGTCTTCTAGGTCTAGGAAAGGAGGTTTTGGGTAAACCCAGAACAGATAATGAAATTGTGTGATAATGAGGAAAATTATTTTATTTTTATAAGGGAGCTTTTTTACTGTATTGTACGATTCTTAAGAATATATAATCACTATCACAGTATACCAAAATATCTGTAATTCAACTATGACCAATCTCTTTCGCTCCCAATCGTCAACTGTCTTCTTTTCTTTTTAAAAATGGCCGTCATTATATTTCTTTTTAAATGACTGGACCATGGAGTTTTGGTCAAAGGAGTCTTTTACTTCGTTCGGCGACAACAAAACAGTTCTAACTAACACTCATCATTTAACCTGACCACGTTTCAAAACCGCCTTACTCCATAAATATATTTATATATCTATCAAAACATCCTTTCCTAAAAGTACGTATAATACTGTTAACAGCCAATGAACCATAACCTTTAATAATTAAGTATACTTAACGTAATACGAGTACTTTATGACTGTGAAGTGAATATGGCTACTAAATTATTCCTAAATAATCCCCCGTCGATGTTAGAAAGTTTAAGTTTGCGAGGTAACTTAACCGAAGTCATAGAATAAAGACTGCTACCTACTTATAGAACGGACACCCTCCGCCCCGCACCAATTCGTGTCGGTGCCGAGACATATTTCCTTCACCCCCTCGTTGCTGTTTTTTTTAATAATATAGGCTCGCGTTTGATCACAATCTCACCTGATGGTAAGTGACTATAAGTGTTCTAGGGTGGATCACGCCTACCTAGCAAATGCCTATTCACTCTAGCCTTGAAAGCGAACAGAAGACACATAATAACGGGTTTTTACCGCGTTTAAAGTAGGGATATGAGACTCCCTAATCCCTATATTTCGACACTGTTGCAACAATACAACACTGTGACACTGTTAAACTGTTGTTAAAACAATGTATAAAACAGAAGACGGCAGACAGTTTCAGTCCTTTGCTGTTTGCATTAAAAAGGAAGAGGCAGGAGGTTTAGTGCGGATTGATGGTGTATCCACAACATAAGGATGAAATGCCTATCTCAATTTAGTCCAAATAGCCGTAAGCCGTTAAGGAGTAAGAGAGCGCGCGCGTACTGGCTGCCTCACTCGCACTTACGCGGTAAGACGGCACACAGTAAGATCGATATTTTTGTATGGAGTGTCTGGGCGGTGCCACAGTTTGTAACTCATCATCTCCCTAGCGTTATCCAGTTTTTCATAGGGTCCGCTTACCTAACTTCAAACTTTTACAGGTCAGGACCTGTAAAAGTTTGAAGTTGGAAGGTCAGAAAGGCAGTGGCTTCTATAAAATCCTGATTTTATAGAAGCCACTGCCTTTCTGACCTTCCAAACCGCGATGAGAAAATTAGCCCAATGCAGGTTAGGTCACATTTCTCCGAAAATGCATTTCACGGGAATGTAGGTTTCCTCACGTTGTTTCCCTTCATGATCCAAACATGAATTCGAAAACAAATTCGACAATCATTGGTTTAGGCCCGTGATGGATTCGAACCTGCGACTTCAAAGTGAGAGGCAAGCGTTCTACCAACTGGGCTACCACGGCTTCCGCCAAAGTTTGTAACTAATCGAGGTAATTAAGCTTTTGTAATGCTGGTGATAAATAGCTAAGTTTGTGAGACGAATAAATTAAGGTTTAAGTCTATTTAATCTTCCATCTAAGAATTCTAAATATTGAACTCGCATTGAATACAGAATACAGAACAATATCTTCAATTCTTTTATAACAATTGTAGATACACATACAAAAATGTGTAATAATTAATAACAGATCTCTATAGAAGTCTATTGTAAAGATAGTTCCAACGTTTTATCAAAAGTTGCAACTCTTTAGTTTTATCCTTGTTCTTTTGATTGGATAAGTTTACAAATACACATTGCTTTGGAGTTATGTCGTATCTTATACGGGTTTGTTACAAAGAAGAAAAATAATAAAAAAGAGAAGTACCTATTCGAAAACGATTCAGGTTTCTCTTTTATCAAAAGTTTAATTGAATGTCAATAACAAATCAACAGTTTGAAAAACAAAAAAGTTAGTCCGTAGGTACATACCTATCAGTCGTTAAAAGGGTTAAAAGGAATTTTAAAAGGACCTTTTAAAGATAAAAGGCTTTATCTGCTGAAGTTAACACCTTATTGTTCCCACCCGCTGAACAGACCCAAAAATTTACTCCAATCTTGTCTTTATTAAATTATAAAGGCACGTGAATTTACTTATATAGGTACCTACTTACAGGTTTGTTTTTATTACTGTTTATTTTTGGGAAATATGTTTTAAATTTTAATCAATTTATGTTTTTCATATTTTTTATTCGGGGCGGAAGGCAAGAGGGAAACCACTGTCCTATTTTACCCTAAAAAGTAGCATGGAGAATGCTACACCGACAAGAGCGTGGCTCTTAAATTAGTGATGATGATATTTTTAACACATTACAAAACTAAGTAAAATAAGCTTCTCTCGTGTCTTTCTTCTCATCGTGGTGGTTGTGCGGTGTAGTACCAACGTTCAACCACTGGACCACGGAGGCTGTTACGACTATATCCTCATTCGGGTAGTCAGAAGTTCACATTTTTAAATGGAACACAATTTTATAATATTTCCGTAAAATCAAGCAGTTAACAAAGAATACAAATGGTTTATAACATAAAATAGCATCACTCTTGTACCCAGAGGGTAGGCGAGGTGTACAGATTATAGATTACCATACCTACCCACGTATTAAGCCGTTGGTCCCGGTTACTACTTACTTATGTAAGTGAGTAATCGTTGCATGAGCCGTGTCTTTGAGCTTTGGCGGCTCAACCGTCCTGACACCAGGGTTGATGAGGTTGGTAATCCGCCTCACAACCCACCCGACAAAAAGGGACCATACCTACACCATCCAGAAGGATAGAGACTCATCGCCAGTTATGTTTAAGTCCCATGTAACAGCGAACCTGTTGCCATTAACCGAGCACAAATCCTGGAAAACCGCGTACCTAATAACAGTTTACTATGATTCATCCAAACATGGGTTCAAACTTCATTCAGTTGTTCGAAGGTTTATTCTCATCATAAACTATACACAGGTTTTAAATCTAAATTAAACATTAGATTCAAAAATGTATTTGAGGTGCTTTTAATTAGAATTGCTTTCGGACTTTCTCGCTGCTCCTTTTACATCTAATTAATTTCATTCAAAGTAAAATGACCTTTTTGTAATTCATACCTATGTGTTTTGAAATAAGAACACGGACCCGATACTTCAATAATTTAAAATTGAAATTATTTTTTATAATTTTTGAAATAAACATACTTAACATAAACAACCTATACAACAACGTACCTATACGTCCAACTACTGGGTACAGGCCTCAGGAGTGGGTATGGAGTATACTCCACCACGCTGCTACACTGCGTGCCCTCCGAAGCACGGAATCATCTTATTTTTTCGAACAAACAGGTGATTCAAGCCTTCGAATTCCTTACCAATCAAAGGACAGTCTCACAAAGTGATTTCGACAATGTCCCCATCGGGAATCGAACTTCGACCGCCAGATCGTGAGCCTAACCCCTAACTACTAGACCACGGAGGCTGGTAATTTTTGAAATACCAGTCTAAAATTGTTCTCATTATCTATAAGACGTGTCTGCAAAGTTCACGTTGGTATTTCTAAAATACCTAATTCATTTTTAAAACGAATAATCTTCTATTTTAGCTTGACAATGAGAATGAATAATTATTGTAGCAATCGCAAAATTATTGTTGTCGGTACCTGAGCCATGGGTCATTGATCTCACAACCCACACAAGGGAAGAAGAAAGAGAGAAGATTATATTAATCCTTCGTTTTGCTCTCTTTCTCTCTCTCTGACCAAGTAATGAATACCGTTGTGGCAGTTCTATGTACATACATACATACATAAACAGCCTATATACGTCCCACTGCTGGGCACAGGCCTCCCCTCAATCAACCGGAGGGGGTATGGAGCATACTCCACCACGCTGCTTCAATGCGGGTTGGTGGAGGTGTTTTTACGGCTAATAGCCGGGACCAACGGCTTAACGTGCCCTCCGAAGCACGGAATCATCTTACTTTTTCGGACAATCAGGTGATTCAAGCCTGAAAAGTCCTTACCAAACAAAGGACAGTCTCACAAAGTGATTTCGACAATGTCCCCATCGGGAATCGAACCCGGACCTCCAGATCGTGACCCTAACGCTCTAACTACTAGACCACGGAGGCTGTTCTATGTAAATTAAGGAAAAAAAACAACATAAATGAGATCCTCGTTCTCTACGAAGACTATCTCTTTGTATTTCTATCATGTACGTAAATTCTAGTAGGTAGCTAAAAAGATTTGTTATACCCAGCAGGTTCCACATAATACCAGCGTCGTGGTTCACGCCGCGAGTGTGTGCTGAGTGAGGCCCTTTTATCTCAGAACGTCCACCACCACCTTATGATCATTGTAATGAACATCCTCTATGGTTTTGTATCTAATTGTTTTGTGAAACTTTTTAAGTGATGTTATTGTCTTGTCTTTGTGTGTAGCGTCCTTTTATAATAAACGATTTCTATTCTATATATATTTCGTTACTTACCTAATATATTTTCAATACCCTTACTGTAGGCAATCAAGCCGAATGTATCTTGTAACAGGTTGTTGCTCCCGTTCTCTACTAATATACACTGCCGAGCAAACAAAACGACTAACATTATATCGCGGTGTTGATATAAACAGGGTGTTAGTGACACCTTAACGAAAACTTTGGGGGATTATTCAGACCATGATTATTATTCTGTTTTGTCATTTGTCATTTTGAGTGTTTTTTTTTTTAATTTTTGCAGTCCCACAATTGTGCTTTACGCTATTTAGCCCAAAAAAATACAAAAATAAAAACGACAAATTATTAAAAACAATCAATTTAAATAATAAAAAACACTAAACATGAATTTTCACACAAGAAATTCCACTTGTTATCAATTCAGAGCAATGGCGAATCATCCCCCTCAGTATTCGTTACGATGTCACTAACACCTTGTATGTACAGTCATGAGCAATATAATGTACCCACTTTAGAACTCTGTCTCACTAACATATTTGACATTTAGTGAGAGTTACAGTTCAATTTGTCAAAAAAGTTAATGTGACATGGTACCAAAGTGTATACATATTAATGCTCGTGACCGTACTTATATAAATGTTTTTGTACACGTACACATATTTTGAAACGTGACTGTACACTTTCTTCCCGACTATTGACGTAAAATCGACATGTGATTTCTAGAACAAATTAAGCGTTAGATTGTGATCCAATTCGATTGCTCGACGGTATATCGGTTGCTATCTCGATATGATGACGTATGTTGACGTATATTGATATTGCTGAATTAGACGTCGTAGATCCAAATCTGTTGAAAGACAAGCTGCGCTAGCGCCTATCGTGGGTGATTCATGTTTCCGGTGTATATAAATTATGACTATACAATATAATTAATATATTATCTGAGAGTGATTGGATCATACTGTACTATTGAAATATTTGTTGCTATGTTATTTGTCGTGTCACAGACCCGTGAGCTGTGGTAGCTTATGTGGTAGAACGCTTGCCTCTCACTTTGAGGTCACAGGTTCGAATCCATCATAGGCCTAAACTCCATCATGTTTGGATCACAAATGATTGTCACGTGCTCAGCGGTGAAGGAAAACATCGTGAGGAAACCCACATTCCCGAGAAATGCATTTTCGGAGGAATGTGACGTAACCGGTATTAGGCAATTCACCACTAAACAGATTAACGAGGATGTATAATAGTTTAAGTAATAAAACTGAATTGGATATTTCGAGTAAGCCCAATGCATACAGAAGTAACTTGTACTCAATTATTTATAAATAACGACAAATGTGTCTGTTTTTAAGTGTAAATGGCCTAAGCTGTGCAAGCGTGATGCGCTTTTAGCCTTCTCTTTTTTTTTTTTTTTTTTTCTCATTTAAGATATCTTTGCTGCAGTTAATTTTGCATGCCGTTGTCACCTATAATTAGGGTAACAATTACTCTTGTTTATGTATAAGTAACTTGTAATGTATTTATTGTTGTTAACTCTGTTGGTGACCATAAATAAATAAATAAATAAAAAAATAAATAGGCTGATTTTCCCTTCGCAGGTTGGAAGGTCAGACAGGCATTCGCTTCTGTAAAAAGTCGGACCTGTCAAATCTTCAGGTTAGGTTAGCGGACCCTGTGAAAAACGGGAAAATTCTAGGGAGATGATGATGATTTTATATCAAAGACTTAAGGCATAGGTAAGTGATTTTTTTGCTGAACTGAAAGCGAAGAAATCATCACCAGCATTATTATTTCTTAAGCTTTAACCGCTAATCTAACCTGGAGTTTGACAGGTCCGGTTTCTTAAAAGCGACTGCCTATCAGACTTTCCAACCCGAAGGAAAAACCAGTCCAATTACTTCCAAAAACACATTTCTCGGGTATGTGGGATTCCTTACGATTTTATCCTTCATCGCTGAGCACATGAAAACCAATCATAGATCAAATTTAATATGAATTTGAAAACAAACTATCAACCCTGGTGTCAGCGTTATTATTGAGCAACCAAAGGCCCCTGACATGACTCATGTAATGACTACGTACTGACATCAGTAAGTAATAACCGGGACCAACGCCTTAACGAGCTTTCCGAACCACGGATGGTTTTACTTTCGGATAATAAGGTGATCCCTGTAATTACAAAGTGAATTTTGTTTTTTGTTCCCCCATGAGCCCATCGTCACCCATGGACCACGGAGGCCGTTATTACATTGTTCAGAATAATTAATGTAATTTGCACAGCATACAAGCACATTACCTACAACGAGTGGTATTTACAAAGCTTGTTTACAATACACTTCAAATATAATCCGTACTAATATTATAAATGGGAATGTGTATGCGTGTGTCTGTCAGTTTGTTTGTCCGTCGACGAATTGACGTGAGGTTTTAAGTGGAGATGGTTGAGATGATGGAGAGGAGAGTGGCATGTTTTTTTCTAACTCCTTCATCATCAGCCCATTAATGTCCCCACTGCTGGGGCACGGGCCTTCCCTATGGATGGATAGGGAGATCGGGCCTTAAACCATCACGCGGGCCCAGTGCGGATTGATGGTTATTAACGACTGCTAATGCAGCCGGGACCGGTTTAACATGCCTTCCGAAGCACGGAGGAGCTCGAGATGAAAACTTTTTTTTTTGTGGTCACCCATCCTATGACCGGCCTTTGCGAGGAGCTTGGTGGCGCAGCGGTAAACGCGCTCGGGCTGCGATTGTTGAAGTTAAGCAACTTTCTAACTCCTTACTTCCCTAAAATGACGGGTGGAAGTTTGTATAGAGCATTCCGCAATTTTCAAGGTAGAAAGCTTAAATTGGTACCTATGCGGACTATTTGTGACTAACAAAAAATCGTGCATCATTTTTATTGTGGATATCTCCTAATCCCTTCAAAGAGGGGGCGAAATTTGATATGAGACTGTTAGCAGTTTTCAAGGAAGAAAGCTAAAAATTGGAACTATGTTACCCCTAACGGAAGTGAAGCCGCGGGCAAAAGCTGGTCATAATTATCTTGCAAGGAAAAGAGTTTCAATCAAGCACAAAGTGAACATATTGAGTGGAGAACAAAAGAAAAAATCTCTTAAGTTGATTAGATTGAGATTTGTTCAAGTATCGTGCAACGGAAGACCAAACAGCAGTACATTAAGAGTGAAATTAATTCTGAGAGTTCCTTGAAGTACATCCTACACACCTCTATACAGGGTTTTAGTTACATTGTAACGAAAACTTTGAGGCATGATTCAGACCATGATTCTGAGTCGATATAAAGTGGAATTGAAAATAATTAAAAAAAACATTAATTATGCTAAGAAAAATTCCACTTGATATCAACTCAGAATCATGGTCTAAATCATCCCCCTCAGTAATCGTTACGGTGTCACTAACACCCATGTGTACTTGTATGGCTACTTCTATGTACAGAGAGGGATGATTCAGCTCATTATTCTGAGTTCGTTACGACTAAACTAATGATTGTAGAATTTGTTTTCGAATTAATGTTTGGATCATAAATTATTATCTCGTGCTCAGCGGTGAAGGCCATGATTCTGAGTTGATATCAAGTGGATTTTTTCTTAGCAAAATTAATGTTTTTATTAGTTTTTTTTTTAATTTTTTGATGAATGTGGAGGATGCAAGAGAAGTGTGTCAGGATCGAAGCAAATGGAATTCTACGTATAGTATCTGCTTACCCCGGTGGGAAATAGGCGTGAGTTTATGTGTGTATGTATGTATGAATTAATTTAGTGGACGAGCCACATGACCACAGCGTTATTATGAAACATGATTCCACGGAATTAATGAAGCACTCAGCTTTAAATATCTGTAATCAGTTCGCGCCGATTGATAAACCTGCAAATAACATTCTTATCAAACCTAACGTATAACTATAATTACTAAATTAGTTTGATTCCGATCGTCGAACGGTTTTATCGCTTCTGGGATTATAATTTGTGCTTAACTTTATGTCCCTTTTATTGGTTCGAAAAAAACAGTAGTCATAGCAATAGTTAGCAGACAATTATCGTGAATTACTATGTGATATAAATTTGTAACTAACATAGTGAACGTAAAAAGAGTGAGTGGGCTTTTTGAATATAAACGTCTTAAAGTGTTAATGAGAACAAATTTGAAATTGTGACTGGACCGGTGAACAATGTGATTAATAAAAATAATATTCGTAAAACACTTGAAACCGTCATCATTATAGCGCAATACAGCGAGATTTATCAATACTATCAATCATACGTACAATAGGAACAAGTGTTGTTATCAAATAATCAGAGTAGCGATGTGGACAATAAAAGTATCGATCGATTTGCCTTGATTTAGAGTCATCAACACTGATTTACTAGCCCCTGTCTAGATATACCGGTATAATTATCACTATTAGTTGGTAGTTTTATCGGATAATGAGGAGATTAGCAAAATTTCCTTCTAGCATTGAAGCCTAAACGATCGTGATAAAGATTTGAATTCCAACATGAATTCCAAGTCTGGGTATCCTGTTATAGAGAACCACCACCAAGAAGAGACGGTGGACAAACAACCGGGATGCTGGGCAAAATTCAAAAGTCTCTTCGAAGACAGAGGGTTCGATTTAGAATACGAGTACACCAACAGGAGGTCTGTAGACATTCTAGAGTCCCAAGCCGACATAGAGGGCTACAGACGTATAGACGACAGGAAAGTTTCAGTAGACAAAACTAATAAACCGATAACTAATTCAGTGAATCCTGAAAGTTTGGACGGAGAGTTGTCAGGGGTGATAAACTTTTATGAGCAATTCGCGACTTTGGGGGATGATACGAAGGACGATGATTTGTGGAGAAAATCTTCGATAGCGCGTCACAGGGTGTCCATGCGACCGAGCATTTACTTGACGAATATTGCCGAAGAAACGTCCAGTATTTGCGAGGAAGAAATTGAAGTGGTAAGTTTGCAAATCAATTTAATAGTAAAGGTCTTCCTACAAAAGAAAACTTTTCCTAAAAACCATCAACCCAACTACATCGGTAGATATAATATCGATATCGGTACTTGTACATAAGTTGGTAGTTACATCGTACTTACGTTGCTACCTACTTGAACAATATTATTTACACCTATACTCAACAAGATTAATTAATAATACGTATTCGAGAATAACATTTCATGATGAATTTTCTCTCTTTCGTAAGCCGATTTTGGTCCCAGTGACAATCACGTACGAAATAAAGAGCCACACTAATGTACACGAACAATAGGTATATAAATATTTAAACATGTGCTAGTAATTTATGTAATTGACACTACACATAAAATAAACACACATATAACACACACAAACCACACCAAAAATCACACACATATCTACACTAAAATGAAAATGGCGAATAAACCCACAGAACATTTGAATAAAAGGCTAATAAACTTAATTAAGTGCGAATCATGAAACTAGGCGAAGCTCAATATTATTCTATATCCCAGTCCACTATTGAATCCCAGTCAATCTAAAACCCGATATTGACGCATCAAACATTCATACATTCTACCTATAGATAGATCTTCACGGGAATCCATACTGTTATTAGATTTTCCATTCTATTGTGATCAACCAATCTCTATATTGAATTTCTAGGCCTTTGTGAGCTTGTATCAAAACATTTCACTAGTTTAAGTACCCTTGCTTTGACATGGAGTGTAAACACAATAATACATATATATGTACATACACACTCTATATACACGCTCTAGTAAGTACCAATGAAAACTAATTACTAATAATAATACAATGGCCCCGATTCCTGCAGACATTTCCTAATTTTAAGTTATACCCGTCATTATTTTATCCGTCGAAAAGGAAAGTAGTCTCTTCAACACCATATTTTTGACTAAATCCCAAAATTGATTATCCCTTTAGGTAGGTAGGTAAATAATAAGTTTGTAAACATATCCGAGACGCCTCCATAACATGCCAGGCCTGACAATTGGTAAAACAAGACTTTGCTAATTGGATCGCTACAATCTGACGACTGTTGGTTATTATATCACACGGATTCCGTGCGCGAAACACATTGTGCTTAGCTGATCAGGGGGGTTAAAATGGCCACATCGAAGCAATTCATCTAAGAAAGCGATATTGCAATTTGACATTTGCGCATATAAAAGTAACTGCGCAATGCAAGCAAATGTCAAAAAGCAATATTGCTTTCTTAGATGAATTGCTTCGATGTGACCATTTTAACCCCCCTGGGGTCTAAACAAAATATAAGTTTAAAAACTAAACCCCGACTGCGGAAAAAATACACTAAAAAGTTAAAAACAAGAAAATATTTATCTGAAATTCTTCCGAATAGTTATGGTCAGGAGATAGCCGTGATCGTATGCAGTGATAAGCAAACTCTTTGGACAGATTGGCATTCGCATTAAAAAATAAAACAAGAAAAAAACCTTAATTATTAAGTTTTTATTAAGTATGTACTTATTAAAAAGTCATATCATTCTAGTTTGGGCCTTCTTTTGATCATTATCCTTCTAGGCCAATCGCTCTTCATAACCCATACATGTGTAATGGACGCCTTCATTATGAAACACACATGATATAATTATAGAGGGTGCGGGAAAATTGTGGATTATTCGCAACGAGGGACAAACGAGATCATTGTTGATAATTGGGGACTCACTCACAACATTTATACGATTCAAACACGTATTATGAAAATGTGTTAGCATACTAGATAGGTAGTAGCTAGGTACCTACCGGTAGCACTTGGCCCCGCACCAATTCATATCATATCACGCCCACCTTAGGAGCGGATCCAGCTTTTATCAGGGGGGGGGGGGGGGGTGGTATTCTTGTCACCAGGTCGCATATATATATATATCAGTTGCAGTGGCCACCCAACCTGTCGCCCAGGGATGTTATGGCCCCCATCGTTTTGGTTTCATAGAAGACCCCGACCCCAGGGGGACAGAGTCATCTTCTCTGCACTCCACTGGGGCAAATCCTGTTCGACGCGTCCTTACTGCGGGGGCGGGCGCTTCTTACTTCAGTAGGCCGAAGTGAGATGGTGGCTTGAGACTAACCTGTCGAGCTAACTTGCGCAACGTGATAAAATTTTATCGATTCACACGATATAATTATGTCGTTTTCTCTATGGGTGCTGATATGTGAGCTCAAACAAGTCCAAATCCGAAACAAATTACGTGGCACGTTTGTGAGGAAAAAAAACAAACTTATCCATTTCTACAAAATTTATTGAATCGATCAATATTTTTTTCACGTTGTGTATGTTAGCCCTGCAGGGCGACATCCCACTCGCGTCCCACAGAGTACTGCAGAGCGGAAGGCAAGAGGGAAACCACTGCCCTATTTTTCCCTAAACAAGTAGCATGGATAATGCTACACCGATAAGAGCGTGGATCTTAAATTAGTGACGATGAATTCTGCATATAAATGTGAATTATTCGCAACAATTGCAATTCTAATAGCAGCAGTTTCCATTTAGCGAACCAATCGCCTTTTCGCTTTATCTCTCTTCGACGAAGAGATTGAACAATGGTATAGGATAAAAGCTCTTCAGTGGAGCGTTGCCACAGCTTTAACGATAGAATTGCATTGATGGACTGGCGAGCCTACGTTATACTGCTATATGGTTCTATAGTGGCTACAGAAGCCTCATTACTTCATACGCTTCCGTCAAGAGCCCACAATTTTGTAGCATTATGCTAGGCAAAGCGAAAGCCGCTGGCGAATATACGGCTATCGTTTGAAAGTGGGATATTTAACAAGCTCAAAAGTAGTTTTTATGCACAATTGTTGTGGCGAATTACCTATATTACGATTCAAAGTGTAACTATGTTACCTATTGAATAAAGATATTTTTGAATTTGAATTTGAATATAACTACGTGACAAGTGACCTAACCGCCTCTGTGGTCCAGTGGTTGAGCGTTGGACTCACGATCCGGAGGTCCCGGGTACGAATTCCGCGGAGATATCACAAAAATCGCTTTGTGATCCCTAGTTTGGTTAGGACATTACAAGCTGATCACCTGATTGTCCGAAAGTAAGACGATCCGTGCTTCGGAAGGCACGTTAAGCTGTTGGTCCCGGTTACTACTTACTGATGTAAGTATGTAGTCATGTCAGGGGCCTTTGGCGGCTCAGTAATAACTCTGACACCAGGGTTGATGAGGTTAGTATTCCACCTCACAACCTACACGATAAGAAGAAGAAGTGACCTATCAACCACCACACTGATTATTGTTTTATAGATAAATTCTGTTTCCATGGTTTGTAGGATTCAATAAATTGATAAAGCGAATCAAAGAGTCCTTTTTATCTATAGAATATTCTTAGTACATATATAGTTACTATATATTATGTAATAGGTATAGTACAGTAACATCGTAACGAATACTGAGGGGGATGATTCAGACCATCATTCTGAGTTAATATCAAGTGGAATTTTCCGTCTCTCGTCCTCTTCGTCGTTTTTGTTAAGTCCCTCGTTGTAGACGCAAGTACCCACAATACAATACAATACAAATACACTTTATTGCAACAAAATAAAAAGAAATAATTACAAAAAGACTCTTAACTAAGTACCCACTTGGGTTTTGCAAAGACACAAGCCTTTTCTTAACTGATTTTTCTTAATTTCTTGAATCCAACAACATTTCAAGGAAACAGGAAATTTATCATTCATTTGATTAACATCTAGAGTCTTTAGTCAATTAGCAATTTAATTCAATCGGATCGTCTCACTTACAAGGAGAAAATAGATCACATATCACGGGCCGAGATTAAAACGCGATATGCTATCAGTTTCGAGTATAATTAACTTACCTGCGTGTTTCAGGTATACTATTTTGCTAACATGTTTTTAATACTCATAATAAATTGTTCGGATTTGTCATATTTACATACATTCATAAATAAACTCACGCCTATTTCCCACCGGGGTAAGCACTTCTTTTGCTTCCTCCACATTCATCAATCGTTTCATACACTCACGCCGATTCAGAGTAGATCGTACTGAACCTTTTCTAAAGACATCTCCAATTTGGTCAAGTACATTGACCTTCTATGTCTTAAGGAAGACATAGAAGGTCAATGTACTTGACCAAATAATACTTGACCAAAAAGTATATAAAGCGAAGGTTGGTGGTAGGGTTGACAAAGGTGTCAACCCTACCACCAACCTTCGCTTTATATACTACTTTCATAATCATATTATCCTTCATCCGCTCTACCTTCTAAATTCTAAAACAACTTGACATTCACTTCTCACTCTTAGTCACTAATCGTCTTTTACACCACATCTCTCTCTTACCACAATGTTTTTCTATCTCTCAATCTAACACCGCAGATGCTACATAACGACCTCATTTCTACTTTCCTGCTTCTTCTGCCATACCCAACATTAGGTATTTGTTAAAGCTTTATGCAATAAGTTATTTAGTGTTGGTTTTGTCAAGTCCATCGTTCTTATACTATCGTCTTCTACTAACCATATCACGTTGGTCTAACAGAAAGCTTGGTGAGGTGTGGGTATATATGTATTGCCATGGATGTACTTCTAACTACCTCAATTGGGATATAGTCGTGAGCTTAAGTTATGTTAGATCTTAAATACTATACCTACCTACTCGAAAAAAAAATTGGTACATTTATAGAAAGTTTCTTTTGGAAAGTAAAATAATTTTAAATTTTATTAGTTAGTACGGTCACGAGTAGGTACTAATATGTATACACTTTGAAACCATGTCACATTAACTTTTTTGTCAAATTAAACCGTAAGTCTCATTAAATCTCAAATATGATAGTACAACAAGGTTCTCAAGTGGGTACATGATATTGCTCATGACTGTACTTATATTATATACTGTTACACCTTAAATATAATCTCACGCCTCACAATGTAAAACCGACTAACAGTGTTATCATGTAATATCTCATCATCATCATCACTAGCCCATTAACGTCCCCACTGCTGGGGCACGGGCCTTCCCTATGGATGGATAGGGAGATCGGGCCTTAAACCACCACTCGGGCGCAGTGCGGATTGGTGGTTATTAACGACTGCTAATGCAGCTGGGACCAACGGCTTAACGTGCCTTCCGAAGCACGGAGGAGCTTCAGCAATCGCAGACCGAGCGCGTTTACCGCTGCGCCACCGCGCTCCTCATGTAATATCTAATCTAATGTAGCCTATAAGATCCCACTGCTGGGCAAAGGCCGCGCCTTCCTCTTTCCATTTTTCGCGGTCCTGTGCGTAATATAAATATATCTAATAATAAGGCATACCACAGACCCGCAGTGGAGAAGCGTGGTGGTGTATGCTCCATATCCCCTGCTGTTGATTAAGGGGAGGCCTGTGCCCCGCAGTCGGACTGTAGATATGTTATGTAATAAAAAGAATACCCTGTAGCTAGAATATTCAGTGGTTGCGAACCATTTTGCTAGTCTAGTATCTACTACTCGTTGCAAAATTGACCTTCTTAATATGAATAAATTTTTATCGCCATTCCAAGAAAGGTGATTCGTATTTTCTTGCTGTAACTATGTAAATTAATTTTGAAATAAAATATAATATATGAATAAATAAATAATCAATTACATATTCCAAATGTCAAAAATCACTCAAACCTTTTCCAAAGCTAAACTAGGAAATGCCATTCCCCAAGAGTTAAACAGGGTTGAGGGATTTAGAAATAGCTTGTTGAAATTAGTTCGTTGAAATCAGATTGAAACTTCGATCCTCAGAAACAATTACACCGTAACCACTAGACCACTAGGGTTGAGGTTAGAACAGATTTATATTAATGAATTTCGCCAAACATAGAAACTGGCGGTAGCCTTCGTACACAATTCAATTCAAAATATCTTACCAGATATTATGTTTTCTAGAGAATGTGTACGAAGCAGGGATGTTATGGATATGAAATTTCGGATACGGATTGGATACGGATTTAAGAATGATTATTCTACCGGATATGGTTACGGATACGGATAATACATTATTTCGAATTATCCGTTAGATTCGGATAATTTCGGAAAAGTAAAATACAAATAGGTAATAAAGAAATTATAATGGCAATAAATAATAAATTCACATAATTAAATCCACCACAGGCTTCGTCAAAAAGGAACTAAAAACAAGAACAAACCATAAATCCACAAAAGTTTCGTCAAAATACAAACCGAAATCAGCAACAAGCTTCGTCATTATTCGAAAAGCCCGCCCCGGATCATTCCTGGCTCAAACGTACCCATCAAACTGGCAGCATTCCCGCGCTGAATTGCCAGAGAGATACGCTGAACCAGAAATGAACCGGAGCGAGGGTCTTGCCCCCTTTCCCGCAGACGCTTCCCAAGTTCCCTAATAAAAGACAAAGCCTCATGTCCCCAAGGACCCGCAGTTTCAACCGCGAAGGGCAAAAACACGTAGTTACCCACCAAGTTCGTGTACTTAGCATGTTTCGCCCTCGCTGCCGTCTCCGCCGCCGCACCGGCCACTCGGACTGTACCCATGAGATGCGACGCCGCAAACGTACTTACACACGTTGCATCCCACAACAAAGAACGCCCCTTCTGCCAAGGAACCAATGTAAGTCCATCCGGGCGTTTACCGTCCGTACGGCTTAACCCCGGCGGTTCCAAAAGACACGGCACGTTTGCGGTCGTCAAGGCCCGGCAGATGATATCATTCAAGGCACTGTGTCTGGAAAATCTTCCCGCAGCCCTCACACAGCCCAATGCGTGGTGCCCATCAGCCTCGACATGAACACCACAAACGCACCTATGAGGGATACACACATCACAACCCAGTCTATAAGCCACGGCCATACGTGTAGTGTCTCTGTCCAGTAGTGTCCCCAACTGCGGCGAAGGGAGAGCATGCAGCCAGGCGCCAGACTCCGGTTTTGCCGCTGCCCGCAAACGCGCCAATTCCGACCCGGAGGAACTCTGCAACAGACCCTCAAATATGACTTTACAGCCCTTCTCGTCCCACTCCCTCTGTACTTCCGGATGCTCTGGAATCGTTTGATTAGGGTACAGTATAGCCCACTCAGCCAGAGCCTGATCAACATATGGCATCGAGAATCCGTCACCATCAACACCAAGTATTTGAGCGACCAAAACCCGAACACCATACGCAGAACCCAGGAAAGCTGTAACACCGGCATCCTGTACCCGACGAATACCAAGGCCGCCATGCCTAATCGGCAACGAAGCTTGAGACCACTGGGTGTCACTCAAGGATATATTTAACACATCCTCCAAAATATTCCGCACACATGAATCCATAGATGTCACTTGAGTTGGGCAAAGCCAAGTAGGAGATGTACGTACCGTGAAAGTCAACCTAGGCATAGCGAGGCAACTTCGCAAAAGTACTAAAGCGACACACATATGGAGCTGCTTTAAGTGCAACTTCTATAAAGTGGTTTTATTTATAACTACAAGTTATATATCTTATGACGACAAAAGAAGAAAAAAACAAACAATGCGCGCGGCTTGTGTGTCGGCACTGGCATCGGCCAGCCGATCAAAACAATTTGTCATAACGTGTGTCAATTAGGCTTCACCCCTATCCGATATTATCCGAAACGTTTATTTCGGATTCGGTTACGGTCACGGTTACGGACCTCTCTAACATCCCTGGTACGAAGCATCATTTTATAAATTGGGCAAGCACTGAGATTTAGAAAATGTATTTATTTGGAAGGAAAAAGGTACAAGGAAAAAAAATAGTTGTAGAGAACAACTCACAGGATAATATACCTGCCGTAAAGACTACGTCAGCTTAATGGTTGCCATGAACCTCGGAGACAGCATACGCATCACATCACACCCACATCCTATGCGTATGTATGGTCACGAGTACTAATATGTAGACACTTTGATACCGTGTCACATTTACTTTTTTGACAAGTTAAACCGTAAGTCTCATTAAATGTCAAATATGATAGTGCGACAGGGTTCTAAAAGGGTACATGATATTACTCATGACTGTACGACTATAAAGTACCTGTTACATCGTTAATATGTGATTTTTATTAAGAAGACTTCGCAATAGACAAATTAGTTTCAATCCGGGTAAAGTTGAGACCACATTTTTTTTATCCGGATTGAAATTAATCGAATCAATTCATCTAAAAAATCAATATTGCTATTTGAAATTTGTTTGCATTGCGCACTTACTTTTATATGCACAAATGTCAAACTGTAATATTGCTTTTTTACATGAATTGCTTCGATGAGGAATTTATAACCCCTCTGGTTTTGTTGAAGAAAATCTCATCAGTTACGTGGTTTTCACCATAAGGCCACGATATGGGGATGGCAATTCATTCTTATATTTTTCTCGCGTCCGTAACTCACGTCCGTAATCCCTAACAGGGTGGGTAGAGCCACAAGTAATTAGAAGACAACTTCCAGCGACTGTCGATACGAAGTCCTAACATGGATAAAATATGATGAACCTTATGGTGATAAGGGATCAGCCTATCACCTAAGACAATAAATTGGATCGTATACTAGGTTCAAGATAAATTATGAAATTCCGATTACTAAATAAAGACATCTAAAACTAACGAAAAACATTTTCTTTTTTCTATTTAACTTTATGAATTTTAATCAGTGCAATCGTAAAAGTCTATTAATAATGTAGAAGCTAAATATATTATTATAAATAAATAATTAAACTATTATACGCTAACGCAAATACACACACACGCACGCGCACACACACACACACACACACGCACGCACGCACGCACGCACGCACGCACGCACGCACGCACGCACGCACGCACGCACGCACGCACGCGCACACGCTCACAAACAATTTAAAAAACATTTTGTCTTATGTATCATCAAATCTCATCTCTGCTAATTTGTGTTATATAAACATAAAATAAGTAGCTATAGACACTAATCATCCGAGGGGGGAGCCTGGGGTTCTGTACTACAAGCTAACGCTCTCACAGACCCCAGTCTCTCTCACCAACCAATGTATCATAATCTTGTTTTATTGTTAATTACCAATTATCGTGTTGATGTGAGAGTAATAAACATATTTTTATTTATTTATTATTTATTAATTTTAATCTAGAAAAACGTAATAATAAGTCCGACATTTTATCACGTTTTTGTATGAAGTCCCAGTGTGCTTTTTCATACAAAATCTAAAGTAATTTCGTGTTTTGACGTTTAGTAAAAAGCAACTGATTTGACTAGTCGGGAACTAGCCTATTGTCCATCATGCTAGAAAGGACAGATCCCTCTGTTAGATTTATTACGACATGCCCCGGGAATATACAGCTACACATCCTAACTCCAGATAAAGTAATCATATCACAAGCATCTAGAAATCCTAACTAAATTCGAGACGGGATGCCAATAACAGCAGTTTGGTTTCCAAATTGATTCAAAAGGTGTTGAGTTTAGATCAAAGGACTCATGAACTAGCATCGATCGTTAAAGTCGTTCTAATTGAGGACGGGTAGCTTATGTGTGATCGGAAATGACAAGCAACACAACTTGACACATAACATAAGCTCACAACTATATCCCAATTGGGGTAGTCAGAGGCACATCCATTGCAAGACGAACTAAGTACTCACACCTCGCCAAGCTTTCTGATAGACCAATGTGATAGGTGAGCCGTATCGCCGTGTATAATGGTCGAACCAAATGTGTTAGTCAAAACTGCACTTAAGATAAATTAATAACTCATTGGTGCAACCGGCAGGGACAGGAAGGACTTCGACAGGGGATCGAACGAAAGCCATTAACGTCATGAAAACTACTGGTTTTCAATTACCCAGATTAAAGGGCAAACTAGAGTTGCGGGTTATCCGAAGACGATGTCCAGGATAGGGCAAAGTGGAGGAAGAACAGTAGGAAAGCGGACCCCGGCGCAAGACGGCGGGATTCACGCTAGAAAGAAGAAGAAGAAGAAAGGCCAAACTAAAATCTAATATCTCTCTTCGTCTATATTTTGTGAAATATATACCTGTATATACCTATACCAGTACGTTAGTGACAAATTTTCGTTACGATGTCACTAACGCCCTGTTTAGAGTTAACTATAGTAATTTGAAAATCAAAGTCCTAAAAACTTTTAGAGTATAATAATAATAATAATAAAATCGTTTATTTCGGACAAAGTCCATAGAATGTTAGTATACAAACGACTTATAAACTAGTGTTAGTAGGACATTATTCGGGCGATCATGAATACAAATTATAGGGTGTGAAGCTCCATCCACCTTTTTAGAAAGGGGGAGTCCCACCTATCACATAACGTCTTCAGGATACCGTTGGGGCTGGCTCGAGTCCGCGAGAGAAGCGACGCACAACGTTTCCGCATGATCGCCGCAAAACCATCTGTGTGGGCCTCAGCGAACATACCAGAGGCGCCTAAGTAACCTAAACAAACAGTATTAACACGTGTATAGCTACAAATAGCTCGAAAATTTGCCAATAGCAACAGATCCGTCCACTATCTGATGTTAATTCATGTAAACCCAATATTTGCGCGTAGAAAGATTTATGCCACGTTTGGGTTGTTTCACACCGGGCGTATGAACTGAATTGAACATCTTTTTACCCGACTGCGGTAAAGCTAAAAGGAGGGATATGTTTGACCGCTATGTATTGTTTATTAAACAGCAGGCTTAGCACCGTAAGCGCGCGACTTTTTCTCGCCTCGACACACGTCACCTGTCACTCTCTCACAGTACTGCACAGAAAGAGACAGATGATCTCTGTCACGGCGAGAAAGAGTCGCGTGCTTACGGTGCTAAGCCTGCAGATCGACTAGTTAGAGGAATTAATTTTATTTTTAAAACAATTATAATCCTTATTAACTATGAAATGAACACTCCACAACAAATAAAGTGACAGTTTAGTATTAGTGTAATCACTAATATTGTTCTGAGATAATTCTCAGAACAATATTAGTTATTGTTCTGAGGTGATTATATTTCAATAAGGTAACAATTTACAATCGTCTCAATGCGCGGTAAAAATTAGATCTGTCAAAGTACGTGAGCTAGTGTTGTGACGTTTCTGAGCATAGTGACGTATCAGTCGGTATTAGGTGGATCGATTCATTTCTATCTAAAATTATGTAACTATTTCATGTCATGCATTGATTTTCTATGCGTGTATTCGAATCAAATATACTTTGCAAAAGAACGGAAAGTTACAAAACTTAAACAATATTAATAATTCCAAAATATCTGCTAACCCCGGTGGGAAATAGGCGTCAGTTTATGTAGGTATGTATGTGTATAGCAAAATTGGACGGCTTTATTGCCATAAATCAATTTCATCTAGGCAACTGCTACTACCAGGAATCAGCCATAAATAACTTGGAAGCGAACGGTGCTTTTCATGGAAACCAAAGACTACACAATACGTTATTAATCGTCAGTGCAGTTACTGCCTTAGGTCGTTACATGTAGACGCAGCGCGTGTTACGAAGCGTTGAGCGGTAAATTAAAACATTATTGCGATGTATACAGGCGTTCACGTGTCGAAGTGAGCATAGTTCTTGTCAAAAATCGTGGCTAAACTTCAAACACCATCTCCCTAGCATTATCCCGTTTTTCACAGGCTCCGCTTACCTAACCTGAAGATTTGACGGGACCGGTTTTTTACAGAAGCGACTGCCTTCTGACCTCCCAACCCGCGAAGAGAAAACCAGTCTAATACAGGTTAAGTCACATACCTCCGAAAATGCATTTCTCTGGAATGTGCGTTTCCGCACGATGTTTTCCTTCACCGCTGAGCACGCGACAATCATTTATGATCCAAACATGAATTCGAAAACAAATTCGACAATCATTGTTTTATTCCTGGCTGGATGCGACCTGAAGGTGAAAGGCAAGCGTCCTCCTACCAACTGGGCCACCACGGATCAACTTCAAACGAGCAATTGTATAAATTTGTATACCGCTTAACTTACATTCCACATATAACGGCCGGTGTGAAACAAGCGTTTAATCCCCAAACGGCGTCTACGTGATCCGAATGGGATTGTCTAAATAAATCCGCAGGGCGTTTGTGTGCTAAATTGAAATTTATTTGCCGACGGAACTGTGTAACAGACCCATCACGATCTCAAAACGGAATTTATGTGAACCATAAATAACTCATTGCCACACCCGGACACTTCATATAAATATGCTCGTTTTACACCGACCCCGCCGGCGTGGACGACGATTTCCCTCATTCAGCGCTTATCGCTATCGACCCACTAGGGTCGATTAATTTTTTCAAATATTTTTCCTCGCAGACGACTCTCTGAGCCGAGGTTCACGCCCAACTGGGCACCCTCAGGCCTGTTGTCTTAAACGTCGTACCGGGTATCATTTGTCCGGCCAAGTAGTTAATGCCATCTACAATAAGTTACGTAAAAAGAAATGTTATACACGCGCATGTGTGTGTGTGACGTCTGACGCCCCATACGATTGAAAACTGTGAGGTAAACCGTTCAACCGCTGGGGGGGTGCGGAGAATCGCCGTTCTGTACGTAGTTATTATTCTTATTCTATGGCCTAATACGAATTGGTGCGAGGTGTAGATTTACCGTTATATACGTAGTATTATTCTTTATTCTGTGGTAGTGAAGAGTTTATGTCATGTTACAAAAAGTATAACTTATTTTTCAAATACCATTCTGTATGTTATCAAATTTTCCTCTAGTTGGTTTTAAAATCCCAAAATGTGTGCTTTTGCTTACGTAATATTCAAAACGCAAATACAGTTAAGCTCTATCCAACTCCGCTCTCGGCATCTTGAGATCGCAAAGTAAATTTATCATAAGGAAACGTATTTGCCAAAAGATATATTACTTGAAACCATCTTGGAACTCTGTCACCGAGTCTTGCAACATTCAACGTTTCAACGTAAACATGCTTTAGATTGAGATGCTTTAGCGAAATTAGTTCACAAAGCTATGATATCTGAGATTCTCTGAAAGACTTTCTTACTTTCCTGGTATTTCACGTTAATCTAATCTAGTGAACCGCGCGCAAAAAAAAAGCAAGGCGGTGTTCGTTAGCCACACGGAAAAGGCTACTTGACAACCTACTCAAATGAGAAACTTTTTACGAAATGTCAAAACGAAAGTTTTCCTTGGAATTTGTATGGGAATACTGTCCTGTGACGTCATCAATAAAAGCGGTCATACATCGTACTCATTGTTACTTAATTCATAAATAAAATTGGGAAATACGTCGAAAAGTCAAATGAGATCGATTTTTGATCATCTTAGATTGACTTCTATTTCTAGATTAGCGTTTTATAATTTATCTTTACCCGGTCAAATACCCAATTAGGCATCAGCAGATTACATACAATTCCAATGCGACCATGTCGACTGCTTTTTTTTTTACGGGAACGCAAGTGCACACAACCGCGTCCCCGCCGGCGGATGCCCTTTGGGGCCCAGCGCCCATGGGAGCGCGTCAAGCGCCTCCCCCGCCGCCGAGGGCTGCCCGGAACACTTGGGGAGCCCTACAGCACGGGACCTATGTTGTGGACGGCGGTCCCCCGACCACCGACCACCAATGTTAAAATATGTGGTGCATTTATTTAGCTTTTGAACTAACCATAAATCGGATGAAAACCCACCACATGTTTTACTTTCAGTACCTACCAGTTTGTACTATCCCGTGCTTTAAGGCTTGACAATATACCTATAAACAACTTTCTTCTTCTATCGTGTGGGTTGTGAGGTGGATTACCAACCCCATTAACCCTGGTGCCAGGGCTTTTATTGAGCCGCTACTGGTAAATAGTAGCCGGGACCAACGGCTTAACGTGCCTTCCGAAGCACGGATCATCAAATTCAATTCAAATTCAAAAATATCTTTATTCAATAGGTAACATAGTTACACTTTGAATCGTCAATTTTACATAACGAACGTCTCATCCGCCTAAAACTACTGCAGCTTCTCACAACCTGTATAGCCGGGGAAAAGAAGCTGCAAGAAAAACCACGGCACAGGGCCCTAGACGTTCTTTAAAAAAATAAAATGTCATCTTACTTTCGGTCAATCAGGTGATCAGCCTGTAATGTCCTAACCTAACTAGGGATCACAAAGTGAGTTTTGTGATATGTCCCCACCGGGATTCGAACCCGGGGCCTCCGGATCGTGATTCTGCTCCATTGATGTCTACCTACTACTACTTATTTTCCTGCATTTTGTGCAAATAAAAAAAGTAAGAAGTAAGTGTACTTATTTCTTACCCATTTGTTGGAAAAATCTATAATTGATTTGTAATAAAAGGTGGTCATCATCTCCCTAGCATTATTCCGTTTTTTTCACAGGGTCCGCTTACCTAACCTAAAGATTTGACAGGTCCGGTTTTAACAGAAGCCCCGTCGACTGCCCGTCTGACCTTCCAACCCGCGAAGGGCTGGTTTTCCAGCCCAATACAGGTTAGGTCACATACGTCCGAATGTATTTTTCGGGAATGTGGGTTTCCTCACGATGTTTTCCTTTAAAAAGGTGGTAACTCTGTTTTCTGAAGAGAATTCTTAAAAGTACCTACTTTTGGTGGGGTCATGGAATTTTCATTAAGTCGGATCAAGGATATATCATTAATAAAGCGATTAGACCCATCTTCGCCATAAACTCGGGATAATCATCGCCTCACAATTAGTGCAAATTGGGTATTTTTAACATAATGACTAGCCATTATGTATTTTATCGTCTCTAAGGAAAAAATGGCTTAAAAGTACGTATTTGGAGAAGGCCGTCCTTCTCCTTAATTAAAAAGAAATAAATATAACGTACTTCTTGTGATTACTTTCGCTTTTTTTAGACAGGTACTTAATATAACAGAACAATAAGGTCGATCCTTCATTTCTGATACCATACACGCGCCTGGATAAATAATAAGTAAAAATAATTGAAAAGAACGAATTATATTTGTTTACCTTAAATCCCATCCTGGGCGCCATTTAAAAGTGAAGCTAAACCGGCTTTCTTGTTAATGGACGCATTCTCGCATTAAGCTGGGCGTATAAAGCAGAACACTTTTTCAACAAACAAATAAACATGCAAATAGAACCTTTTAAAATGGGTTTTTTTTTTAAATAAAGACATTTATGGAATTTGTAACAAGGAGCACAAAAGGTTTTGTTGTTACGTATTTATATCCTACGGGCTTTTAGAGGGTCTTGTTATATTGTTTTATCTTTTAAATAAGTATGTACATTTTTCTAACAGGGTGTTCTATAATTTTCTTTTTAAGTAGTTACAAATGTATTCGGTATTTATTAAAAAATTAAACAAATCAAATCAAATATAGTTTATTGCACAAGTACAAAATTTACATAACATAAAATAATGATATAAATGTTTATTGCCCTTAGTCCCTGATTGGGCACCATTTATGCTGTCATATTATTCGGCTACGGCTAAGTCAAAACGCGGCGAAGGCAAAAAAAATATATTTAACTATTGACGGGACTAAAATACTCTAAGAAAGATAATTACGAGCAAGTCAAGGCAGACATGGCGAAATGGAAGAACCGTGTCAGGTTCTGAATGCGGACTAATCAATCTACTTTCTGTATGGCGTCACTCATTCCCTAATAACCTTTTCAGGCAGACGTGTTTGGATAATTTAGAGGTGGAGTAACTTCGAGCTATTTTCTGTCTTGATCTAGTCGTAGTAGAGTAAGCAAAGGCGAGCCCCATATTTTCCCTAACGTGTAGAGTTTGTGAACTTAGTGTTTGTATAGTTAGGGCGTGTAGAGTTTGAAGCTTAGCTCTACATGAGATCTAATAACTTTTTGACATTGCGATCGATATGATCTCGGCTTAGCAACATTTTACATGAACGTTTTTGTTGGAATACATAGATACGCTTACTATGGGTCTCGTGAAGAGGCTCGGTGTCGTTCAGCGGGCAATGGAGAGAGCTATGCTCGGTATTTCCCTGCTCAATCGAATTAGAAATGAGGAGATCCGTAGGAGAACTAAAGTCACCGACATAGCTCGGAGAATTGTAAAGCTGAAGTGGCAGTGGACAAGACACATAGCGAGGAGAACCGATGGCCGAAGGGGCGGAAAGGTTCTGGAATGGCGACCACGTGTCGGACGACGCTCAGTGGGTAGGCCCGCTACAAGGTGGACCGACGATCTGGTGAAGGTCGCGGGAAGCCGCTGGATGCGGGCAGCGCAGGACCGATCGTCGTGGATATCCTTGGGGGAGGCCTATGCCCAGCAGTGGGCGTCGTACGGCTGATGATGATGGACATAGATACGCATTGAAATGAGAACATTCGTTTTTGAAGTCGGTAACACAGAACAACGTAAACAACATAACATAAGCTCATAACTATATCTCAATTGGGGTTAGTCAGAGTCACACCCATTACAAGATGAACTAAGTACCCACACCTCATTGAGCTTTCTGTTAGAGCAACATGATAGGTGGTGAGCCGTATCGCCGTCTATAATGGTTGAGTCAACTGCGTTAGTTAGTGAACGCAACGTAAACAAAGTCCATTTTTCACAGCAATATCTTAATTACATTACATTCAGTCCGGCAGGGGGGATTGTTTAGTTAACACTGTAATAGCCTCGCTCCAACCCTTCAATTAATAGGAAACCCATTTTCAGATACATACATACATAAAGATGGAATAATGTTTGACAATATTGTTAACACGTGTAAATAGAACATCTTAGAACTTCTTACCTCGCGTGTCCAATATCTGTACAACAACAACAACTTGCACCCTACTGAGAATTTCTTCTTAGTACGTCGCGTCCCTCTGCTGGGCAAAAGCCTCCCAATTCCTCCACGTCTCTCTTTTCTGTTCTTCTTCTGGCTAGCCGTGCAGAAAGATGTCGACCTTATCGTTCCATCTATCTCCGTCTTCGTCTGCCGGGCCTGCGTCTATCCCTAGTTGGGAACCACTCAATTATCTGGGCCTAATCAGCCATTGCAACCTGGGTCTTTCATCATCATCATTAATTATAGAGCCACGCTTGTATCGGTGTAGCATTCTCCACTCTTATCTAACATAGAAGGAGAGATAGGAAAGAGAGGAAGGGGAAGACCAAGAAAAGCTTACATGGATCAAATCTGGTTCTTTATTAATCCAAATAATAATATTTACTTCCTTCCTTTCTTATAAACTTAATACTTCGAAGTTCTTCAAGGTAAAAACATAATTTGCAGTTTATACTCTCGGATTAAAAGCTTAGTTACCTACTTAAGTATCTTAAGTTATTAACTTAAGTAGATAAGTACTTAAGCTAGTAGGTAGGTACGTTTAATACTAAACTTTTTAACTCCAATAACTTGCTGTGTAGGTGCCTTTTACAATTCTCAAAATCTACCCAATCTAGTTAGGTACACGTAGGTAGGTATTGTCCTCCATAAAAGTTTTATTTTACTCCCAGAACATGCTTGAAAATTATTTCATATATTATACAGGTTGTTAGTGAGATCGTAACGAAAACTAGATGATTCAGACCATGATTCTAAGTTGATATATGAAGTGGAATTCTCCCTCGTAAAAGTATGCAACTGAAAATAATTAAAAAAAACACACAATAAATCATGAATTTTGCGACGGAAAATTCCACTTGATATTAAGTAAGAATCATGGTCTGAAGCATCCCCTAACTAACACCCATACGTACTTCTATGGCTATATAGTATGCAAATAAAGAATATTGAATATAATTATATAGGATATAAGTGACATCGTAACGAATACTGAGGGGGGTTGATTCAGCTCATTATTCTGAGTTAATATCAAGTGGAATTTTCCAACGCAAAAGTATAGAATTGAAAATAATTAAAAAAAAACTAAAACTTCTATTTGATATTACCTCAGAATCATGGTCTGAAAGCACCCCCCTCAGTATTGGTTACAATGTCACTAACACCCTGTATATTTACTTTTAATTTATTAGTCCAAACACAATTCACATGAATTACAGTGAAAAATTTATTTTTATCTTTTCCACAGCGCATCGTCAAAGGTTGTATTGTGTAGTTTCGTCGCTTGGCGGAATATTGAAGAGTTTGCAGTGTTCGGTTTAACATTTCACGTTGATGAATATGTACCTATAGGTTTTTTGTCCCGTGAAAGGTTACTTTGTTAGTCGCTAGTTGGATTGGATTATCTGTGATTAAGTGTTCATCCAATTTGAAGACTACGCATTTACTGTTTCTTTTTATCATTACACCGAATGAACGCTTTGAGTATGTAAAAAAAATAATTGCTTGTTAAAAAAAACAGAGTAGTTAATATGATTACCTATATTACGCTTTTGCCGCTTCTATTATGGGGATTAATATTTTCTTGCGACTTCTTACATAAAATATATGTGCCTGTTTTTGTTTTTTGTTTTTAGTAAGATGATCCGTGCTTCGGAAAGCAGGTTAAGCCGTTGGTCCCTGTTACTACTTACTGATGCAAGTTAGTAGTCGTTACATGAGCCTTGTCGGGGGCCTTAGGCGGCTCAATAGTAACCCTGACACCATGGTTGATGAGGTTGGTAAGCCACCTCACAACCCACACGATAGAAGAAGAAGAACATGATTAAAAATAAAACTATATTCCAGACAGTGTCCATATCAATTAAAGTAACAATCAATTAAATTACCATGAAATAAATTAAATATAATAACACAATTAAATAAATACAATTAATTTTTAATTTAATACTATTGATCACATACACACAAACACAAGCAAAAAGCATAGTTTTGTATATTTGCTTTGGATATCATTGTAACTACTCAGCAAACAAGATATATCCGAACGTTTTTAAAACTATCCTAAATAGACAATCATATCTAAGCACGCTGCAGGAAATATTCGTTTATCAGAAGTGAATTCTAAGAATTTGCCATACTGTAAAAAATACCTTTATTTGAACAAAGGCATTACCCGGAAAATATCGGATTCAAATCGTATATCTGCTGGTGAATTCGCTTGTAAGCTGCGGAGCGAAAGGTTTTCTGGGTAAAAATACAATACGCTTTTTTATACCAAAGAAATAGCAAATCATGAAAGAAGTCTACATACATACGTAATCTCACATAGAAATGTAGATGCGTTTATTCTAGACGACTTATGTGGTGTAAGTGGCACTTTTTAACCAAACCAGAGGCCTAAGCCGCAGGCTGGATACTCGATACAAAAATTACGTTTTTTTTTATTTGTTTGTGTGTTATGTATTTGTTCAAATCATTATACATTTATTTATTTTGGTCATAGTTCTTACCGTGACCTACCTTATCGAGAAACAGGCAGTCTGCGCGCATTCCCTTAACCGTTTAGACTAAAGGGAGACCTCGCGCGGGGGGATACTAGTTGGCGCGGGGCAGAGAGTGTCCGTTCGTCCGTATTCTTTAATCTATGCCTCGGGTAATGAGTACGATCCCGGTCGGATCAATTTATAAATATGTAACATTATGAATTAATTCGGGACTTCCTGACAGTCATATATGATCACATAACTTGTAAACAATATATATACGTAAATTCGCGCGTTTGCCTCAGTTAGCAGTAACTACTTAGTCGGAGGAACTCGGTGGCGCAGCGTTAAACGCGCTCGGTCTGCGATTGTTGAAGTTAAGCAACTTTCGTAAAGGCCGGTCATAGGATGGGTGACCACAAACAAAAGTTTTCAGCTCGAGCTCCTCCGTGCTTCGGAAGGTACGTTAAGCCGTTGGTCCCGGCTGAATTAGTAGTCCTTAATAACCACCAATCCGCACTGGGCCCGCGTGGTGGTTTAAGGCCCGATCTCCCTATCCATCCATAGGGAAGGCCCGTGCCCCAGCAGTCGAGACGGGACGTTAATGGGCTGGTGATGACTTAGTCGGACAAAAATAAACCGTGGCAATGTTCAGGTATCATAAACTGCCTATATACGTCCCACTGCTGGGCACAGGCCTCCCCTCAATCGACCGGAGGGGGTATGGAGCATACTCCACCACGCTGCTCCACTGCGGGTTGGTGGAGGTGTTTTTTTACGGCTAAGAGCCGGGACCAACGGCTTAACGTGCCCTCCGAAGCACGGAATCATCTTACTTTTTCGGACAATCAGGTGATTCAAGCCTGAAAAGTCCTTACCAAACAAAGGACAGTCTCACAAAGTGATTTCGACAATGTCCCCATCGGGAATCGAACCCGGACCTCCAGATCGTGAGCCTATGGCTCTAACCACTAGACCGCAGAGGCTGTTTTGTACTTTGAATTTGTACGTGTGAATGAAGGCTAGGTCTGGAACCTTTAGAAGAGGGTAGAGGGCAGGCTTCAGAGAGAAGGTTTTACTTTGTTACACACTTGTGAAGTAGCCCTTTGATCTCCCGTTGCTAACCCTGAAAACGTTTCCATAACAAACTTGAAACGACGGATGAAAATATTAGAATATTGTTGTTATTACTAGCGTTATAAGACGTTACATGTTTCCACCGGGATTCGAACGCGGGACCTCCGGATCGTGAGCACAAGGCTCAACCACTGGACCACGGAGGCAGTTATTTGCTCCTTTAATGTAGTTATAAACTAATACGACGCTTAGGTTTAAAGAATATTTATTTCTCAACACAAGACATACAATGTAACTAATACGACGCTTGATAAGCGGGACATACGTCAAAACGGTCGTGATAGCGCGCAACATAGTGATAGTAAGTACATGTTCTTTGAAATAAGTATTCCAAGGAGGTCCTATTACGAACGTGATGGAAAAGATCCGGGTACCCCTGGGGGTGCTCTGCCCCTTTATATTTTCGCTTGAAACTATTTTTACCCACGACGGAACGGAGCAGGTATAATGCGTTTAGGGTGAGAGATGTTTGTGTGTGCGTTTGTGCAAAGAAATGTTATTAATTATCTTCTAAACTAATAATCCGATTTTGATGCGGTTTTCAATAACGGGTTTGTGTTTGATGAGTTCATGTTATTAGACAGGTGTCATGTCTGTAACTCACTAGGGGGCGCCACAATATTAGAGTTTAGAGTCAATATTATTCGAAACGCCTTTCGTAGTTGAATGGTGCATGGTCTAAGATAAGTCTTATGATATTAACTCACTAGGAGGCGCTGCTATATTAGTGTGAAACGTTTATATTGCAATATTATTAAAATTAAAACGTATTGTCTGATTTCCATGCGGATTTCAGGAATGAGTTCGTGGGTGATTGGTGCATGTTCTCAGATGAGTGTTATAGAGGTAACATACATACATACATACATAAACTCACGCCCGTAATCCCTAATGGGGTGGGCAGAGCCACAAGTTGTAAGGTAGTTGTATAAAGAATGCATGAGAGGTACCCTCGATAATAAAGTCAGTAATCAACCAACTCCGTGTTTGATTTACACACATACATGGCGCAGCCGGAAAATTAACATAAAATACGAACATAATAAAATAATTACAATAAATAGTGTTGTGTCACAATGGATAGTGTGTTATCACCGCCGAAAGCATTTTATTTTGACGAAAATGCGTTGGATTTATCGACAGGTGCATTGAGTGAATGTTGGTCCAAATGGAAACGAAGCTACGATATTTACGTCAAAGCGTGTGAAATAAATAAAAAACCAGCGGAAATACAACTGAATATACTATTACATATAGTAGGAGGACAGTGTTGTGAAATATTAGATCAGTTTCCTAAATGTACAACGCCTGAACAAGTGATAACAAGATTGGATGAATATTTTCAAAGAAAGAAAAATGTTACGGTAGAACGACATAGATTTTTTAAACGGCAGCAGAAAGAAAACGAAACTATTGAACAATACGTGTTTGAGTTGAGAAAATTATCATTAACGTGTGAATTTGGTGCATTACGGGAAGAATTAATTAAAGACAGGTTGGTCTGTGGAGTTACGGATGCGGCGATTTGTGAAAGATTGCTGAGAGAAGACAATTTAAATTTGAGAAAAGCATTAGAAATTTGTCAAGCAGCAATTGTATCGAGGGCTTATTCAGAGAGTATTAAGATGGACTACAAGTCGGAAGTGAATAATATAAATAGTGAGCAGAATTATGATGAAGAAAAAGATCAAATCTTTATGATTCGCCGGGGCGCGATGATTACAAGAGGACGACGTAGCTCGTGGCGCGGGGGGCGCGGCAGAGGAGCTGCCGCCGGGCGCGGAGAGCGCGCGCAGCCTGCAGCCGCCGCTGTTGCCGGCCCGTCGCATGCGCCACCATACCACACTGCGCGCTGGCCGGGGCCACGCGCGCCCTCCACGCGCGCTCGCCACACCGCATACGTGACGCAGTGTGGCCATTGTGGAGGTGTACACAGAAAACACGAATGCCCAGCGTATGGAAAAACATGTATGAGATGTAGCAAAATGAATCATTTCGCCAGGGTGTGCGGTGTATATCAAATTGAGGAATCGGAAGAACAGGTAATAAATTCAGTACAACATACGGAGTTAAGTGATTGGAATGTATTGTTAGAAATTAATGAGCGTAAAATAAAATTCAAAATTGACACAGGTGCAGATGTGAATGTCCTGCCATTAGATTATTTATCACAGATAGGTTTGTCTCAAACGGAGTTATTAGAAACGAAAACAAAATTAAATGGCTACACTGGACATTATTTAAACGTAGTCGGAAAAATTAATTTACGAGTAAACTATAAAAATGAATTTTATATTATTGAATTTAAGGTTGTAGATATGAAATCTGTCCCAATTTTAGGTAGACATTCTTGTACAGAGTTGGATATAGTGAGACGTGTTATGTCGGTACACTCAACAAGCAATCAAGGTATACCAGAGTTAATAAAAAAATATGATGATGTGTTTCAGGGGATTGGCTGTTTACCAGGTAAGCATACGATACACTTAAAGGATAATGCTGTTCCAGTTGTACACGCTCCAAGAAAAATGCCATTTGCTATTAAAGATGACGTTAAAAAGACATTGGATAAATTGGAGGCGCAGGAAATTATAAAAAAGGTAACGGGTCCATCAGACTGGGTAAATAGTATTGTTGTAGTTAGAAAACCAGATGGTACGTTTAGAATATGTTTAGACCCACAAGAGTTAAATGATGTTATTAAACGGGAGTATTTTAGATTGCCGACATTGGATGAAATAGTATCTAAACTTTCAGGTGCACAGTGGTTTAGCACACTTGATGCAGCATCAGGCTTTTGGAATGTCAGATTAGATGAGACGAGTAGTGATTATTGCACATTTAACACTCCATTTGGTCGCTACAAATTTTTAAGAATGCCTTTTGGGATATGCTCCGCGTCTGAAGTGTTTCATAAAAAGATGTGTGAAAGTTTTGATGATATGGAAGGTGTGTGCATGTATATAGACGATCTGTTAATTTATGGAAAAACAAAAGAGGAGCATGATGAGCGATTGCGAAAGGTGTTGGAAAGATGTCGAGAAATTAACTTAAAATTAAATAAACAGAAGTGTAAGTTTAGTTTGGATGAAATAAAATATTTAGGCCACAAGATCACAAAAAACGGGATAAGTCCAGATGAATCGCACATATCCGCAATAACAAATATGCCTACACCACAAAATAAAAAAGATGTAGAAAGGTTGTTGGGATTAATTACTTATGTTGGTTCTTTTATACCTAATTTGTCAGATAAAACGTTGCCATTCAGAGAACTATTAAAAAAAGAAAATGAATGGCAATGGACGGAGAGACATGATAAATATTTCGCAGACATAAAAAAATGTCTAACAAAAAAACCAGTACTGCAATATTATAATTTAAAAACACCTATCATTATATCAGTCGATGCAAGTAAAAGTGGGTTAGGTGCATGTTTAATGCAAAATGGAATGCCAGTTTGTTACGCGTCCAAATCATTAACTAAAGCTGAACAAAGATATGCACAAATTGAGAAGGAATTATATGCATGTGTATTTGCGTGTGAAAGGTTTAATGCTTATATATATGGAAGGACGGATATCACAATTGAAACCGATCACAAACCATTAATATCAATCATTAAAAAATCTATTGTTGATTCGCCGGCACGTCTACAACGCATGTTAATACGATTACAGCGTTATACGTTCAAGCTAGTATACAAAGCAGGTAGATACTTATATATAGCGGATGCGTTATCTCGTGCGTATGAGCAGTCGAATGCGAGCGGCGAGGATGACTCATGGCATCACGAAGTGTGTGCAGTGACGCGCGACTCCGCGACACCCGCCTCGCAGTACATTGACGATATACAATTCGCAAGATTACAAAAACATACGGAAAGTGACAATGAGTTACAATGTGTCAGAAAATATGTGAGGAGAGGTTGGCCGAATGAGAGAAATGGCGTGGAAGATATAATTAAACCATATTGGAATTTTAAAGAAGAAATTACTTATGTGTATGGATTGTTATGGAAAGGGGATAGATTAATAATCCCCAAACAAATGAGGAAAGAAATGTTAAATAAAATACATATAGGGCATATGGGCGTTGAAAAATGTAAACTAAGGGCAAGGGAAACTTTATTTTGGCCAGGTATTAATAATGATTTACAAAACTTAATATCCAATTGTAACACTTGTCTTATGTACAGAAAAAACAATCAAAAAGAAACGTTACAGCCACATGAGGTGCCAGAGAGACCTTGGGCAAAAGTAGGTATAGATCTGTTTCAAATAAAAGACGAACATTTTTTGTTATTAATTGATTACTATAGCAAATTTATAGAAATTGAACAGCTAAATTTAACAACATCGACCGCTATAATTAATTGTCTAAAAAATATTTTTATGAGGCAAGGAATACCAAATGTGGTAATGTCAGATGGAGGACCACAGTTTACATCAGATAAATTTAAAGAGTTTTCGTCGGAATGGAACTTTAAACACATAACATCTTCACCGCGCTATGCTCAGTCGAATGGACAAAATGAGCGCACAGTTCAAACTATTAAGAAAATTATAAAAAAGTCTAATGAGGATAAAACAGATTATCGTTTAGGTTTATTAGAATTTTTGAACACACCGATAAGTGACAAACTAGCTTCTCCAGCGGAAATTTTACAAAGCCGTAAATTTCGAACTATTTTACCAATGTCACATAATTTATTAAAGCCTAAAATACAAAAAGACGTTAAAAATAAATTAATAGAAAGACAACAAATACAAAAATATTACTATGATAGGAATGCAAAAGATTTAGAAAAATTACATGTAGGACAGAAGGTCAAAGTTTTAGATCTTGCACGGAGGCAGTGGACTTCTGGAACAGTCATAAAAATATTAAGAAATAGATCATACCAAATACAATTAGTCTCGGGAAGTACTATAGTCAGGAACAGAAAACATATAATCAAAGATTCTCCAACCAGACAGAACACGACTCATTATAGCTATAAATATGATGATATAAAATGTTCTACATCTTCAAAATCAAATCAAGAAAATAATCTTTATGTAACCTTGTCTGGCAGGACAGTGAGACCACCGATTAGATGGGGATACGAAGCCACAACATAAAATGAATACTTACAGTTTTATGTATAGTTACTTACTACGTTACTTTGTTAAAAGATAATAAGAATAATACTTACAAAAACAATGTTATATTATAATGAAGTTATGTTATACTAGGTACCTAATGTTGTATTAATTGTTTATTAACTCAAACAATTCAAATATTGGTAAAGAAATTATTATTTCTTAATTATGTAAATTGTATAAACTTTTATCTCTTTTGTATGAAATTAAAGATATAATAAGTAATCCATATATTTATGTTAATTGAATAAATAATAAATTATACAATAAATAATATATTAATAAATTTATATTATATCATAATAAATAAATGTAAGTAAGTACCTTAATTATTTAAATATATGTAAAAAAAAAAAAAGTGCATGTGAATAATGTATGAATTGAAAATTAATATTTTAATTTATTTTAAAAAGGAGGAAGATGTAAGGTAGTTGTATAAAGAATGCATGAGAGGTACCCTCGATAATAAAGTCAGTAATCAACCAACTCCGTGTTTGATTTACACACATACATCAAAACAATCAAAGACAACTTGCAGCCACTGTTGATACGAAGTCCAAAGATGGATATGATGAACCTTATGGTGATAAGGGATCAGCCTATCGCCCATAACATTAGTCCATCATGTTAGAGGACACAATCCCTCTGTCGGTTTTTACGACATGCCCGGGTAGAGAAGCAGCTGAACGTGTTCTATGTTTTTATATGCTCCCAGAACAGCATAGAAGCATAGCAAGCAGTTATAGAGGTAACTTTAAACAGAAAGCAACTGTATAATATATAATAAGGGACTTAATATTATGTGGTAGGATGAATCACACTTATTGTTTTGCGAGATCTTACCTACACATTATATAGATTATAATTCGTATATGCTCTCTAAAAAGTCTGAAATAAAATTAAGCAAAATTAAAAATTTTGGAAAAACCCACGACGGTAAAAATAACATCGAAAAAGAATAAAATAACTCAAAACCCCCGACTTAACCCAATTATTATGTAACGAAATATTATATTAGACTTAAAAATACTTTCTAAAAAAGAGTTGATATCTCGAGACATCGGTAATAGATATACTTAAGTACCTAAACAATGAATATGGATGTTTACAGTTTTTTCCTAACGTGTCTGTTTCTCGAAGATATACGTATACTTAAATGTAGCGATAATAATTTTACCATAATACATAACCGAGGAATATCCGTCGGGGGCTGCCATTAACCCAGCTAAAGTTTTTCTAGTGATGTGAATACAATTATTGAAGAATTGTAGATGTTTAACGACGACATAAAATACACTTATGAGTATGATTAAATTTCTGTTGAAATTTCATATAGAAAAGGCAGCCCCCGACGGATATTTCTCGGTTATGTATTATGGTAAAATTATTATCGCTACATTTAAGTATACGTATATCTTCGAGAAACAGACACGTTAGGAAAAAACTGTAAACATCCATATTCATTGTTTAGGTACTTAAGTATATCTATTACCGATGTCTCGAGATATCAACTCTTTTTTAGAAAGTATTTTTAAGTCTAATATAATATTTCGTTACATAATAATTGGGTTAAGTCGGGGGTTTTGAGTTATTTTATTCTTTTTCGATGTTATTTTTACCGTCGTGGGTTTTTCCAAAATTTTTAATTTTGCTTAATTCGATACACGTGTGTCGTGATACTTACGAAACAAGAACAAAGTAAGTTTGAAACCGTAATATAATTTTGTCACTAGTCAGACACGGCAGTAGTTTTGTAGTCAAAGGTTAACTACTTGGCCGGACAAATTGGGAGCACAGAGGGCTTTAGAGCCCGGTTCAAAATGTAAGACAACAGGCCTAAGGTTGCCCAGTTGGGCGCGAACCTCATATCGGGGCTTTTATAAGGATTATATTTGAAAGAATCAATAGACTCTAGTGCGTCGATAGCGATAAGCGCTGAATAGAGGAAATCGTCGACCACGTCGGCGGGGACAGTATCGGGGTTTTGAAGTGTTTGTTGTCGCGCGCTGATTGGCCGTGTAAATGGCTAGAGTAATCGAGTCGTCTGGATCGTATATTACTTTTCAGTACCGTCCCTAAGCGGGATGTATTCGGAAGCCACAACTACGAGGGGATATAGGTGGTCAGGTTGACTCCAAAATGATAGGTAGAGAGGCACCGCGGAGTTCCACTTACCACGACTCTCGACACCAATTTCGCTTCTTTCATTTTTTCTTCTTTTCCGAAATGATTGGTACAAATAACACATAACCTAGCATCACATAAAAAATGTTACGAAGATATGTGACCTAAGTTGTATTAGACTTGTTTTCCTTCGCGTTCACGGCGCGGATTGGAAGGTCAGATTGACAGTCGTTTCTGTAGAAAACCGGACCTGTCAAATCTTCAGCTTAGGTGAACGGACCCTGTGAGAATGGAATAACTTTAAAAAGACAATGAAACATATCATAACCATCACAGCTGTATACCCGAAGGGGCCAGAAAAGTCGTATAGCATACACCCACTCCTCGGCAGTTTAAATCTCATGTAATAAGGGTTGCCATTAACCGCACGAATCAAATCAAATAATTTGAATTTGGTTCTAATATCCCATCGAAGTATTACAACATACCTACAACCTCGGCGTCCCGAATCTGTTGACCTCAAAATCACGATCCTTTCTTAAGTTACTGCACTTATTTTCCCCTTAAATCGAAATTTTCTTCGAGGAAATATCGTGTGTCCAAGCGACTAACAAATGCTCGTAAAAATCCACTGACTTGATCATCGACGATACCTCCTCTAGACTCTTAACTGACCAGAACTCATTATGTCAACACATCTGACAAATAGGTCTCTAGACCGTTTTGATCGAATACATTGCTAGAACGCCATTGGGCAGCGACTTAAAAGATCAAAATCGCAACCGCTTCCGTGACCTGAAGGATCTTGAGGGAGGATCCAGTCAGAAACCCCTTATATCAGCTAGTTGACATAGTAAATGCGATGCGAAAATTCAAACATTAGGCCGTCTTATTACAAAATGTACACTGAATAATTATATCAGGTTTGAAATATAGTCCGCGCCACGAAAGAACTCTCGAGGCCGCGTCGCTAGTGATCACAGATTCTGCATAGAATTATTGTGACTTGTCAATTAGTTCCATTAAAATCCGTGGACGTGGAGTTCTTTCGTGAATTCTTCGTTTTGTAATAAGACGGTAGATCTCTATTTAGTTGTATCGTCGATGGACGTGTGGGTTGCCGACTTGAAAAACGGACGGAGCGCTAATCCGATCATGTAGCAACCCAGTTACCCGCCACCGATAATTTAAGGAGCAGTCCCTCGGGGTATAACAGGTCAGAATACTCAGAATTTTCCGCGTAATAGATTCCATAATTAAGTAGGTATCAAGTAGAAATATGAGGCGATACGGGAAGTGTTGGTAAGAAATGAAGGGAAATATTAAATAATGACGACAGGATAACGTGAGCTTGTTGTCTTGTATATCAATTTGTCTTTATGTTTTTAGGTGCAATGTATTCGATTCGAATCTTTATAAACATTGGTTCATTTTAAATTTACATTTATTACTTCCGACATCACTGCTTACAGCGAGGAAATCCAATGAAAAGTCACGTTTTAGGGATTACTATTATTATCCTTCATTGTTTCAGGTTTAAAATACGTATATGTAACATTCTATCGAAGCATTCTAGGAACGAACACATTTCATGACAAGTTTTAACCGTTTCTGAATGTAGTGCAAGCGTCGTAATATTCAATATTGAATGTAAATGATCTAGTTTTATGCCGACTTGTAGCTTTGAAACTCAACCCTCCAATTATAAAATGATAACATGATTAAACTTGACGACCTACACGAAGCGTAAAATAAAATATTGCAGGCACCGACACTGAAAATATCGGCTGTAAAAAATACGCAAATCATATTACTGGTTCAAATTTCAACAGATGAATTACGCCAGAGAGTTTCAGTGAACACCCGTGAGCTTCTTTATCACAGACAAATTATATAATCCAATATAAAGGAACGTAAATACTGTTTCTAAATTATGCGTTCAAGTTGAAGGAGGCCTTTGAGTTGAGGAACAACATAATCTCATACAATTAAGAGTTTAGGCAGCGTCGAAATACGGGCGCACAAGGGGTGTGCCACATCTAGGTTTTCTGGGCAGCACGCTCACTGTTAAGTTTCGTGCATAACAATGAAAGCTCGTCCGTACCGCGACGCCGCATATACCATTCCGCGACGCCGCCTCGACTCCGCTGCGCCCGCGTCTCGACTCCGCCGCGACGCCTCTTCAGTTCTCGTGTGAGCGACGCACTTATCGACCCATTCCTTGGCAAAAGCTGGACTTGCCCTCGTAATTCTAGAGTGGAACTATTTCAAAAATTGTCAAATTCGACTGAAGTTTACCAGGCATATTTTTCGTATAAAAGCCGCTATCTTTATGATGGCCGGTCTTAATAGTATATTGTTTAAATGATCAGTAAGTATAATAATCACGATGTAATTAGGCATCATTATCACGAAGATTGGCCCAATGACTCCGTCAAACATAGCTTAACTCCATTAGTCTCCCTCAATCAACAATCTTCATTATGCTACAGGCTTCCAGTCCCAAGGCTTATTTATCCCGGCTAAATTACATTATCTGGTGATGGACAGATTTTATTGGTAGATCGTCGGGTGAGATGTAATCAGGAACAGGCTTTGTTCCTTTGCCTTTGAAGAGTGCTATCTAAATTGTCAGTCGGGAGAAGAAATTGTCTTTTGGTGAAATAAATTGAATAAACACTTTTAAACCAATTTGTGGAAGCTGTTATTATTCCTTTTAGACGTTGGTTCCTGTTTCCTGAATTCCGAATATCGCTTAGGGACGGTACAGAAAAGTATCGACGCCCAAAAGACGTTATATACGATCCTGACAAACCGATCACTCTAGCTATAGAGGCGGCCAATCAGCACACGATAACAAGCACTTCAGGATCCCGATACTGACCCCGCCGGCGTAGTCGACGAATTCCCTCATTTGTCGCTTACCGGTTAATTCGTTCAATATGATCCCCTCAGATGACGCCCTGAGCCAAGGTTCGCACCCGGCCGGGTGCTCTCACCTCTGAGTGCTCCCCATTTGTCCGGCTAAGTAGTTAATGCTGTCTGGTGACGGCACACGGTGAAAAACATCCTTTGGTGTCAGCACACCCTCGATAATTTGGCCATATCATAAATCGTAATTGTCACTACATTATTTCAGAGCTAAGTAATGTTTTTTGGCCTCCGTGGTCCAGTGGTTGCGCGTGTTCACATTAGGGAGGCTCCAGGTTCGAATCCAGGTGGAGATATATCACAAACATCACTTTGTGAGCCCTGAATTGGTTGAGACATTACAGGCTGATCACCCGCGCAGGCTGTCACAAAACTTTCATTGATCCAGTTGCTACAACGCTTGCCACACTAAACCAATCATCATCGTCCTAGCATTATCCCGTTTTTTCACAGGGTCCGCTTACCTAACCTGAAGATTTGACAGGTCCGGTTTATGGGTGGTACTAATAAACTATTCTCAGTTGAGACTATCCTCAAGACCATGCTCAAGTCCTTGTTTTCATATAAGAACTGCCACATTGACATTGAGGGCAGTCTCGAAGCTGAGATAAGTAAACACCACGCTAGCCGTAGAATAGCGGACACTTAACCTGGTGTAGAAGCACACTTCATTACTAAGAGTTAACATTCACACCAGGCTACTTTACTAAATCAAACACCCTTCGCATGCTACATGCGTGCATTGTAAATTGCACGCAATCGTTGGACTAGCGTTGTGCCTACGTGCAGCGGGCAATCTATCGATACGATAGTTTTTTTACCACCTAAAAAATAAGGTTATCAATTTTTAATATAATGAAAACGATACGATTTTTTTAATACACTAAATTAATAAACTAAATAAATAAACTATAAAAAAACTGTGATAGCCCGGTTCAGAGAGCTCATGACTTAGATACGAGTAGTAGTGTCATACTCAATTCCAGTTCGAGTTTGAATTCATGATTGTTTTTTTTTCTAATAAATTGGAAATTGACATCTCGTGATTCTCAAAATTTGCTCGCCCCATGGTTATTGTACTTAAACATAGCTGGCGAAGAGTGGGTGTTGCCTCCGCCTACCAGTTTGGGGATTGAGACATGACACTATGTTATGTCATGCTATACTTGTTTAAATCTCTAGAGGAGCTTCCACCGGATGTACTACCTGCTTTTATGTCGTTCTATGAAGCAGGCATTAAAAAAATGAACTGCAGAAATAAAGCTGCCGGTCGTCGATCAATCCACTCCGAACCGGAGGAGCGTGGTGTGAATTGCTTTTCAAGTTTCTCTATTTTATAACGCTTTCATTACTGTTAGATTACATTATTGTTAGAAAATATAACGTTAGTACTTTCATGTTATTGTGCGGCTTGATTATCTTTGACATAACAAACTTACTTAGATATGATACCCCACGGTATTAACTACTTGGACTTTAATATACTTCATCATTTTATCGATAAGTCAACTATCGACTATTAAGCAACTCTAGAAATCTGCGCTTGCACTGCATTGTGTACGTTGGTATGCAACTAATGATTCCCGGGAATGTAGGCTCCCGTGCGTGCGAGCATGCAAATGAAAGTCCACGTGAATAGAACCTTAATGGTGAAAAAGAAAACTATTTCTTTGATTCACGCTACCGCAATGGAAAGAAAGAAGAATATATTAAAATTGTTTCCGTTTAAAATTATAATTTATTTTCGAATGTAAATTACGTTTGAATTTCTGTTAAATTACGTAATACCATAGAGCAACACGGGCCTCCGGGGAAATACAGTTTTCTTTAATTAGTAGACATTTGTTGCTGACTAGTAGACAATAGTGAAGTTATTATACTGTTTTTTTTTTCTTTTTTTTTGACGTGTGTTATTGTAGATTTGCCGCAGATGGCATTAACTACTTGGCCAGACAAATGGGGAACGCTGAAGGCTCCTCACCCGGTAAATTATACACGTAAGTTTCACTTACTTACATAGTTAAAACATCACAAAATCAAGTAGCTAATTTAAATATATTTCGTATCTATGTGCAATTAGACTGAGTTTTTACTGAAATAAATTATTTTTATTCTTATTATAAAAGGAAACCCGTACAGAATAAAGAAACAAAACAAATCCCCAAATAAAAAAGTCTATTTCAAAGAAAGAAATAACATTTCGTTGAATACATTGTTGGAATCGAAACTTAGTCGGCGCAACTAGTAACCGTTGCTACTTACTTGCTTACAACCCAAAAGTACAGGTCGAATTGAGTAATTCCTTTTTTATGACGTGACTTATTGTAGATATGCCGCTAATGCCATTAACTACTTGACCGGACAAATGGGGAGCGATGAGGGCTCTCACCCGGTACAAAATTTAAGACTATAGGCCTGAAGGTGCCTAGTTGGCCACGAGCGTTGGCTCAGGGCGTCGTCTGAGACGATTATATTCAAAAGATTTAATCGGCCCTAGTGGCGATAAGCGATAAGTCTATAGCGATAAGTCCGATACTGACCACGCCGGCGGGGTCCTGAAATGTTTGGTCGAGCTGTTTAGCCGCCTCTACGTCTAGAGTAATCGGATGGTAATTCCTATTTCTGAAGTCGCTTAAATAGAGCACACATTGTTTAACTATAGAATAGGTTTTATTCTAATGAATAAAATTGCGAGCTTTTATTTGAGTCTAGAATGAAACTATGTTAAACCTGTCTGGGTCTAGAACTATTCCACTTTTTACTGCACGGAACTAATCTATACACTTTACTGGCGCAACTGGCAACTATGGGCCTGCGGGGTGCTTTTGAAAACATTTCCTGCTATTAAAAACTCACATACTGCGGAGAACATACAACTTGAAAAAGTGCCCGCAGTTTTAAGCTACCTATAGCATTTGTTTATGTGATTTGCCTCAGATGGCTTTCTCTACCGGAAGAAATTTAAGTTGTCATCATCTATCTCGTTTCCCGTGAGGTCCGTTTACCAAAACTGAACATTAGACAGGTCCAGTTTTTTAAAAAGCGACTGCCTGTCTGACCTGTCAACCCGAAAAAGGAAAACTAGCTCGATACACAGGTTAGATAGATAGATAAAATACTTACACACACACACGCGCGCGTGCACACATGACACGCACACACGTACACGTTAGGTCACATACGTCCGAAACGCATTTTCCAGAATGTAAGAAACCTCACTTGAAGGAAAACATCTTTCACCGCTGAGCACATGATAATCATTTAAGATCGGAACATTGATTTGAAAACAATTTTGAAAATTGATTTAGGTCCGTAGTAGACTCAAACCTACGACATCAAAATGGTAGTAAAGCGATTTATCAACTAGGCTACCACAGTTCAATCCGGAAACAATCCAAGTACGACCGCAAATAAATAACAAAGAAATGTTCTTTCCAAAATTAAAAATAATATTTTTAGACAATTATACAAATATAATTTATTGCACACGACATACAAAACAAGTAATTATCAAGCAATTATCTTATATCCATACCAGTGTATACCTACCATAACATTATAACATAAGCTCACGACTTTATCCCAATAGGGGTATTCAAAGGTATATCCATCGCAAGATGAACTAAGTATCCACACCTCACCGAGCTTTACGTTCCTTTTGGTCTGTTTTATTGTACTTACTTAGAAATAAACAAATAATCGATGTGGTAATATAGAATAAGGAATAATATTACGTACACTTTCCGCTCGCCACCAGTTACTGTGCTAAGTTTATCCCCCCCCCCCCCCCTCTCAGTCTTATATTAGTCTTCACCAGTTGCGCGTGTACGATAACGTCAATGTGTAGAGCCTGTGTAAAACGAGGTTTTTTGTATGAAGTGTGCGGGGTGTGGTGGTAAGTTTCGCTTCGCTTTACGGTCGTCGGTTTGTAGGTAATATGAATATGATCGGACAGGGAAATGGATCCAGCATTACTAAAGTCAATAAATTCATTCGCCCCCTATACATATTTGATGACTATTCTATAATTTAATTACGTATTCGCATTTGGCAGACGAGCAAACGGCGCCGTAAATTCTCATTTCGCCGTAAAAAGTTTCATGAATAAAGAAATTGCTATTTCATTTCATATTCTATTTGGCGTTTATTAGACAGGGCTATCTATCAACTGTCAGGACCATCTTATACACCTTCGTTGAGAAAATGGGAATTTCTTGAGGCCATTTTCGTTTTCAAGGTCCAACTTCTGGCAGAGTTCATTAAAATAGCCATTTTGTTTTTGTAAACACCCCAGGGATATTTTTTGAAAATGGAGATGAATTTGAAATAATATTCTTAAAGTATTCTTTAAAAAGATGTAAATTTAAATTATTACTAAGTTTTTATAACTTTATGATTCTTATTGTGTGTTGTACAATGTTGTTGTTTATCTAAGTGACATCTAAGTTTCATAAGGTATTTAATTGGTTTTAAATTCTAAAACTGCTTCGTTTACCGAATGCTCTTTGAAAGTTATCTTTATTTGCTACCTAACCTACCTACCCCTCATATTCCTTCCTTTAAAACTCTGAAATATTATAAAATACTTACGTGCTTACACATTACAGAGAAACTTAAATAAACATTTTATCATGTATCTATACCGAATCACAAAAGTTGATTCTTCTCAATTTAGTAGGGGCGTCGTTTGAGAAGTTTTTATTTGAACGATTTAGTCGACTCTAGTGGGTTGATAACGGTAACCGGTGAATGAAGGAAACCGTCGACCACGTCGGCGGGGTCGGTATCGAGGTTCTGAAATCCAGCTATGTGTTGCCGCAAGGACGTAAGCGTAACGCGGAAAAGTATTAGGTTAAATTATCATAATAATATAACAAGTGATAAAATATAAAACAGATTTATTGATGTAACTATTCAGTCAAGTATCATATACTATAGAATGTAAAAATGAATTTGATGATGATGGTGCGCGTGCGCAGATAGGCTATTGCATCACATACGCGCATATGCTTAAGACGTCGACGATGAACCCGTGGCACACTCGTACGACGGCGGCACTGCAAATGTTAAACATAAGTTCACGACTATATTTCTAATTGGGCTAGTCAGAAGTACATCTATCGTAAGATAAAAGTACCTGCCCACAACTCACCGAACATTCTATGAAATGACAATATACGTTATACACAAAAGTTAAAAACACGTAATCATATACTTATCAAAGTAGGTGAGTTTTTTTAAGGATCCTTATGATTTGGATGCTTAGGAGGGATTGGC